>NC_041387.1:630741036-630762400 GCF_002162155.2 Triticum dicoccoides
CCGACGCCGGCACTCGCGGCGCCACCCGCGCCGCCAGCCGCCGCTCAGGCCCCGCAGTGGCCAGCCTGGCCCGCGCCGTCCCCCGCCGCGCCGTCCCTCCCGGCGGCCACCGTGCAGGTGCCACCACCGCTCCTGCCCAGCCCTAGCCTGGGTTGGTCCGCGTCGAGCGGACTCCCGATCCAGGAGGTCCATTTTCCGTTGTCACTGTCTCCGCTTCCAGGCTGGCTCCACGGGACGTCACCTCCGCCAGCTTACACGGAGGCCCGGCCGTCGTCGGGTTCCCAGTTGCATCCCGAGGCGTCGGGCGCCACGGGGACCTATGCCGACCTTCCCACCATGGACCGAGCGACGTCATCAGCCCTCCGCACCGCCGAGGTAGTGGGCCAAGGCGCGCCACACCAACAGCCGCCCCGGTTCGCCAAGATCAACTTCGCCACTTACGATGGTTCGAACGACCCGCTTAACTGGCTCAACCAGTGTGACCACTTCTTCGGCGGACAGCGCACGCCCGCATCGGAGCACACTTGGCTGGCTTCCTACCATCTACATGGGGCCGCCCAGACATGGTACTATGCCCTCAAGCAGGACGAGGGCGGCATGCCCCCGTGGGATCGTTTCCGCGAGCTGTGTCTTCTTCGCTTTGGACCGCCGTTACACAGGAGCCGCTTGGCTGAGTTGGGCCGCCTGCCTTTCACCTCCACGGTGCAGGATTTCACCGACCGCTTCCAGGCACTGGCGTGCCACGCGCTAGGTGTGACGGCCTTACAGCGGGCGGAGCTCTTCGTCGGCGGCCTTCCCGACCACATCCGCGTGGACGTCGAGATGAAGGGGCCCCAGGACCTCCAATAGCCATGTACTATGCTCGGGCATTCGAGCAGCGCGCCTAGGCATTGACGCGGCCATCCACGCCACGTGGGGGCCGACAACCCCCCCCCCCCTTGCACCTCCGACGGCACCTGCGTCGTCCACCGCCGCCCCGGCGGCTACCCCGGCCCCGACGCGGCCGTTCGGGTGCCTTACTCAGGCGGAGCAGCTAGAACGCCGACGCTTGGGCCTGTGCTTCAACTACAATGCGCCTTATGCACCAGGCCATGTCTGCCCGCGCCTCTTCTACTTGGAGACGACGGAACAGACCGAGGATGACACCCCGGAGGATGGCCACGGTACCCCAGCCCTCGCGAAGCCCGCACCGGCACCCGCGCCCGCTCCAGCCATCGCTGTCGTTGTCTCGCTTCACGCGCTGGCCGACATCCGTGATGAACGGACGATGCTCTTACCGGTCGTGATCCGTGGCGAGCGCCTGGTGGCCCTCCTGGACACAGGTTCCATGCATAATTTCCTACCGGAGACCACCATGCGGCGCCTCGCATTACAGCCGACCGGCGGGGAGCAGTTGCGGGTCACTGTCGCTAATGGCGACCGTCTATGCTGCCACAGGCTCGCCCGCGACGTGCCCATCACTATCGGCGACAAGCCCTTCACCATCACCTGCGCCGACATCGACTTGGGCTGCTTCGACTTCATCCTCGGCGTCGACTTCTTGCGCACTCTTGGTCCCATTCTCTGGGACTTCGACGCACTGACGATGACCTTCTGGCGGCTGGGCCGCCACGTTCAGTGGGACGACGGCATTGGGGGTGCCGCACCCGCACCACCACTTCAGCTGGCCGCGACCACCCCTGAGGCCGAGCACCCGCTCTTGGAGAGCCTTCTGCAGCAGCACGACGACCTCTTCACCGAGCCGCTGGGGCTTCCGCCCGCCTGGGCGTATGATCACCGAATACATCTTCAACCGGGCTCCGCGTCGGTGGCGGTACGTCCTTACCTCTATCCACAGCTACAGAAGGACGAGTTGGAGCGGCAGTGTGCGCTCATGCTCGCGGCGGGCATCATCAGGCTCTCCACTTCTCCGTTCACCGCGCCAGTGCTTCTCGTCCGCAAGTTGGACGACACGTGGCGTTTATGCATCGACTACCTTGCCCTTAATGCTGTCACACTTAAGGAAAAATTCCCTATTCCGGTAGTCGATGAGCTACATGGGGCGCGCTTCTTCACCAAGCTCGACCTCCAGTCGGGGTACCACCAGGTGCGCATGCACCTGGATGACATCGCCAAGACGGCATTTCGGACTCACCACGGCCACTTTGAGTTCTTGGTGATGCCCTTTGGCCTCACCAACGCCCCGGCGACCTTCCAGGCTCTGATCAACAACGTCTTCCGGCCCTACTTGCGTCGGTTTGTGCTTGTTTTCTTTGATGATATTCTGATCTATAGTGCGTCTTGGGTAGAGCACCTCCAGCATGTCGCCATCGTCTTCAATAAGCTTCGGGCGCACCATCTTCATCTTAAGCGCTCGAAGTGCTTCGGGATGCCTTCGGTTGCTTACCTGGGCCACGTCATCTCGGCCGACGGGGTTGCTATGGACGCCGACAAGGTGGCGGCCGTCGCCGCCTGGCCGATGCCACAGTCTCCGCGGGCTCTTCGCGGGTTTCTCGGCCTCGTCGGATACTACCGGAAGTTCATCCGGGAGTTCGGCCTCATCGCTTTGCCACTCACGCGTTTGTTGCACCGCGACGCCTTCGCCTGGGACGAGGAGGCGATGGCAACATTTGAGGCCCTCAAGGGGGCCCTCACGACGGGGCCCGTTCTTCAAACGCTGGACTTTGACTGCCCGTTTGTGGTGGACTGTGACGCCTCGGGTGCAGGGTTCGGCGTCGTGCTTCATCAAGGCGATGGTCATGTTGCCTTCTTCAGCCGGACCTTCGCCCCTCGCCATCTCAAGCTCGCGGCGTACAAGCGGGAGCTCATTGGCTTGGTGCAGGCGGTGCGCCATTGGTAGCCCTATCTGCGGGGCCGGTCTTTCCAGATTCGCACGGACCACTACAGTCTCAAGTTCTTGCTGGACCAGAGGCTCTCGACCGTGCCGCAACATCAGTGGATTAGCAAGCTTTTCGGCTTTGACTTCTCCGTCGAGTACCGCCCGGGTCGTCTTAACACCATGGCCGATGCCTTGTCCCGCCGCGACACCGACCTTGACTCCACCACCGGCGACTCGGAGGGGACGGCGTTGTGCATCCGCTCAGGGCCGACTTTCGGCCTCTTCGCCGACATTCGCCAGTCCACGACGACCACTGCCGATGCGGTCGTGGCTGGCGACCTAGAGGAGCCTTGTCGCTTCACCGACGACCTGCTCCTCCATGGGAGCCGCGTCTTCGTTCCGGCGCATGATGATCTCCGTCACCAAGTCTAGCTGTTAGCCCACTCGGTTGGCCATGAGGGTGTGCAGAAAACCCTCCATCGTCTCCGCGCTAACTTCTACATTCCTGGTGATCGCGCCCTGGTCCGTGATTGGGTGCGGTCTTGCATGACGTGCCAGCGCAACAAGACGCAGACGTTACGGCCGGCTGGTCTTCTTCAGCCCTTGGACGTGCCATCTCAGGTCTAGGCAGATATCTCCATGGACTTCATCGAGGGCCTTCCCAAGGTGGACAGCAAATTGGTCATTCTCACGGTGGTCGACCGCTTTTCTAAGTATGCTCACTTCATCGCGCTGGGGCATCCCTACACCGCCGCGTCCGTGGTCCATTCCTTCTTCGACGGTATTGTCCGTCTGCACGGTTTTCCTTCTTCGATCGTCAGTGACCGCGACACGGTGTTCATGGGCCATGTCTGGCACGACCTCTTCAGGATGGCAGGAGTCAAGCTCCGCTTCAGCATGGCCTTCCACCCCCAAACGGACGGCCAATCTAAGGTGGTTAACAAGGTGATTGCCATGTATTTACGCTGTGTTACAGGTGATCGGCCTCGAGCTTGGGTGGATTGGCTCGCATGGGCGGAGTACTGCTACAACACCTCCTATCACTCTGCCCTGCGTGTGACACCATTTGAGGTGGTCTATGGTCGGCCGCCTCCGCCTATCTTGCCGGTGGACCCGGCGATGGCACGGACGGAGGCCGCGGGCGACCTTATTCGCACCCGTGACGAGATGCTTGCTGGGGTCCGTCAGCATCTCCTTCAGGCCCAGCAGCTGGCGAAGCATTACTACGACGACCACCATCGCAAGGCGGAGTTCGCAGTGGGTGATTGGGTATGGCTGCGTTTTCTCCACCACTCTACACAGTCACTCGACCCGCGGGCGAAGCGCAAGCTCGGTCCTCGCTACGCTAGGCCCTTCATCGTCTTGGAGCGCATCGGGCAGGTGGCCTATCGCCTTCAGCTGTCGGCCGGCGCTCGCATCCACAACGTGTTTCATGTGCGGCTGCTCAAGCCTTTTCGTGGAGAGCCACCGACGGCTCCACCCGTGCTTCCTCCAACCGCCAACGGACGTCTTCTTTCGGAGCCTGAGAAGGTGTTGATGGCACAACTCCGTCGCTGGGTGTGGTTCGTCTTGATCCAGTGGGTGGGCCTTCCGGTGGAGGAGGCTACTTGGGAGCCCCGTGATGACTTCCGCAATCACTATCCAGACTTTCAGCTCGAGGACGAGCTATTTGTGCAGGCGGGGAGAGATGTTATGACCGGTTTAACATATAACCGGAGGAGGCCCACTGGGTAGTAGTTAGGGCCTTGGCCCACAAGTTATCTTAGGCTATTCGTTTCGAGGTTATAAATATTAGTTGTAAAACACCTTTTCGGGATTAAGCAATAAAGATATTTTCTATCCTATTGCCCGGCTCCCAGAGGAGCCGGAACCCTAGCCCCCTCCAGACCTAACTGCCGCCGCCCTCCTCCTCCCTCGCGACGGCACCGACACACCGGAGCTCGCGCCCTCGCCCCCAACCTCTGTTGTTCTGCCCCTACAACCTAAGGAGCTGAGCTGGTAGGAACCCTAGTCCTACCAGTTACACAATTCCGGGATCGTGCTAATCCATATGTTCCTAATCCCTATGATTGAGGAGCACGTTCAACCTCGCTTCAACAGAGGAAAATATAGATCGCGAGATTGGCCACAGGGAAGTTACGACAACCTAGGAGTCGACCTCGTATATAATGTCCACCTCCTCGCACATGTCGTCGACTAGATAGCCTCCTGCCGGCGAGTCGTCGACATCTCCCTCCGCCGCATCCCACACGCCACAAAACCCCCGAAAAGATCAAGGTCGTCCGCACATGCTGGCCGCCCTCGACGAACTACGTCGAAAGCGCATCGCCGACTTCTTTCATCTTTGTTGACCGATCAAGTAAGTTGTCCTCCTTACCTCATGCCTTCATAGCAAGCGAGTTCCTCTGTCTCGTTGCTTTGATGGACTTAGGTTTACCACATATTTTCAACTAGTATCAACTCGTTCTGACCAAATGGCGTAGATGAACTAAATCTTTGGTTCTTTCATAGCATGGTAGAATAAGATGTTGTTTCTCGAGAAACATGATGCAATAGATTTTTTGTCACATGATCCAATTATGTTTTTGTCACATGATCCAATTATATTATTGTGCACATAGAACATTAAATAGTTATAAGCATTAGATATTGATGAACCTCAAATAGGTACCATTGCTATAGACTATAGGTATTTACAGCTGATCAATTTGTCACCCTGTTAATGATTTATCTGATACTCAAAGAACTTGATCAGATGCAAGTAAATTCAATTACCATTGTAGTTATTTTTTTATTGCCTCGTATCAGCACACACTTGGCTGCATGTTGTTGTATACATGGTGCTAGTTTTATATTTGCATTAGTGTTATTTTTTCATTTTTGTTAGCTACTGCCAGAAAGTTTTATATTTTTGCATGTCTATTGTTATTTTTGCATTAGTGTTCGCTAATGTCACGAAGTTTTATATTTTCTTTCAACAGGATGGACGAGCTGAATGGAGAAATAGTATGCGCCGTTGAAAAATGGTGCAAGCTTGTTGCCGCTCTATCGAGCGGTCAACCCACTAGAGTGGCTGATACAATATTGCGCAGCATGCTGCAGATACCATCTATTAAGATGTGTACCCTACTGATTAGGTATATGATTGAGAATTCTGAGGCTAGCACGGCCAGATTCATTATACAAGAGCAGGTTGGGGAGGTGACTCTCGGTGCGGTCGACGTTGAGTGCATCTTTAACATCGAGAACCAAGGACTCTCCGCTTCGAACATTCTGATTGAAGAAGGCGAGGACATGAAGGAGCGGGTGTCGCCACAATTTCTCAGTAAGACATCAGAAAACATAGTGATAGATAATCTCATTGAGGATAAAAGTAAAGCCACCGACGACGATTTCCTTCGGAAATTAGTCCTTGTCCTGTTAGGAACAATTATTGCTCCCATGTCGAGCAAGATTGTGCCAAAGCAGTACTACGCTTTGGTCGATGATGTGAAACATATTTCAAAGATTAACTGGAATGCATTCACCCTGCGTGTTCTCCTCGATTGCCTTCGCATAGTCAAGAAAGGCAAACACCTCCGCCAATGGCCGAAAGGCAATTTGGATCTGTTGTAGGTACACATATGAGATCTGTTGCATAATGTCAATTATTATATCATTGCAATTTTATGTGATGTATTGTACTAACTCTAAATCCTTATACTTTTTTGTAGTACTTGTAGTGGGAGAAGGTGCAACCTGTCGAAGGCGATTGTGCCTATAATCCCAACTTGTCCATACAACCTCTTATCAGGAATTGGGCCGAAGGTGCAGCCACTAGGAGAGATCGGTTCGACTATGACAATGGGCGCGGCCGTGGTAACGTCAAGGTAAGTCATTGTGTTCTGTCTTTCTTAAATGTTCTGTAATTAAATAATATTTATTTTTAATTCATAACATGTACTTCAATATCGCATGCAGATCGAAAATAATATCACCCAAGAGTATAGGGCACAGGAGCCCAAAATCCCAAATAATGCCCCTACCATGAAGCCAAAAACCAAGCCTGCAAATGAAACACAAAGAAGTCGACGACAGCCCCAATCTCGGAAGTTTTGATGGAGCTTCTAATGAAGCGGTGCATGGACTTCATACACACCCAGATGAGGCAAATCCCTGATCAAGTTGCTGAGGTGTCACACCCTAACTTTATAGTTTACAGTATGTTTGCTGTTTTAAACCGTGCAAGCATTACTAACTTTATATTTCTATTGCAGAGGTTGTTGGAGAAGTTGAACAAATCAGGTGTCATGTACAAGCCGGCTACTACCGTGCTATCCGCGGACAATGATGTGGATGAAGAACTAGATTCGTTCGAGAACGGTCCATATGAAAAGAAGGAATTCATGTACAAGGATGACATAGACTCACACGGAGAGCCTGTCATTGACATGATGCAGCCTGATGAAGTGGTTCCCAACCATAAAACCGTACCTGAGGTACTATGTATATATATTTCTGTCTATAATTTTCTCCTTTAGTTTTTTTACGTGCTGAAATGTTCACACGATTTTGTTTGCCAAACAGAAAACCCCACCGAACATGAATGGACACAAGGAGGTTTCACCCGAAAATGTGGCGCTACACCCGAAAACCCTTGGGTCGTTGGTACTTCTACTCAAGCACCTTCATCGGACATACACATTTGTCCATCTTCTGTCAGCAAGTTCATGGCTAAGGCGAATGGAAAAAAGGGTGCAACAATCGATAAGGATGAGGAAGTTATGTTTGGTAAGCGGAAGCGAACCGTTCCCAAGAAATTTGAATCCCCCTACGCACTTGACAAGCCCAGCAGGCATACCAACCATGGTTAGAAACCCTCCGGTACTACTACTGCTAGTAGAGGTATCATAACTAACTTTCTTAATTTGTTATATACTACGAATGCATATGATCACCATTGTTGACGTTCATATTATTTCATGCATCTCCGTTTTCTAAAAATCATGAGCCGGAGGTTGTGGCAGATGAGTTGACGCCGGAAATAATTGATGCAACTATTTCATTTGTCGAGTTAGCTGCTAGCACCGAGAAGAATAAGGGGAAGAAAGTTTACTACAGTGAAGGGCATGGCATATCTCTGACTTCCGAAAGGATTCGACCGGTACTAACTCATAGATGGCTGTCGGACAATGTAAGTACTACTTGCATGTCCTGTTATTAAAATTCTCAATAATCTATGTCTCAACTTTCAACATGTAATGCCCTGATATTCTATAAAGGTTATTGATGCTTAGATGGGACATTTGGAGCTGCGCGTTGGCCATGATCGTTACCTCTGTCCAGCGTGGAGGTCCAAATTCCTTGTAGATCGTGCTATCACACGAGACGATCCATTGCCATCGAGCTGCAACATGGATAGTGCTCTGTCCAAAGCTGGACCAGTTAATAGAGTCACGAAAGAGTATACTGTGCATGATAAGGTATGTTATGTTTGTAATTCTTCACTACATGACATTTCATCAAGTATTTCGTTTGATCCATAATGGTTTTTTGCACTGTAGATGTATATCGCGTTGAATATCGACAATGCCCACTGGATGACCGTGGTCATGCACTTGATCAAGCAAGAATTCCAAGTTCTCGATTCACTCTATCCTCTGGACCTGACAGAAAAGATTGTGAAAGCACCGGTAATATAACCAACATTTGTACCATTGGTCTTACATGTTGTTTATGATTCTTCTTTAACACTATCCTCTTTATAGCGAATGGCTATAGCACACGATATGCGCCAAGCAAATCTTATTACACCAGGGAAATATCCAGATGTAAGTAAGTGGCCTATGAAGGAGTATGACATGCCCCAGCAAGAGGATGGGTGAGTTAGTAGGACATCATGCACATTCAAACAACAACACACATGTTCGTATTGCCCACCGCTAATGTTTGCATATATACCAGGAACTCTTGTGGCCTTTTTGTCACAGAATGTCTAGAACATTGGGACGGGGACCAAATGACCCGCGATTTTTCACAGGTATGCTGTTATTTATGTTTGTAGACTAGCTAGTATGGTCGTGTAGCAACTTCGGTTCATGTAACCTTTATGTTATTTTTTGCAGGCCATCATTGACGTAAGGACAAGACGTTTCGTCGCCGAGTTGATTATGTCACCTTCGAACACGATGGAGTGTGTGAAGAACAAAATTCACGAAATCGCAAGGAAAAGGCGCGCCTAAAGAATTCATGCGGCATGCAAGAGTAAAGTTTTAGTGGTTTGGATTTAGTCCGGTCGAAGGTTTCGACGGCCTGATTATCTTAGGGTTTCTATCATTTTTATGTAAGAAATAGGGCATCTCGAATATTGTGACACATACATGTGTATGTGTCTATTAGACAATTCGCTCGTACCAGACAATTCGGTCATACAATTCACTCGGAGAAGACAATTTGGTCGTACCAATAAAGTTTTGGCTTCACTTATCAATTGTTCTTGCTTAATATTTTTCTTGTTCTCCAATTTTTTATAATTGTATTTTTCACATTAATAGTATCCGCATTATATTTTTCTCTTCAATTGCTCTCCGAAGTTTCATATTAAAATTTTCACATTCTTTACTTTTTTTTAAACTCTATCAAGCTTAGCCTTCTGCCTTAGCTATCTGCATGTCATCATCTTGCATAATCTCCTGGTAATTCCCCTCATCACATGATTATGAGAAGTAGTCATGTTAGCTAAGTAAATATATCGAGCCAAAACGTAATATTACACAGATGAAAATTAGTCATGTCAGCTCGTTGGCTCTATCGCGTGTTATCAGGCATCATGTTTTTCTATTTTGTTTTACAAACCCGTCGTTTTTTTATTGTACGTATAATTAACTTTTTCTGTACTCACCATGATGCCAGAAACGACCCATCTAACCACGTGAGGGGCCCCACAGGCGGCCTATCGTGCCGGTAGCGCTACACAAACCCATTTTGCCAGGTTCACATCGATCTATCCCCTTTTCTCGTTTCCCTTCCAAATCCCTAGCCCTCTCTCTCCATTTGCGCCTCCAAATCTCGACGGCGAAAGCATGACAGCGAGCTGGGCGTCGGGCGGCGGCGGCTGCAGCGAGAAGAGCGGTGGTGACCGCAAGTTAGGTTGAACCCTGGGTCCTGGAAGCAGGTAGGGCAGATTTAGTGGCACAGGAGGCAGCGGCGGCGGATCGAGTGGAACAGGGGATGGGGGTTTCGTGGGCGGCGGCGGGCCGGGAGAACCCATGGCTAGGGTTTCTTCAGTGCTACACTTTGGTGGCAAAAAGGTAAGTTCTTTACCGTTGTTCTTTACATCCCAGCATTATCGCCCACAATTCATGACTTGTGGCCCTGACAAGCTCCATCTATGTGGTTATCAGGAAACTCCTGGTGGCTGTGTCTGCATAGATGCAGACAATTTTGGCAGCGCATTCGTGGGATGTGTGTTTGAGGTTAGTCTATTGAGCATGATCTTCAAACTAGTACTGCTATTGCGGTCAAGCTGCAAAACAGTTCAGTGTTTAACGCTTGCAGTGACAAGTTCAGTTATAAATTGATTGAGTTGCTCATGATTTATTTAGGATGATATCACTTCTGAGTATGTTGAATGGGTTGATGGGGAGTGGGATAGCAAAGCAAAGTCAGTCATTAAGTATCTTGCCATGAAGAACAAGAAACTGGAGACTAAGATTACATAATATGGAGCTGAAATTGAAAGGAATGAGAAAGAAAAGATGGCAATGGTTAAGATGCACAAGGAAATATTGCTCTATAGGGATAGGATTTTAGGATTTGGAGGTCTTCTGTATCTTGGCCTGCTTAGCATTATGATTGTTGTTATAGTTAGCAAGCAGATGTTCATAAAGTTATTGACATCATTGTAATTGACATGATGAAATGCTAATGAATTATTTGCTATTCAGTTCATGGGCAAAGTGCAACACAGATTGCAGCAGAAATAACATGGGGCCATCATGATTGGTAGACAATGCACTTTTGGCATGTTCTATATTTGGCAGACAATGCACTTTTGGCATGTTCTATATTTGGCGGACAATGCACTTTTGGCATGTTCTATATTTGGTAAGTGATGCACATGGGCACATCACCTAGCAACACTACTAATTTGTGCAGTAGCCCAGTTCATTGTCTTGTTGCAACATAGGAGCAACATCTAGCAACACCTACACCTTTGATGCAACACTTAAGCAAAGCAACAATACATATTCAATATTCTGAAATTTAACTGAACTTGACACTTAGGGTGAGCAGTAGATATTCAGTTCTTCAGCCACAAAGAACCCGACCAAACCGTACCGATTGCATAACTTATATGCTTACATATAAAAGCATATCTAACCAACATCAAACCCAAAATAATGTTAACTTATATGTTGAAACATATAACAGCATACCTAGCTTAAGATACCAACAGCTTCCTCCTCCTTCAGCAACTGTGCCCATCTTCACTTCTTCAGAAATTTGAGGCGGCGTGAGCGGCGCAACACACACGGAGAAGCCTTCTTCTTGACCGCCGTCCTGTTCAACAGCTGCGCCACCTGATCCTGAGCCACCTGATACCGAGCCACCTCCTCTTCTTCCACCTTCACTATGTCAGGGAGGAGGGGAAGGAGCTCGACGTCGATGGGCATTGTCTTGCCACCCTCGACGGCGACCGGCGCTACCATCTGCATGGCGTCCTCCTCGCCCTCCTCGTGGTCATCAGGGATGACCAGTACCTCGTCCACGTCATCCTCCATGACATCAGAGCCCAACGGCAGGACTGGCTTCGGCACGTGGTGGACCTGGTAGTCCGGGCTGACGGGCACAGGGAGAGCGAGCTCGGAGTCGACGCGCTCCACCCTTGACGCGACGCGTGCTGGATCTGGCTGCAGCGTCATCGTGGTGGAGCGGTACATCCACCACCTTGCGCGCTAAACAGGGGAGTCGCTCAGCGTGGCTTCTCACATTGCCCAGATGAGGAGGAGAGCCGGTGGGACGCCGCGGCCGTAGGGGAAGGCGTGCTTCTTCTCGGCGTCGGTGAGGACTTTGACAAGGCCACGCGCGTGGTTTACCAACATCTCCATGTTGGGGAACCAGCCGCACACCTCCGTCAACTACGCGCGCCACCCCTCGTCATCGCCGGCGAGCTCCATCATTGCTCTCTGCCAGCCGAGGCTTTTCTCCATGGAGGCGGCTGCTGCGGTCGCCGGCGCGGGTTTTCCCGATCTACTGTAGGTGGGGATAAGAGGGGAGTTCGAACCGGCGCGCGTGGTAGGTGGGTGAATGTGTGGTGGGGAGTGGTAGGTTACTTATTTAATGGTAGTTAGGACGTGGGGAGGGGAAATGTACAATATTCTTTCTACCATGTATAACTAATTTATTTAAGTCGGATTTTGTTGCTTATTTAGAGATGTAAAAGGTTGACAGTCCCACTAAACAAAGTGCCGATCGAGTTGCTACAATATATAGGAACCAAACACTCGATGTTAAACGTCGAACTAAATTTGATGCCATAATGTGAAAAGGATATACTATCATGTTCACTCGATTCATCCGTAAAAGATTGAAGCAAGTGTTCTACTCTTCTTCCTTCTCCACTTTTCTGCACATCATAAAAGACAAGATAAGTTAATGAATGATAATTTTTTTAATAATCCACAATGCATACAAACACTTACTTCTGATTTAGTTTGCATTTCTTGCTACGTTTAGTGTGTCCTAGCAATTTGCAAGCGCCGCATCGGGTTTTCAACTCATCAAAAGGGAGTGGTCTACCATTTTTCGAGACAGGGCGGTTCTCATCTACCTTTGTTGCACCTTTGCTTGACACTTTCATAGGATCTTTAACGTGACCATGTTGCCGCACACTTACTGAAGTCATTTGTATTCTTGCTCAAATTTTCCTGTAGCAGATCATACTCGTGACTCTTAGCTATCACAGCCTTCAAACTATCATGTAACTGATCCCACAAAGCTGGGTGTTTGCATGCCGCATGCATAGCTTCTGACGCTAACACACTGACCTGGCTATATTTCATTCTTTCCCCTGCCCCAGTCCAATCAAATCCCAACAGATCGCTTGTGCGCCTCGCGGGCAGTCCCAACCTTGCTTGTTTCGTGAACCGAACAAGAACTAAACACTTTGGTATTTCAGATATGTTCAAGTACTTCAGTATCTGGAATATGTGCTTGCAAGGTAGACCCTTTTGAATCATTCTTCTGCAGCTGCACCGTATAGGTTCTGCGGAATTTACTGGTGTATACTCCACCAAAAAACGGCTCTTCCGGTTATTCTTCCAGGACATGATGTACTGTTGTGATCCGTCTCCCAGCTTAATTTCTACAATCTCCATGCCGTCAATTTTTCTAAGATCATCTTGCAACATATAGAAGTTTGTTAGAGTGAATACGTGAGAAGAAGCTATCTCAAGTTCCCTCGAGCTAGTAACTGGCACTGGTAAATTCTATGAGGCCGTGCAGTCATCTCGCGCCTCGTTTTCACGGATACATACAATGGCGTTCTCATAATGCAAAATCATATCCACCAGGGTCATTTCACCGTCTAGGTGGAGGTGAAGGCATGAGTTTAGGCTTTCACTCCACTGGTTGCTTTTCATGCAAAGCCAAAACCCCTCTGTCAGATAAGCCGCGGCCCACAGTCTCCTCTTCTCATACATCCGTCTCAACCATGTTACAGTTTTTTCCGACTGCCATCTTTTGTAAAACGCGTGCCATATCTCCTCAAACGTGGCCGTGGACGTGCTGTAGTACAGAAGAGTTCGGAACTCCTTCAAGAACTTGTGACTGAGGTGAATCTTCATATTTTTTTCAAAATGCCACGTACATATATGGTGCCACATGTCTGGCAAGACTTCGCGAATTGCCTTGATCATCGCAGCGTCGGCGTCTATGTTTACACTCTTCGGCATCTTTTGACACATGGACCTCAAAAAAGTCTGCAGCAGCCACACGTATGTCTGTTCGGTCTCGTCCAAAACTATGGCACAACCAAAAGCAGTGGTCTTCCGGTGATTGTTAAGACCAACAAAAGGTATGAATGGCATACCATAGCGGTTCATCTTGTACGTGTTGTCAAATACAAGCACGTCGCCGAAGTCCTCATAGTCATGATGAGACTGGGAGTCACACCAGAACATCCTATTCAAGTGTCCTTCCTTATCTAGCTTGTACTCGAAAGAAGCTAGGATCCCTCTGTTTCCTACTGGCCATGATGCCTATGGCTGTGGCAGCATCACCTTTTGAAAGCAGCTTCTGATGAAGCTATGTACCTAGGGTAGGGTCATGGACCTGTCCAAACTACCCTCCCCAAGGACATCTCTAGAAGAAACCACCTGTCAATCGACTCAGAAGTGTTCCACTCGACGGACTCAAAGACACTCGACCATGAAGCCAACCACTTGACAGCCAGGAGATCTAAAGTCACTCTACACGCAAACAGTTGGTCATTGAGTAGCTTTTATGGTCATCATAGCACTTTATTTGTGGCGTTACCAGTAATGCCCGACCTTAATGTACCTTAAACCCTACATAACTGAGGGCCGGAGGGTCTGGCGAACTCTATATAAGCCACCCCCCTCCTCAGTGTAAAGGGTTCGCACCCCTGTAACTCATATACACATAACCCAGTCGACCGCCTCCGGGCTCCGAGACGTAGGGTTGTTACTTCCTCCGAGAAGGGCCTGAACTCGTAAACCTCTTGCGTATACAACTACTCCATAGCTAGGATCTTGCCTCTCCATACCTACCCCCCTACACTACTGTCAGACTCAGAACCACGACAGTTGGCGCCCGCCGTGGGGCAGGTGTCTTAGCGACTTATTGGAGAAGTTGTGATTTTTCCGATCTCCTTCATCATGGTTTCAGGCGAAGTTTTGGTTGAGGGCCGCGAGATCCATCTCGGCGCGCTCACGTTCATCGCCGACGACTCCGCTTGGCTTCAGGAGGCTCCACTCGATGTCGACGTGCTCCCTGTCCACGGGGCGATGCACTTTCACGCGTGCGTCCGCGGCGTCTTCCTGCGGCAACCGTCGACCCAGTATCGGTCGGATTCTGTGTCGTCCTCCCTCCCCGTTTCCCGCCGGCGCAAGTGCTCCGGTCGGTCGAGTCTTCAGCGGTGGGTGAGGCATGAGGTGGCTCGCCAGTTGGTCACCCCCCAAGTCGCGGTGATCGAGCCCGACGAATCCCTCTACGGCCTGTTTGACCTGTTGACTGGCTCCGCAGAAACTGCATCCGAGTGCGACAGAAGTGATCCAGCGGCGGAGGTTCTGATGGTCGATGGACCATGCAGTCCTCCCGGCTTTCCCCGCACCGACGGATGCGACGGCGGAGGCGATCCGTCGCATGCCCACGAAGAGTATCTTCCCGAGCCCCTCACTTCGTTGCAGAGGGAAGAACTTCGCCGCCGGAACATGGATGCGCTGCACACTCCTATCGTTGGAGAAACCCCCAAGGCTCGTGCCTTAGAGGACGCGCGCTTGGCCAACTTGGCTGAGCGCACTCGACTGGAGAACCTCTAGCGAGCACTCGACGAGCGTGCACGGCAACGGGTTCTAGAATCCAGTCGACGTCAACTCTTTCCACCACCGACTCAGGTATATCAAACTCCGATTCAGAATTTAGCAGCTGCAGCCCGTATAGTAGAGTCGATTCAGCCTTCCCAGTCAGAGGTTGGCAGAGGCTTGTTACAGATCAGAGCATTACTCCGGGCGGCAGGGGATCAAAATTCAGCTATATCGCAGTCGCGGAATAGGATTCACAGCAGATCCGTTGCTGCAAATACAGTCCAATCGGCCCATAGCCCAAGATCGCCCCCGAGGCGTGAGGGACGTGGAGACCGGCGTGATCAGTACAAGAACCATGAGCAGTATGATCACCGACTCGATCGTGATGATCGACGTTGAGTGCCCACCCCTCCCCTAAGGAGTGAATCATACGCGCCTCGACATCAGGATGACAGATGCCATCACAGTGTTGGGCGAAGGATTCCAGTCGACCCCAGGGAACCAGGCTTTGATGCGAGATCCATTATCGTTCAAGGTTTGGTCGACAGGAACAGAGCTCACCGAGAAGGTCATGACAGAGATGTACCCACCAGCAGCAGAGTACACGTCTCAGGACCAGAGTGTTTCAGCAGAGCCATCAGGGCCGCGGTGATTCCTCCCAACTTCAGGTTGGCGACTGGAGTCAGTAAGTTCACTGGTGAGTCCAAGCCTGATACTTGGCTTGAAGACTACCGAGTGTCTGTTCAGATTGGCGACGGCAACGATGAATTGGCCATGAAACACCTGCCTCTTATGTTGGAGGGCTCGGCCAGAGCATGGTTGAATCAGTTAGCACCCAGCAGCATTTACACTTGGGAAGATCTTGCTCGAGTGTTTGTCAGAACATTTGAAGGAACTTGCAAGCGACCAGCAGGGTTGACAGGGCTACAATCTTGTGTGCAAAAGTCAAATGAAACTTTGAGGGATTACATCCAGAGATGGATCATGTTGCATCACACGGTAGAGAATGTATCTGATCACCAGGCAGTCTGTGCCTTCAAGGAAGGCGTTAAGTACAGAGAGCTAAAACCTAAAATTCGGTCGAACCGGAGACATGTCTCTGAGTCGAATGATGGAGATTGCCACTAAGTATGCCAATGGTGAAGAAGAAGATCAGCTCCGGAGTGGCAAGCACAAGTCAATCGCCCATGAAACCGGAGGAGGGAACTCCAGTCGGAAGCAGAAGCGGAAAGCCGATCCAGCTTCTCCTGGAGAAGCCTTGGCCGTGACTCAAGGAAAGTTTAAAGGGAAGCCCAAAGGGTCTTGGAACCCTAAGAAGGTGAAGGACAAGGAAGGGAATGACGTGATGGATTTGTCGTGCCACATCCACACAAAGAAAGATGAGGAGGGTAAACTCATTTACCCGAAACATACCACTCGACAGTGTCGGCTCTTGATCCAGCAATTCCAGGGGAAACAGCCCAAAGATAAGGAGAAGGAGTAGGACAAATTTGAGGACAAATAAGATAGTGATGATGGATATCCCCAGGTCAATTCCACCCTGATGATTTTTGCTGATGTTGAAAGCAAAAGTCGATTGAAAGTTATCAACCAAGAAGTGAATATGGTTGCTCCGGCGACACCCAGTTGTCTGAAATGGTCTCAGACTGCCATCACATTCGACCAGTCCGATCATCCGACACATATAGCCACCCCTGGGAGGCAAGCTTTGGTGGTCGACCCAGTCGTCGAAGGCACTCGACTGACTAAAGTTTTGATGGATGGTGGCAGTGGCCTGAATATACTATATGCAGAGACGTTGAAAGGGATGGGCATTCCGATGTCCAGACTCAGTACCAGCAACATGAGTTTCCATGGAGTCATTCCTAAAAAGAAGGTTGAGTCACTCGACCAAATTGCTCTTGATGTGGTTTTCGGTGATTCCAAGAATTACCGCAAAGAAAAGTTGACATTTGAAGTTGTGGATTTCCAGAGTGCTTATCATGCTATTTTGGGCAGGCCAGCTTACGCACGTTTCATGGCTCGACCATGTTATGTGTACCTCAAATTGAAGATGCCTGCTCCCAAAGGTGTGATCACTATTACTGGCAATCGAAAGAAGGCAGAAGAGTGCTTTCAGAAAGGCTCAAAGATCGCCGATGCTCAGATGGCAGTGGTAGAGCTGCAGGAATACAAGAAAACTGCAGACCCGAGTGATTTGTTGCGAGCCAAGAAGCCCGCTACGGAATCAGCGTTTCAGTCGTCCGGTGAGACAAAACCGATTCACATTCACCCGACCGACCCCAGTGCTGCTCCGACTCATATCTCTACAACACTCGACTCCAAATAGGAAGAAGCGCTCATCCAGTTCCTCCGTGAGAACTGGGACATCTTCGCATGGAAGCCTTTTGACATGCCAGGTGTTCCCAGGGGGCTGGCTAAGCACCGTCTACGAGTCGACTCAAAAGTGAAACCTGTCAAAGAACATCTTCGACGGTCCGCCGTCCAGAAAAGAAAGGCCATTGGCGAGGAGGTGGCTCGGCTCTTAGCAGCGGAGTTTATCCGAGAGATTTGTCACTCCGAGTGGCTCGCCAATGTTGTCATGGTCCCCAAGAAGGACAAGTCACTTCGCATGTGCATCAACTTCAAACATATCAATCGGGCCTGCCCGAAAGATCATTTTTCTCTCCCCCACATTGACCAAATAGTCCACTCGACTGCGGGATGTGAGCGCTTGTCTTTTTTAGACGCCTATTCCGGTTACCATCAGATCCGTCTGTATGGACCCGACGAGATCAAAACAGCTTTCATCACTCCATTCGGGTGCTTTTGTTATGTCACCATGCCATTCGGCCTCAAGAATGCCGGATCCACGTTCATGAGGATGATTCAGAAGTGTTTGCTCACTCAAATCAGTCGGAATGTGGAAGCATACATGGATGATATTGTGGTCAAGTCACAGAAAGGTTCCGACCTGCTGACTGACCTTGCTGAGACATTTGCCAACCTCAGGAGGTATGATATCAAGCTTAATCCATCAAAGTGCATATTCGGAGTTCCTGGCGGAAAGTTACTCGGTTTTCTCATTTCTGAACGAGGAATCGACGCCAATCCAGAAAAAGTTGGTACTATACTCCGAATGAAACGTCCTGTGCGTGTGCATGATGTCCAGAAGCTTACTGGTTGCTTGGCCGCTTTAAGTCGATTCATCTCTCGTCTCGGTGAAAAGGCATTGCCTCTTTACCGACTGATGAAGAAGTCAGACAAGTTCGAGTGGACTCCTAAAGCTGATGCAGCGTTTGCAGAGCTAAAAGCCCTGCTCTCCACCCAGCCGGTGCTTGCTGCCCCGATCAGCAAAGAGCCTTCGCTGCTTTACATTGCAGCCACGGGACAAGTTGTCAATACAGTACTTACGGTCGAGTGGGAAGAAGAAGGAAAAGCCTTTAAAGTTCAACGCCCAGTATATTATGTTTCTGAAGTTTTGACCCCATCAAAGCAAAGATACCCTCAATATCAGAAGCTTGTATATGGGATTTATATGACCACGAAGAAGGTTGCTCATTACTTCTCTGACCATTCCATTACAGTCGTCAGCGACGCCCCATTGTCAGAGATTCTGCACGACAGAGATGCAACTGGTCGAGTGGCAAAATGGGCGATTGAACTCCTTCCTCTAGATATCAAGTTTGAGGCAAAGAAAGCCATCAAATCCCAAGCAATAGCAAATTTCATCGCCGAGTGGATTGAACAGCAACTGCCGACTCAAGTTCACTCGGAGCACTGGACCATGTTCTTTGATGGTTCTAAGATGTTGAATGGTTCCGGTGCTGGGGTAGTGTTGGTTTCCCCCCGAGGAGATAAGCTCAGATATGTGCTCCAGATTCACTTTGATTCCTCCAATAACGAAGCATAATATGAAGCACTTTTATATGGGTTGCGTATAGCCATTTCACTCGGCGTCTGTCGCCTCATGGTCTATGGCGACTCAGATTTGGTAGTTAACCAAGTGAGGAAGGAGTGGGACGTCAGAAGTCCGGCCATGACTGGTTACTGCAATGCAGTGAGAAAGCTAGAGAAGAAATTCGAGGGGTTAGAGCTTCATCATATAGCCCGACTGAAAAATCAAGCGGCTGATGATTTAGCAAAAATAGGTTCCAAGAGAGAAGCCATTCCCAGTAATGTGTTTTTGGAACACAATCACACACCATCAGTTCAAGAGGATCCTTTCACCGAAGAAGCCCCGCAGACAAAAAGTGTCACGGATCCGACTGAAGTTGAGGTCCCAGCTGTGGTCGACCTGATCATGGAAGTTTTGGTCATCACTCCCGACTGGACAATGCCATACATCACATATATCCTAAGGAAAGAGCTCCCAGAGAATGGAGAAGAGGCTCGACAAATCATCCATCGATCCAAGGCCTTTACTGTGATAAAGGGACAGTTGTACAGGGAAAGTGCAACTGGAGTCAGTCAGAAATGTATAACACCAGAAGAAGGTCAGATAATCCTTGATGATATCCACTCGGGGACCTGTGGTCATCATGCGTCCTCTCGGACCATTGTGGCTAAAGAATACCGAGCGGGGTTTTACTGGCCAAGAGCAAATGAAATGGCGAAGGAGATAGTCGACAAGTGTGAAGGATGTCAGTTCTATTCTAATATGTCACACAAACCCACCTCAGCCTTGAAGACCATTCCACTCGTCTGGCCCTTCGCCATTTGGGGATTGGATATTGTTGGACCACTGAGAACTGGCAGGAGCAGCTTCACCCATGTACTGGTGGCAGTCGACAAGTTCACTAAGTGGATTGAAGCCAAGCCTATCAAGAATCTTGATACCTGCACTGCTATCAGCTTCATCAGAGAGTTGATATTCAGATATGGAGTTCCGCACAGCATCATCACTGATAATGGGTCAAACTTTGATTCCGACAAATTCAGAGCCTTTTGCGCTTCTCAAGGCACGCGAGTCGACTACGCTTCCGTCGCTCACCACCAGTCGAATGGACAAGCAGAAAGAGCAAACGTCCTAATTCTCAACGGACTAAAACCCCGGTTGATGCGTGATCTCAAACACGCAGCAGGCGCGTGGGTCGACGAACTTCCATCAGTTCTTTGGGGATTGAGGACTACTCCTAATCGGTCAACTGGGCGAACTCCATTCTTTCTGGTCTATGGAGCTGAAGCAGTTCTGCTGAGTGACCTGCTTCATAGTGCACCACGAATCGAGCTCTACTTTGAAGATGAAGCAGAACAAGCCCGACAGGACGCAGTCAACCTTCTAGAAGAAGAAAGAGAGATGGCCATGATCCGATCGACTATCTATCAGCAGGACTTGCGTCGATTCCATGCCAGAAACGTGAAAAGTCGAGCCTTCGAAGAAGGAGACTTGGTCCTCCGAGTGGATCAACAAAAGCCACACAAACTCTCCCCTACTTGGGAAGGCCCCTTCATCGTCACCAAAGTTCTCCACAATGGAGCGTACCGTCTTTACAATGTCGATCGCCAGATTGATGAGCCACGAGCTTGGAATGCGGAGCTGCTCCGCCCCTTTTATACTTAAGTACTAACTCGGATGAGATGCAACAAAAAGTACCTTTGTAGTTTGTTTATCAAAGACAAGAGTATTATAATTTTCCCAGTGATTGTTGTTGCTTTTGTTTACGTGAGAAATCCCCCAGTGGGTGGCTTAGCTGCGAATCCGTGTCGCCTAAGTATTTGCAAATCCTACCGAGTGGAGAGCAACCCTCCCACTCGGGGGCTTAACTGCGAATCTGTTTCGCCTAAGTATTTGAAAATCCTACCGAGTGGAGAGCAACTCTCCCACTTGGGGGCTTAGCTGCAGTACAGTACTCGCCTAAGTATTTAAAAATCCTACCAAGTGGAGAGCAAACCTCCCACTTGGGGGCTTAGCTGCAGTCTAGTACTCGCCTAAGTATTTAAAAATCCTACCGAGTGAAGAGCAAACCTCCCACTCGGGGCTTAGCTGCAGTCCAGTACTCGCCTAAGTATTTGAAAATCCTACCAAGTGGAGAGCAAC
>NC_041387.1:630762589-630775183 GCF_002162155.2 Triticum dicoccoides
ATTTAAAAATCCTACCGAGTGAAGATCAAACCTCCCACTCGGAGGCTTAGCTGCAGTCCAGTACTCGCCTAAGTATTTGAAAATCCTACCGAGTGGAAAGCAACTCTCCCACTCGGGGGCTTAGCTGCAGTCCAGTACTCGCCTAAGTATTTGAAAATCCTACCGAGTGGAGAGCAACCCTCCCACTCGGGGGCTTAGCTGCAGTTCAGTACTCGCCTAAGTATTTAAAAATCCTACCGAGTGGAGAGCAATCCTCCCACTCGGGGGCTTAGTTGCCATTCAAGTACTCGCCTAAGTACGAAATCCATTCCGATCCGCAAGGACGACGAGGTGCAGGTCGACTGCTGTTTTCTCCTTTGGAGCTACACCACAAATACAACGTGCGCTCCATTCTGATCCGCAAGGACGATGAGGTGCAGGTCGACTGCTACCTTCTCCTTCGGAACTACGCCACAAATACAACATGCGATCTTCAAGGACGACGAGGTGTAGGTCGACTGCTACCTTCTCCTTCGGAACTACACCACAAATACAACATGCGCTCTGCAAGGACGACGAGGTGCAGGTCGACTGCTTCCTTCTCCTTCGGAGCTACGCCACAAATACAACGTGCGCTCCATCCCGATCCGCAAGGACGTAGGTCGACTACAACCTGTGCTCCATCCCTACCTGCAAGAGCAATGAAGTGCAGGTCGACTGGATTTTCCACGTCAGAGCTGCGTCTCAAGCATTAAAGTATATTCCGAGTGAAGAACAAAGTTTGCTCGAAGGCAAATGCAAGCATATTCAACGATAAGCCAAGTTCAAGCAACATCCTACGGATTCAGAAGTGCTCAGGCGTCAAGCCTGTAAAAGTTTATCGGTTACAAAACCACTCGGCATTCCGAGGCAAATTTAAGGCGAAGCATAGAAGTTTTTCTTACTCCTCAAGTGGAGGACTGGAGGGTGCGACAAACTGGTCCAAGTCAATTCCGGCAGCAATCCGAGTGGCAGCAGCAATGAAGGTCTCCATGAAAGATTGGAAGTCGTGCTTCTTGGTATTGGCAACTTTGATGGACGCCAGCTTTTCCTCTCGCGCATCCTTGCAGTGAACACGGACCAGGGACAGAGCAACGTCAGCGCCACACCTGGGAGAAGACTTCTTCCATTCTTGCACTCGACCTGGAACTTCATTTAGTCGAGTCATTAGAGACTCGAGGTCATTTTGAAGCGTCGCTCCTGGCCAGAGTGTCGTGTCGATTCATGATGCCGCAACCTTCAGTCGAGCAAGGTATTCAACCACACCAGCAACACGAGACTCCAGTCGGAGCACGTTCATAGCAGTTTCATCCTTCACAAGAGAGTTAATGGGGTCCAAGCTTGTCTCCACTCGACTGGTCTCCTCCTCGAAGTTTTGGCAGAATTATGTTGATGATAAGTCGATGATAACAAGTTAGTCGGGTAGGAGAGATTACCCTCAAGCATGATGAATAAC
Source organism: Triticum dicoccoides (assembly GCF_002162155.2). NCBI lineage: Eukaryota > Viridiplantae > Streptophyta > Magnoliopsida > Poales > Poaceae > Triticum > Triticum dicoccoides. Next base: position 630,764,064 of record NC_041387.1, read on the forward strand.
TTCTTGGCGAGCCCTCCCAAATAAGCCTCCAGATCATTCTTCTTCCCCACCAGTTCGCTAGCCTTGTCATTCAGAGCTATCTTATCATTCTTCAGACGGCCGACCTCCTTGTTGGCCGCGTCAAGAGCAGTTTTCAGATTGGCGTTCTCCTCTTCAAGTTTACCGACTGAAGCCAGTTTTTCTTCCGCAAGCTTTGTTTTGTCCAAAGTCACTTTCTGCGCCTTGGCAAGGTCATGGTCCTTCTTCTTCAGAGCCTCCTTCACTTTATCTGCAAAATGACAATGAGATCAGAATCAGGAATGGGCAGAAAGATAAAGACAGTCGTCAAGTTCTCACCAGCCATACCTTTTGCTTCATCTTTCGCTTTCTGAAAGTTCTCCTGAGCAAGCTTCAAGTCAAGGTTGAGCTGGATCTGTTTGCTTTCCAATTCAGTATAGCGAGCCACAAGCTCACAAGATTTTTGCGAAGGGTCAGTCGACAGACATCAAAGATAGGTTGCTTCCGAGTGACTAAGAGAAAAATCATAACATTTCTAAGACTACAGCCGAATCAAAATATTCAACAGTAGTCTCGAGAACTACACCCATTGGGTGCACTCAGCGTGCCCCCACTGGTTCTACCGACTTGGTCCGATCAGTCGACCGAAAGAGACAAAGAGGTTATGATCCTAAACCATAGCTAACTGCCAGTAGTCAGCCATGGTCTCATCATGATTTACCAAAAAAACATAGGTTCTTCAGACCTTAGTCGACTGCCAGCAGTCGACCATGGTCTCGGGGACCACACCCAGTGGGTGCACTTAGCGTGCCCCCACTGGTTCCAAGATTCCATTCGACACAGTCCGACCATATCGAGTGAAGAAGTTAGAGTGAAGAAATTCAAAATACAAAGACTACAGTCGACTGCCAGCAGTCCACCATAGTCTCGGGGACTACACCCAGTGGGTGCACTCAGCGTGCCCCCACCAATCCAAAAATCCAATCGACACACCCAGTGGGTGTACAGATACAAAGATCTTCGGAAAGAAAGTCTTCAGATAGCATATCCTAACAGAACAAGCGGTGACCAACTAACCTGGACGTTGCTCTGAAGGGCTGAGCTAGCATCATAGGCCGCTTGGCTGGCTTCCCGGACCGCCTTCACCTGCTCCATCATGATCCCCGCCTGGCATATATCCTCCTTAGAAGCACCCACTTGGTCCTCTGGGACGTGGTGTGTGGCGAAAAGAGAGGGCGGGTCAATAGTCGACGACGAAGGCCGAACACTCATCAGCGGCACAGCGAAGGACACGGAAGTCCGAGTGATATTGCCACCCTCTTGAACCGATGTCTCAGGCACTGATGCAATCTGAGTAGTCTTGCCAGCCGGCGCCTTTCTATTCCTCCTCGGCCTCAGTGGCGCCTCGTCGTCATCATCAGGGAGATCAATGACATGAGGAGGAGCTACAGGAAAAATCCAAAGTTAAAATCGAAAATCCAATCGACCAAAAGTGAAACTACAGAGAGCGTACCAAGGTTGGAGGTGGCAGCGTCTTCCATTTCCTGGTCTTCATTCTTGGCGGAGGTCTCGGAGGTAGCAGCACTGCAGATTTCAGAAACCAGTCGGTTAGTCAATGAGTCGACCAAGAGTCTGTCCATGCTAAACGAGAAAACACAAGTTCTGCTGTTACCCGAAAATGATGGGAATGGTCATTCTCATCTTAGGCAAGGCCTTCGGCGGCTTTGATGACGCCGCTCGTGGATGCTTCTGCGCTTTTTCAATCGGCACCGGAGAAGCCTTCCGAGGGTGCTTTGACGACTGCCCAACAGGCGCAGTCGCTTTGCCACGCTCGCTCGCGGGGTCGTGGGTGAGCTTGGATCGCCTTTCCGTGCGAGGAGGATCGACTTCCTCCTCCTCCTCTTCACTGGAGTCGTCGTCATCCTCTTCCCCCTCACCATCAGATTGCCACTCCTCACTTTCACCTCCGCTCGCCTCTCCCTCCTCGGCCTGTTCTTGCGCCCCGTTGGGCATCGAGTACATCTCAGTAGTGGTCTAGAAGACAACAAACAAGACAAAAGTCAGTCGACTAATTTTAAGCAAACAGAATGAAGAAAACAAGGTCACAGTCGGAGATGCAGAATCAGACCTGGTCTACTTTGTATGATTGGTCAAGTGGAGGAATCCTCCTGGCTCCTTGGGGGTTGTCTTTGTTCCCTGTGATACTCAACAACCACCCCTCCAACGTAGCCTCTTGGACCTCCTCCGGGTGAATCCGAGTGGTGTCATCGAGACCCGAATACATCCACATCGGATGGTCACGAGCTTGGAGCGGTTGGATACGTCTCCTGAGGAAGACCTCTAACGAATCCATACCAGTCACCCCGTCGCGGACAAGCTGAACCACTCGACCAACCAACACTTTGACTTGTGCCTTCTCTTCTGGTGTCACTTTCAGAGAAGAAGGTTTTTCTGCTCGGTTCAGGGAGAAAGGGGGAAGACCCATCGCCTGTCCTGGAGTCGGCTCGTCTTTGCAGTAGAACCAGGTCGACTACCACCTGCAGACTGAGTCAGGAAGAGTCATAGCTGGAAAAACAACTTTTGCTTCTCATCTGGATCCCAAGACCCCCGCACATCCGAATCACTTGCGTCTTATCGTCACTCAACTTGGCTTTCTTAACCGACTGAGAACGACAAGTGAAAATGTGCTTGAAGAGGCCCCAATGAGGACGGCAACCCAAGAAATTCTCGCACAAAGACACGAAGGCAGCAAGGTACACGATGGAATTCGGAGTGAAGTGATGGAGTTGCGCTCCAAAAAAGTTCAAGAAACTCCAGAAAAAAGGATGAGGGGGCAGGGAGAATCCGTGGTCGACGTGAGTGGCGATAAGGACACACTCACCCTCGAGAGGCTGCGGCTCGATCTCGTTCCCTGGGAGGCACACAGATTCATGAGGAATGAATCCCCCCTCGACCAGGTCATCAAGGTCTTCCTGACGAATCGCCGAGGGCATCCATTCGCCCTGGATCCAGCCCCGCGGCAAGGCAGACCTCGAGGAAGATCCGCCCCGACCGGACTTCTTCGCCTTCGCCTGCGCTGTCGCCTTCTTCGCGCGCTCCAGGGCCGCCGTCTTCTCCTTCACCATCGCCGCAGACGAAGCCCGAATAGACCGACGGCACCGGGACGAGAGTAGAGGTGGCGGAGGAATTCGAGAAGAAAGGGGAAAAATGAAGGCGCACTGTTCAAAAGCCCTGGGCCAGCGGCTTATATGGAGTTGCTTCCGAGTGACTGACTTGTAGGCCCAGACGATCCTGTCAAATCCCACAACAGTCACGCACGCGATACGTGGCGAAAAAGGTGGCACGGAGATCGGGGCGTCTCCGCCCTATCTCGTCCGATTACTGCGGCCTCCTCCGCCCCGCGCGCTTCCCAAAATTCGAATCCCGCAAAATCCGCGAGCAGCAGAACAACTTGTCAGACGGAGGATCTCCTCCACACCGTCACTCGGAGCTTTTCAAGTAAAGAAATTCACTCGACTGAAACCAAGAATGGATCAAGGCGACCGAAAAAGAAGTTGGTGTCGTTATTTAGGTTCATGGATCCAGAACAAGATATACTCATATCACCGAAAATGGGTCGGAAGAGTTCTCAACTCCTTCCCCACTCAAACCTCAATCCATTCGGGGGCTAATGATGAAGCTATGTACCTAGGGTAGGGTCATGGACCTGTCCAAACTACCCTCCCCAAGGACATCTCTAGAAGAAACCACCTGTCAATCGACTCAGAAGTGTTCCACTCGACGGACTCGAAAACACTCGACCATGAAGCCAACCACTCGCCAGCCAGGAGATGTAAAGTCACTCTGCACGCAAACGGTCAGTCATTGAGTAGCTTTTATGGTCATCATAGCACTTTATTTGTGGCGTTACCAGTAACGCCCGATCTTAATGTACCTTAAACCCTACATAACTGAGGGCCGTAGGGGTCTGGCGAACTCTATATAAGCCACCCCCCTCCTCAGTGTAAAGGGTTCGCACCCCTGTAACTCATATACACATAATCTAGTCGACCGCCTCCGGGCTCTGAGACGTAGGGCTGTTATTTCCTCCGAGAAGGGCCTGAAGTCGTAAACCTCTTGCGTATACAACTACTCCATAGCTAGGATCTTGCCTCTCCATACCTACCCCCTACACTACTGTCAGACTTAGAACCACGACAGCTTCCTCTTCTCCCTGGCGCAAAGGTTGTATATTTCACGCCTGGTAAAACCAACACTGCCATACCATAAATGTTTGCTGATGAAGGAATCCATCATGTCATGAATTCTAATCCCGTCAGCTCCCATGGACATTATCTCATGCTTCTGGTACTCTTTGATTTTTCTGTGGGACCAACGAAAAGGTACCTAGTCCGGTCCTGCCAACATATGGCTATGCGTGTCCTCAAAACTTTCGACATACCAAACCCCACGCTTTTGGTCAAGCTTGACGATCAGGTGTGCTTTGCAAAAGCAGCATGTCTCGGCTCTGAGCCTACGGTTGTGTCCTTACTCGGTTAGCAACTTGATGTCACGTTTCCCTTGTCTGGAACAAACAAACCGCCTATAACGCATATGATGTGACTCGGTTTTGCTATACCTGACCTTATTCTTTCTAATGCTGAAACCATTAACTCTAGCATAGCCGTTGTAGAAATCATACGCAGCATCGTGAGACATAAAAGTCATTTTCATTATCTGCATGAACATATCCCTCTTATCATCTGCACTGGTAGTATCTTGGATATTCTTTGCCCCATCATCTTCTGTCACCTACACAATCAAAACATAGTCATGAAAACAGTTTTCTATGGTTTAACATTACTTCCATAGAACATTGATTACACAAATACCTCACTCATGATGAACGACGACTACGAATCCCCAGAATCAGGTGCATCTAATGATTTGTCGTTAAGGCCTGTCTCCGCGTCGGATTCACCGTAATAGTCGTACGCATTATGACATTTGGAAATGAACTCAAAAATACAACACAAATACATAATTACTTATCATATAATATTCTAGAATGAATTCAATTTGCATGCCAACAATTTTTTTCACTTAGTACCTGACTAATGTAATCTTCATTTGAGAGCTTCGAATTGTTTTCCTGACCATCATCAAGCTCATCTATCTACAAATTTTCAACACAAAAATATAATGTTGTCGGATGGCACCAAAAAATTACAACATGATAATGTCACTCACATTAAAATCTTCCCATTCGTTCCCATTCTCTGATTGATCTCCAAGATCTGAATTTTCATCATCTGACCAATCTTCTATCCAGTCTTTCATCAGTTCTCCAAACTCCATGTCTACCATCATACCAGTTAACTCCTCGTCCGCCATTTCCTACAACAAATAATATGTATCAACACATGTAAAAACATTATCAATGAAGAAATATCAACACATAGCACACGATCATGGATGTTAAGTAAACAACCCCAACCGAGGCCGTTCAGATCTGCCAAACCAAGTCAGGAAGATGGCCACGGCACCCGTCATGATCACTTTCAACCGCGAGGAGCAGCACTACAAAACATAGCTAGATCTGTGATTACCTCTGCCGCCGGATACCTAGGTTAACCGCCACATCAAATAACGATAGTCCTGGTGGACACAGGCGACGGCAACCGACGCTACGTGAACCCTACACTGAAGAAACCTAGATCACGAGGAGCAGCACTACCGGAACAAGATCCACGATCGCATGCGCCGCCGGGTAGGTAGGTTACCCGCCCCGCTAGGTTAACCACTACCTCTGACGGCCGCAGTTCGTTCGATGTTGCCGCGAGCGAGACTAGAGGGGTGCGGGGGGATGCGGGATGCGGTACCTGTGAGCGCTAGAGATTCACGACGTTGCCGCGCCCGCTGTCACGAGATAGCCGCGCGCCGCTGGAGATCTACTGCGTGAATTACGGAGCTGCGTGAATGCTCGCGAGATTGATGGAGCTGCGTGAATGATTGGATCCGGCAGGTCCTACGTGGTCGTGTGATGTTTTTTTCGGACCAGGGTACTGTACGTGTGCGGTCTGGGTTGTACAGGGCTAGACAGGGTTTGAATCTGGGCTACGGCGGGCCAGAAAAAAAACAAACTCACAGGGACAGAAATGCCCCTCGGAAATTAGGTTAGGGGGAGCACCGGAGCAGGGCTCCGTTCCGAAACAGTTCAAGTTGAAGCAGCAGGTGTGTATCCTCTCCTATCGATATGGTGTGCTGTTTGATCGATTAGTTTCTGACACTTCTTGATTTCTGTTAATCTTCCAAACAAGAAAAGAACAGAAACAGAGACAGACACAGAGAGATCACAAAAAGAACAGAAAAGAGAGGGGAATTTATATTCTAAAGACAGTCTGTTGATGGGAATTTATCTTGAAAAGACAGTCTTGGCAACTCTAGTAGCTATATAAAGCGGAAATCTTATATATGGCGACCGTAAGCCAACTCCAACGAATCCTGTCTCTGCCGTACGATGCGCCACACTAATCTTGGCGCGCACTGGAGTGCAAGGTCAGCGTTTGGAGATCATTCGCCAAGGGATGCTCTCCAGTGAACCATCCTTTTTATTTCGAAAAAATCACACACGAGAGGGCTGCAAACCTGACACACGAGAGGGCTGCAAACCTGCGCCATCACAATGGAATGAGCCCATGCTTTACCAAGGGTTAAACCTACGGTATTCACCCTCAAGCTCGGAACCTGGACCTCGAAAAGCATCACCAAATCAATGTCATCATGTGTTACCGTCTCCACTTACCGCAGTCCCGACAGCGTGCACACAAGTTGAGGTCATTAACTAGGGACGAAGGACATCACCACTGCCGAAATTCATACCAGGACCCTCCAGCAGCCCAACGCCGCCCTCGCAAGTGAATGCCGGTGGCAGGTCAACACAAAAGAAAAATGCAAGACCACAGCGCCATCTACGTGTCCGAGTGAGGACCGCATCACCGAGGGATCACGACAGTGACAATCATGATTGACTTTAGCGAGGGTACTTTGGTGTATGCTCATTATGTTTGTATCCACTTGGTACTTTGATGTGTGCTCATTATGTTTATATCCATTTGTTAGTGTTTTATGTGCGTTTGTAGTGGTTTTATGCATCTTAACTATGTAAAGATCAGGTGTGTGCTCATTATGTTAGTAAAATCCATCCTTTGTCGAAAAGAAAAAGATGAAGATGGCAAGATGGCACTTGGTACTTTGGTGTCTGGGCTAAACCCAAGCAAATTTCATGGTTTCAAGTGTGGCGTCCGATTTGTGAAGTTGTACATTTGTGAAGAACATATGAACCGATTTTATACAGGAACAACAGGCTCGGTGTGGCTTCAGGAAGTTAGGCCAACTCCACCGCGCGACTCTATCATGTCTGCCCCCGTCCGTTTGGGGTAAAAGGACAAACGAGACGGCCCAGCGCGCGACCGCCCGGACCCATCCTGTCCGTTCTGTGTCCGGGCCGACCCATTTCGGGCGCAAACTTGCGCCGGGTTTGGGTCGAGGCGGACACCAAACGGACGCGCGTCTCGTCCGCGTCGGGGCCGCGTGGCAGGCAGCCACCTACCTCCCACCCGCCCACATCAATGTGCACGGGTGGGCGGCCCCACCTGTCATCCACACATGAAAGGGTCGCCGTCCTTCTTTAAGTGCAAACCGTGGACCGGTCGTCGTCCACACTGCCCCACGCCACCCGCGGCCTCCTCGAAACCCGACAGCCCCAGGCCCCAAACCCTAGCCAAGAACTCGTCGGTCGGCCGCTCGCAGCCATGGGACTCTGGAACTACGGCCGCAAGGGCAAGCACGACCGCGAGGCTGGCTCCTCGTCGGGGCGTCGCCATAGCTCGGTGAAGAAGGAGGAGCCGGCCTCGCCATCGCCATCGCCACCACGCCGGGCCCCCTCGCCGCCCGCGTTCTCCATCGCCCCCGCATCCGCCGGCGAACGCGGCCGGCACTACATCCGCGCTTCGGTGTGCCGCCGTTATTGGGAGACGAGGACGCCGATCCCCTGGAGCGACGCCCACCTCCCCAACAACTGGCATCTGTCGGTCGACCGCGTGCCGATCCCGCCGGTCCCGGTGACCGGCCGTGCGCGCCGCCAGGAGATCGAGCGCCGCCGCCGCCTCCTCCCGGACGACCTCTACTACGACCCCAGGTACGCCCCCGAGTCGCCATTGTGGGACACCTGGTTCCGCGATGAGCACGACACGCGGCGGGCGTCCTATTTCGCCGGCACGTCGACGGGGCCACGACGGCCACGCCCAAAGCACCGAGCGGCTGCTCCCCAGGAGCGCGGGCGTAGGCTGGTGCGCGGCCTCACGCCCACGCCGTCGCCGTCGCCATCTCCATCGTCACCACCACCTCCTCGCATGACGGAGGAAGCCCGTCTCGTGCAGCGTGTCATGGAGGACTCCATGAGCACGCACGACGAGCGGCAATGGGACAGCTTGGAGGAGGCCATGGCACTGTCTGTCGCCGGCGACGTGGCCTTCCCGGAGCTGCAGATGGCGGCCTTGACGGAGGAGAGGAGGGAGGACGCCATGAAGGAGGAGCCGTCGGCCGCCTTCCAGCAGCTGGTGGGCACGGGGTGGGCCTGGTCCTGCACTGCTCCGGAGATGGCCGCCGGCGTGGGCGTGAACTGGCGCGCCACTCCGCCGCAGTCACCGGAGCGGGAGGCGTCGCCATGGGAGGAGGTGTTGCAGGCACCTCCCGCCGTCCAGCCCGCCCCCGTCTACCACGCACCGCTGGCCCACCTGTGGACGCCGCCGGCCTACGTCGACCTCGTCAGCGACGATGACTGACACCGGCGGCCACTGAAGAGGACCACGGCGACGGCAACGACGGGCACGGGCAGGAGCGCGCCGACGGCGACCGTTTTTTTTTTTTTTTACTTTTTTATGATTAATTATTAATGTGACGAAACTGGACCGTTTTGTGGCCATGGACCCCCCTAACTAAGTTTTATCTTTATCAAACTGCGTTTATTTACTTTTTTAGTCATTTTTTATGTTTTCTTTTTTTTATTGCTTTCCTGACACGAACGTGATTTGGGGTGCGGCCGCGCGGTGGGCGCACGCACGACCCACCGGACACAGCCGGACACGGGCGAATCCATCGGCGCCCCAAAGGGACAAAATCCGGCCAATCCGGACGTCCGTTTGGGGTCGTGCGGTGGAGTTGGCCTTACCTAGCACACTCCAAACCAGCAAAATGACGTCCGTAGCAATCAGTGCATCGTCCCTGGCAGCCTACTGACCACGACTCAACGACTCTGCCACGGACAAGAGCCCAGAGCATGTGCAAAGCCTTGCCACGATCCACATCACATTGCCATATATGCCGACTGAGATGGATTCCAGTAAAGCATGGCGCCATTGCGTTGCATTTACCCATTCACCGATCCGAGGGAACACCAAGGGGGGCTCCAGCGACGGCGTCTCGCAGCCCAAATCCGCGAAAACCGACGTACCAATCAGTCCACCCTCCGCAGCGTGCAACTTTCAAGCCATGTGCGAGCCCTGTACCTGATCACGACCTACCTTCGCTTCATCGCAGAAATATACGTACTACAAAGAAAAGACCACAGCCTCCGATCGCTACAAAACCAGGCTCCTCTAGACTCTACTTTTCGCTCTGGTGTGAGGAGCATGAGGGTTTTCGGGCTGCTCGCTCTCGCCGGCGCGGCGCTGCTGCTGGCCGCGGCCGGCACGGCCAGCGGCAGCGTGGCGTCGATCGTCACGCGGGACATGTTCTACTCCATGCTGAGGCAGGGCCACCACGGCGGCCGCGGCGGGTGCGACGGGGGCGCCTTCTTCTACGCCTACGACGCGTTCGTGGAGGCCGCGAGCACATTCCGCGGCTTCGGCACCACCGGCGACCAGGCCACCCGCCGCCTTCTTCGCGCAGACCTCCCACGAAACAACCGGTATATATCCTCTTCTACCTTTCCGTCGACGCGTGTGCATGTATACTCTGACGATGGCTGCCATGTGTGATGTCGTGCCCGTGCGCGCAGGTTACTGCTGGGTGAAGCATGGGAGCCCGGCAGGCGATCAGTACTACGGGCGAGGCCCCATGCAACTCACTCAGTAAGGCACACACATACTCTGTCTGATCCAAGATTCCAAGCTCCTATGTTCGTCCCTGTTCTCGTTCACTGGGCACTTGGTTCTGGATGATTTTAATCACAGTGCACGCACCGTGATGTGTATGCATGCACAGTGAGCACAATTACCGGCGAGCCGGGGACGCGCTGGGGCTGGACCTACTGGATAACCCGGACCTGGTGTCGAGCGACCCCGTGGTGGCGTTCAAGACGGCCATCTGGTTCTGGATGACGCCGCGACATGGGGCGCAGAAGACGCCGTCGTGCCACGCCGTGATGACCGGCGGCTGGAGGCCGTCACGCAGGGACGACCGTCGCGCCGGGAGACTCCCAGGGTACGGCATGACCACCAACATCATGAGCGGCGGGCTGGCGTGCGGCAAGCGCCACGGGACGCCCCAGGGCAGCGACCGTGTCTGGTATTACAAGAGGTACTGCCGCCTGCTCCGGGTCCGGCTCGGCCGCAACGTGGCCTGCATCAACCAGAAGCCATACGGGCACGGAGGCTGATCAGTCAGCGAGTAGCTCATGGTTGCTCGCTTCAGTACGTGCTTGCTGGTGACAAGACAAGAAGAAGAATAAAAGCTATGGCAAACTGCAGGGCAAACACCTTTGAGAGTGTGTTCTTCCGTAAGAGATGATGGTGTATGGTCATTTCGATCATCAGGTCATGGGACGTTCTACTAAAGAACGGTTAGAGCATCTCCAACAGCCGCGCTAATCTAGCGCCGCGCCGCAAATTCGTCGGTTTTAGCGCGCGCGCAACACGGCCGGTCGCTCCAGCGGGCGCGCAATAACGGCGCGCGCTATACCGAGTTGGACGCGCTGTCGGAAACGCCATCCCGCGCGGCGTATTTCAGGCGCCTGCTACAGCGCGCGGCACACTCAACCGCTCGCGCCGCACACTCTTCTTTCCTCCTCCTACGCCCCGCGCGCGCCGGCGCCGGCTCCACCCATGGACGCGCACACCGGCACCTCGCTCTCCCCGCTGTAC
>NC_041387.1:630775738-630780149 GCF_002162155.2 Triticum dicoccoides
CGTTGGCGTCGCCACCGCCGGAGCTCCGCCGAGCGCCGGCCTCGCGCGCAGCCTCTTCTTGCCGCCGCGGATGACCACGGCGACGGGTGGCGTCGCGCCGGCGCCGTCCTGTGCCGCCGCCGCGCCGTCCCATGCCGCCGTCGCACCGTCGAAGAAGGGCAAAACTTCGGCGAAGAAAAACAAGGCGGCGGACGGCTCCGGCGGCACGAAGGCGAGGGGAAAGAAGCTTGCAGGGCGATTGACGGGCGCGGCGGCTACCGAAGCGCCGGCGAGCTCACTCGCTGAGCCGGCCGCCGACGCGCACCATGTGTTCGACGAAATGCCCCCAAGGTGAAAAAAATTCCAACTTTTATTTTCTTCTTGTTTTTCAATGCATCATCACATATAGATAGCTTATTTGCATTGTTCAAAAAAATTTATAGTCTCAATGATGATGCATACATGTCAACTATGGGTGTTGGGTCCAACAATTCGCATTGGTCTCAAACCAATGACATCCATTTGGAAGACCATGAGTTTGAGGTGGACGAGGAGGGTGAGGGCATTGTCGACGCGCTGAAAGGAAGAGCGGGCAATTACAGCACCAACAATGACAAGTTACTATGCAATACTTATTTGCAAGTGTCAAGGGATCCATCCATTGGAGGTGATCAAAGTAGAGATGCGTATTGGGGGCGAATAAAAGAATACTTTGATGCTCACAACATGAGTGGAATTGACCGCTCGGAGAGATCACTTCGGTCCCGATGGTCCACAATCAACTCGGATTGTCAAAAGTGGGCGGCCGCACAAAAGTCTGTTGACAAGATTAACCCAAGTGGCACAAATGAGGATGATAGAGTAAGTGGCATCTCATATATGTTCATCTCATAGTTGTTCTTGGTGTCCGAAGTGCTAACTTGTTTTATTTTTCTTGTAGTTCAACATTGCACAAAACTTGTTCAAAGAAAAGAGGAGGACCACCAAGAAGGGGAAGATCAAGAAAGGAAGGGTCTTTACCTTGTCTCATTGCTATGAAGTGTTAAAGAATGATGAGAAATGGAAGAATCGTGATGGTTTGGATGATTTGCATTTGAGCAACAAACGCAAGGTGGATGATGATGATGATGAGGATGATGCATCAAGTGATGACGGCAAGAGAAGCCCCACACCGAACTCGGTTTCATACTCAAAGCCAAAACGACCGGATGGGTGCAAGAAAGACAAAACTGAAAAGAAGAAGAGGAAAGGAGATGATGAGCTCAAAAATGCTATGGAAGCTATTGTGAAGGCAAGAAAAGAAGTCAACGAGGTGAGGAAAATGGCAAGGAACCAAGATGCCGCGACCGAGGAGAGGAGGTTGGCGGCCGAGGAGAGGAGGGTGGCCGCCGAGGAGAGGAAACTGGCATTGGAGGAGAGGAAGGTGGGCATGGAGGAGCGATCTATGTTGTTGGAATGGGAAAAGCACTTGTTCTTCTTGGACACATCTTCGTTCAATGGTGCGCAAAAGGAATATGTCAACCTTGCTCGTGAAGAAGTCTTGATCCAAAAAAGAGCCATGATCTGCACAATGGGTGGCGGTGGCCTTGGCGGCATGGGTGGCGGCGCCATGGGAGGCATGGGTGGCTTCGGCGCCATGGGAGGCATGGGTGGCTTCGGCGCCATGGGAAGCATGGGCGCACCTCCAGCCGCCATGGGAGGCATGGGTGGCTTTGGAGCACCCTCTGACACTATGGCCGCCATGGGAGGCATGAGTTTCGGTACTCTTATGGGCGGCATGGGTGCACCTCCGGCCATGGGTGGAATGTCTTTTGATGTGCCTCCTCACAGACATTCCCGTGAAGATGCTGGTAATCTCGGCGGCATTATCGCTCGGCTTGGCGGCGGCGGCGGCGTGTGCGTGGGCGTGGGCGGCGTCGTCGTGGGCGTGAGCGGCGTCGTCGAGGGAAGCTGGTTCAGGATGAGGCCACGCTCCGCCAAGTACCACGCCTTGACCACCTCGTCGGTGCTCTGAAGCATGTCCGCCCCGCCCAGCAGGAAAGCCAGGTCGGTGTTCCTCTTCTTCGCGACGACGTTGGTCTGGAGTAGGTCGAGCTTGACGGCGCTGCTCGACATCAACGCCGACCACCGCGCCTCGGTCTTCTCTTCACGAAGGGCGGCCCGGAACTATGCGTCGGCGAGGCAGTGCTGGATGGACTCCTGCACGCGAGCGGTGGCCGCGTTGGCGTGTTTCCCCTTCTTGGCAGCTTTGTTGCCGTCCGGCCGCCCTTCTGACGCGCTCGGAGTCGGCGCGTCCAGCTTGTAGGTCTTCTTGGCCTTGTCGAGGGTGCGCCGGACTTCCGCCCACTTCTCGCACTTGTCAATGCGCTTGTAAATGTGGAGGTACTTGAACTCGGTGTCGTTGTTGCTCTGCCGATACAGGCCGAACATGCGCAGCAACTGCGCGGACGAACAAACAGTTGGCGGGCGCACACGACAAAGAGAGGCGGGAGACCGGCGTGGCATACCTGATCCTCAACGCTGGCGCCGCTCTCCGGATGAGCGGCGACCTCCTCGATGACCCCATGCCATTTTTTGCACGCCCCTGGATACGCCCCCAATGATTCACCATCGCCTTCGACCCGCGCTGCATGTAGACGCCTTTGAAGTAGGGGTCGACGAGTTTGCGCTCGTCGAACTCGGCCTTGATGCGCTCCCAGTACGTCTCGATGCTCTGGTTCGCGCCGGTGGTCGGGTCGAGGCAGACGACTTTCCATGCTTCGGCGAGGCATTCCTCCTCCTTGGACGCCCACTTGATGCGTGGCTCGCCTAACCTGGCCGCCCGCTTCTTTTTCGTGCGCCTCCTCGCGCGGAACAGTTGTCGGCTCCTCCTCCTCCTCCTCCTCCTCCTCCTCCTCCTCTTTCCGCTCCTCGTCTCCGTAGACGTAGCCGAGCTCGCCATCCATGCCGCCACTGAGATCCACCATCTCATCCGCGGTGAACCTTGGAGACGCGGCGGCCGCGGCCGAACCTTCCGCGATGATGTCGTCCATGTCGGCCTCGGTCTCGTCGGCGTCACCGAGGTGCGAGAAGGGCAGCGTGCAATGGCGGAGAGGGGGTGTCGGGGAGGACGCGTACGCGAGCGGCGAGTAGTTGTATGGAGGGTACTGCACGCCGGTGAAGGTGGGCGAGGGCGTGCGCTGGGCCGGGTGTCCATGGGGGAAAGTGATGTTTGGGTTGAATCCACCGTGCGCGCCCCCGTCGGCGTAACCCGGCGAAGACGATCCCCATGTCTGCGGCGACAGAGACCCGACGCCTTGCTGGCCCCAGGGCGCGTACTGCGCGTGGTTGCCGGGTGGATTCATCATCCCCACGCGAGTCGCCTCGGCCTCGGCCTGGTCCGCCGAAGCGGCAGCGGCAGCGGCAGCCACAGTTGTGCGTGCCGCGTTGTCACATGCCTTCTTGGCAAGGGCCCTGTTCCGCCGGTCGGCAGTGACGGCCTCCCATCGCTGCACTTCTACCCTCCAATCGGTGTTTGTCATGCCCGGTGGCTTGGACGGCGGCGCCCTCGGCTTCCTCTGCTTCAGCTGGGCGACGGAGGCGGTCGCGGTTGCCGCGGCGCGGCGGACGACGTACTTCTTCGGTGGCATGGCGGCCGACTGGGAGGCGAGCGGGAGGGAAATTGGTGGGAGGAAAGGAGAAAATGGGAGGGAAGTGGGGAAAAGCGGGAAGAAACGGCGGGAAGAGGCGCTCGACTCGTCGACAGGGCGGACCCACGTGCCCTTTTCGCTTGTGTCGGCGCCCCAGGCGCCCCCAGGGCGTCGGGTTCTGCCTGGGTCCGCTGGCACCAGCTTCGGCCCGAGCCGGCGAAAAACGGGCTTCCGAGGGGACGACTGGGCCGTTTTTTCGACGCCGGCGCGGCAAAAACGCCTTGGGAGGGCCTGTTGGGGGCGCGGCTGGAGATACTCTAAGACACACTTCCCGCTACAAAGTTCATCACACAACACACCGAAATTCATCAAGCATAGATAAAAAGCAGATCTAGCTGCGGGAGCGGCGACGGTGCAGTGCTTGACGCCAAGGAAGACCTCCTCCACCGACTTGCGTCAAGCAAGGGCGAAGGCGTGCTCTTCCTTCACCGCGGTGAGCATCTCGGCGGCCTCTTCTTCTCCGGCCTTGACGGCGCATTCCTCGGCGAGGAGCTTCGCGAAATCCATGGTGTGCGGGTACAGTTCCTCGCGTAGGTAGTGGAAGTGGGCCCAAGGTGACCTCCCGCCGCTGTGGGAGAGGCAACCACGCTGCCGCACTTGCTCCGACCGCCAAGCTTTGACCGTGAGGGGGGGGGGCTTGTTTGGCCACCATGCCCGTGTGTGGATCCTGCCATCGCTCATCGGAAAAAAAGCGTCTACACCGGGTGGAATGAAAAGGGAGGCGATGGGGGAGAAGGAAGACG
>NC_041387.1:630780380-630782845 GCF_002162155.2 Triticum dicoccoides
TCATATTTAGGACAGTATAACTGAGCCTAAACGGAGCCTTCTCACGCCATGTCTGAACCGTCCATTTTCCTGATCAAATCATTTTCCGCCGCCGGATCTGACGTGTACGCCAAGTTTTCCGTCTCGTGGGCCGGCTGTCCTAAGGGGACGCTACTCTCGCGGAAGAAACGCCGTGCTCTGGTTGATCGGGCTGTTGGGCCGAAAGGACCGGCCCCTTGGGCAGCGAGGCTGACGGTTCTGACGCGGCATTCCCTATTCTCCTCTGCCCTCTCGTCTCTCCTCTCTCTCGATCTCTCCTCCCTCGGCTGCGACACGAGGGTGCGCCGCCAGCGCCGTGATTCTCTCCAACTCGCCGCCCCTCACTGACCCTGTGTGGAACGACACCTCTGCGTTCGGCATTAAAAGGGTTGAAGGGATCGGCCTATTAGGCAGAGAGGGCTGCTGAGCGTTCGCCTGGTTCCTCTGGGCAGCGACGTTTCAGGCGTCCTCAATCCGTACCCCGCGACCGAAGATCCCCCGCTGCTGAGGCGCTACCCTCCTTCCACATCGCCGGATCGACGTCGCCGAACCCGTGCGGTGAAGATCCCCTACCACTACGTCCAGATTATTTTTGTCCCCCCCTTCATTATGGGCGCTTTGTCGTCTCTAATGGTTCCAGGGGGTGTGGACTGCTGCAGTGAGAAAGATTGAAGGAGGTGCCTCGACGGTGACGGCGGTAAGGTCCATGGAGCGCGCTGATGTAATGGGATTCCTGCCAGATCGTTCAGGAGAGACATAGCTGCCCGTAATCCCCGCCAGATCATTCTCAATCCCTTTTTGTTTGGTCCTTGCTGATCTTCGGCGGGAACTATGGGTAGATTGCCTATCTTCTAGGATGTGGTCCGGCGTGCGCGAGCAAATCTGGATGGCGAGAGCGATGTGGGTAGCCGTCGGGAAGAGTTAGCTCCAGAATGTCAGTGGCGGCGCTCACTCGCGGGACAAGTTACTGAACAAAGTGCAAACTACAGCGAAAAGGTGCCAGAGTCAGGTGAATCTGCTGTGAAGCCGGATACAAGAGCTCTGGGTGGACTAAGAGGTAATTAGTTTACTTTGGTAAAGAATTATAATGGTTCGTCGGAACTGAATCATAGCGTAGTGCGAAATTGATGATGTTTGATCTGTATAATACATTGTAGAGTAGTTGAACAAGGAAGTTGCTTAGCTGAAGGAATGTAGCATTGTACAGTGCCGCCGGAGCACATCTGGATTAGGCCATCAAATCATGATTTCCTAATGTACCATGCTTGCTGTTTCATTTTATTTTTTTGCAGTCTGCCATAGCACAGTAGGGGGAGCTGACTTTCTGTGGATGAGTTTGATTTCCAAAGTTACTGATAATGCAGTGAAACCAAAATGTTTGCACTCAATTTTTGCCTCTGATATTTCAGTTAATTGCAATCGCTGAGCGTTTCATGAAGAAGCGAAACTTTATCGAAACCAAAATGCAGGTATGCCCAAGAATTAAGATACTTTATAGATTTATCTTATTGTGTTTGTGTGACGGTAGCTGTGCTGCCATCTTCTCCCCGTTGGGGAATCTTAGCATTGTCCGCGCAAGAAATTGGCATAATGTCAAAGTATTCATACCGTGTTATAATCACCTTTGTGAAATTTGATATTACAAAGCAAATACTATATAATCTAAGTTGTCCAATTGCACAAATTTACTCGATGGATGGCTCTGGTATTATGTGGCATAAATAAAAGCAATGTTCAGTAAACTTTTACTCATAGAGGGAACACTTTCTATGTAGGCGAAATAAACAAATCTGAGACTTCCTTACTCATGAATTTTAATAGTTGGCCCATCTAAGTTGTCCCATTATTTTCCACACTATCTTCTACTGCTGGGAACAATGTCTGAAGTAACTGTTGTACCATCATGTACTAATCTACAGTCCCAAATATGAAGCATAATTTCCTTTTAATATTTTAGTTATCCACTCCATCACCTGTCGACTGTCCTCGCACAAAGTGAGGGCCATTAGACCAAATAAAAAACCATGTCCTAACATACTATCCCTATATATACTTCCTTGCTAATCAATTACTCGCTCCGTTCCTAAATATTTGTCTTTCTAGAGATTTCAACAAGTAACTACATACGGAGCAAAATGAGTGAATCTACACTCTAAAATATGTCTATATACATCCATATGTGGTAACCATTTGAAATCTCTAAAAAGACAAATATTTAGGAACGGAGGGAGTATATTTCATCTCTCTTCTATTGCTAAAAAATATATAGGTCATAGATGCAAATTTAATTAAGTCCCTGATTTAAGTATTTTATATTTAAGAAAATTCCAAATAGACGGGCATGGCAACGCGCGTCATCAATGATCTAGTAATTATTACTGGCCGGACCAAATGGTTCAACATCAATCATGCGTAAACCTTAGCTTTGGGACCCCCATATACATGAA
>NC_041387.1:630783220-630837907 GCF_002162155.2 Triticum dicoccoides
TAGGGTCGTAACATTTTTACTTTTTAGTTGTAAAACTAGTTAGCCATAACAGATTGCGAAAGGTGCCGTCATTGACCTCATGTATCTGTCTCCGCTCCATGCTGTCACACCCTCATCGATACTGAAAGAAAATGTTGAAATATAGATCAGTTTTGCTAGAACTCATCTAAATGAGATATAATTTGGTCTCATTCACCTTTTATAGCCATTGGATGTGATGCTATAAGATGCGTGTGTGCTGAGTGAGTTGTATCTGTTCTTGTTTTCAAAGTGGATGAGACCAAATTATATATTATATCTCATCTAGATGAGTTCTAGGTACTCCAAATATAGATGGGGTTTGGCCCACTAAAGGCTCATTTAGGTGCATGGCAAGTGGCTGAAAATTTAGCACCACCTCACAAGTTAAGAAGAGTTGAGACCCCTTTATAAAACATACTCTCCCTGTAGTCATTGGGTGCTTGAGAAGAGGAGCTGCACATAGCTGGTGTTGGCTCTAGATTGGTGATGGTGGTGTGCTTGGGATCTCGTCCCTGGCTTAGGCTATGGACGAAGGTCTTGCTTGACTTCTGTACACAAGACCATGTGCCCGAAGATGAGATTTTTAAATTGATGTATAAAACTTGACATCTACGACAATTTTCTGTAGTAATCATGTATTTCACTCAACCAGAAACTTTAAAGTACAAAATACAGTGCTCCTTCCGTTTCATAATGTAGTGCATATAGTTTTTTTTGAAAAGTCAAACCTCACCAACTTGGACCAAGTTTATGAAGAAAATTTACATCCAGTATGCCAAACATATATCATTAGATTCATAAGACATAGTCTATGAAGAAAGTTTGTCATCTTTGTGAGTGTGAGCACACGTGTGTTGCACGCCCGCAACTCCATGCCCGCTGCCACACTCTGCTCGCTTGCTCCATCGCTCCTTGTTGTATGCCTATACTGCTCCCGCCACCCGTCACTTCTTTTTATGTTTTTTTTTCTATTTTGTGGTTGTTGAATCGTATGAATACTACCTGCGTTCGTTAGAATGCTGCCTAGCTGAGAAGAACAGAAGAAAATGTTGCATCGTGCACATGGGCCACGTTATTTGGACCCATGCCGTGAACTCGTACGCGGGCAAAAACCAAGGTTATTTGGACGGCTGAATTTTGACGGCGGCAAAAACCTCATGGATCCACTTATCCAGGCCAGCCTGCTGGATGTAGGCGCGTAGGCATGGCCCAAGGCGGCGCCTCTGGTAGTGGTTGAATAGGTGGTGCGGCGGCATGCCGGCGCTGCCCGTGAAGGGGAATTGTGAAGGAAAGAAATATTTTCTAAAATTTCTGCATTGTAGGTATAATGTAAATTTGTGATGTTGATTTTTATAGTTAAAATTTAAAATGATTTTCGAACGATTATCGTATTGCATTATACTTTTAGCATACTATTGAGTTCGCCCCACCTCAAAATTTATCCGTCCCCCGCCACCCATGATATTTTTGATCTTAAATATTTGACCCGGCTAACTTTAAATCTTGGACCCGCCACCACCGAGTGGAAGTATAATGTGGTTGGTGGACCACATAATCACCGACAAAGCATGAGCCCCAAGTAATCAAGAGCTTAAGACATGCAGTGGACCAGCCCACTTTTCAAATCGTGATGCAGTCATGCGGCCCACAAAGTGTGTGCGCGGTTGTTGCGTGCTACAAATACTCTCCATACTAGCTCACATAAGAAGTGGCCTGCGAATGATGTGAAATACGTGGTAAACAACCAAAACTTTGAAAAATAAATGGCTTATGAAATGATGATAAGTAAAGATATTAAAATATGTCCATCTTGCGCACCCTGGACATGGGTGCTTGTTATAATTTGGCGCTCGTCCATTCATATTAGCATAGTTGGATGAAGCAACATACTCCCTCTTGTCCTTGAAAGAGTACTTGCAACTTTGTTGGAAAGTCAAATGTTTTTATGTTTGACTGTATTTATACAATAACACACCAACATTTATGCCATTAAATTAGTAGATTAGATTAATGATAAAATATATTTTTCATCATATATCTATTTGGTTTCACAAACATTGATATGTTTTTGCACAAACTCGGTCAAACTTTGAGATAGTACGTGCAACTCCTTAAATGCCCTATGCATGAGGGGAGGGGGGGGAGGGGGGAGGGGGTACCAAAAGTATACACACTTGATAGCAAACCTAAAAATGAAGCCCATCTTGTTCAAAAAAAAAAATGAAGCCCACCTTCGTTATGCCCACAGGGTTGGCCATAGATATGAGGAGCGGTTGTGTCTCACACGCAGCGAGACACAAGCTCATCTCGCCTCAAGGACGCACTAAATTGGCCGGGTCATAATAACGCAGGTAAACGTACGTCAGTTCTTTTGTTCATATTTTCAAAAAAAATATAAATACATATATTTAAAAAAACATATTGTAGTTAATTTTGTGAAGAAAATTTTCCTAACGCAGTCTTATTTTTTTAGCGTGATGTGAAAAATATTTGAGGTATTTAAAAAATATTCACGTGTTTCAAAACAATGGACAAGACATTTTCCCAAAAAATTATACAATGTAAAGAAAATGTACCATAAAAGAAGTATGTTACCGCTTGCAAAAAGTTCACGTGTTCTGGAAATATGTCCGTGACATTCTAAAAAATATTTATACAATGTAATTCTTTTAATTAGTATTAAAAATGGTGTTGAAAAGGATATATTTGAAAAATTATTAATCATATATTTATAAAATATGAAACATGTATACAAATTGTTTTTGATGTTAAATAAAATGTACATTGTGTGTGAAAATAAGTAGACATCAAAAGTATACTATTTGGAAAAATATAAATCAGATATTTAAAAAATATTAAACATGTATAAAAAGTGTTCCTAATAGATACGAAAAATGTACAATGTTAGATAAGTAGACATGTGTTAAAAAAGTGAAAGTAAAAAACAAAAGAAGGAAACATTGAAAATCAAAGAAACGTGAAAAAAGGGAAACAAATAAAAAGAAAAACAGAAAACTGTTATAAAATAGTGTAAACTAAAAGAAAAATGCAGGGTAGAAAAAGAAAACAGACTCGCGCAGAGGGAGCTGCAATACTGGGTCGCGTACTAGCTTGGCGCCAGAGGTGAGTCGGAGCTATGTACATAGTACTACCTCTGTAAACTAAGGCCCCTCCCAATGCTCCACCTTGTACAGGTGCTAAGCCTTCCACATAGGCAAAAAAATTTGATGTGGCAAGTTATTTAAGAGGAAAGAGATGAGTGTGATGACCCGAGGAAAAACAATGCTAAGCGCTTGACTCTAGGCAAAACATTTAAAGAAAGGAACCCCACCAATACATGAAGAGCTTTAGTTGCTAAATCATTAAATAAAGCAAGTTTAGCAACCATAAGCTAAGCACCTATGCATTGGGGAGTATAGTTGCTAAGCTATTTAATGTGCTTAGCACCTCCTCTAAGCGTTCATGCATTGGTAGCAGCCTAACAAAAGACGTGTTAGATGGTGATCTAAATTGTTTTATATTAATTTAGAAAGGGGACACTAACATTGCTCTCATCTCTAAAAAGCTTGTCCCCCAAGTCCCTACTGATTATAGACCTATTACTCTTTAATGTTATCTATAAGATCATTGCTAAATCTTTGGACAATAGGCTCAAACCCCATCTACCTGATTATATTGACCCTGCTCAGCAAGCTTTTATTCAAGGTCGTAGAATTAGCAACAACATCATTATTGCCTAAGAAATCACTCACTCCTTTGCTCTTAAGTCTTGGAATCACAGTGCTTTCATGCTTAAAATTGATCTTGCAAAAGCTTTTGATCGTATTGAATGGGATTTCATTGTTTCCGCTCTTCAACATAAAGGATTGCATGATCATTTCATTAATTTAATTTATGCATGCATCTCCTCGCCTTCGTTCTCAGTCATTATCAATGGTCAACCTACTCATAGATTTAAAAGTAATAGGGGTATTAGACAAGGATGTCCTATGTCCCCCTATCTTTTTGTGCTTGCCATTAATGAACTTTCTCTTACTCTCAATGATGCTATGGCTGCTAGCCACCTTCAAGGTATTTTTCTTGGGCCAAATTGCCCCATTGTCCACTCTTTGCTCTTTGCAGATGACCTTCTGGTTTGTGGCCAAGCTAATTTGCAAGAAGCTAGTATGATTGCTCACATCATCCATCATTTTTGCGTTATCTCAGGTCAAATTCTGAATTGTTCTAAGTCGGCAATATTGTTTAGTGCTAATGTTAATCAAACGGTCTTTGCTGATATTAAGACCATTTTCCCTATTCCTTCCATGGATGACAATTTTATTCATTTGGGCCACCCTTTAATTCTTCCTGCCAAAAATAGAATTTTTGCTTACAACTTTGTCCTTGATAGATTCATGGCCAAGCTTCCTAACTATAAGGATAACATGCTTTCCCATGCAACTAGGTTAGAGCTTATTCGGTCTGTTTTTTCTTCCGGTCTATTACATGTCAAATATTTTTTTACCAAAAAGTTTATTTCCAAACTCACTTCTATTATCAGAACTTTTTGGTGGACAGGAATTAAGGAGGGTGATTCTTCGAAAGGTCTTCCTTAGAGCATGGAAGGATATATGTACTTCTAAGGAGGAGGGAGGTTTGGGAATAAGAAATCTTCAAGCCATGAACCAAGGTCTTATTCTTGCCTCTGCATGGAGACTTGCTAATGCTCCCAACTCACATTTGTCTCTTGTTCTCAAGTCTAAGTATTTTCCGGATTCTTCCATATGGACTGCTACTTCTAGCCCTCCAAAATCAGCTTTCTGGTCATCTATTCTTAGAATGCTCCCTAAACTCAAAGCTCATTGCTTATACCATATCACCTAAGGGAACATTTCCATTTGGAGTACCCCTTGGTGCACGGCTTGGACTAATATTCATGATAATCTAATTATCCAACCTATTGGTTTCATCTATCCTGCTAGAGTTAGTGACCTTTGGCTGCCAGGGCAAAAAGCATGGAACAATGAGCTTATATATTCTGTTTTTAACGAGCCCATGGCGTCTATAATCATTCACACTACCATAATTCGGGACAATTGCCCAGGTATTCTTGTTTGGAATCTTACTCCTAATGGAAAGTGTAGCTCAAAGTCTACTTATAAGTTATGTTTGCAGGATATTTAAGCGCAACCATGAATCGGCCTTTTCAGGTTTCTCATCAGGTTAAAGCTCTCTAAAGCAAATTTGAAAAGAAAAACTGATGGCCCCAAGAGTCCAGACTTTTGCCTGGAGGTTACTTCGGAAAGCCCTTCCAACAGGTTTGAGAGCTAGTCGTTTCTGTGTACATATTTTGAAACAATGTTGTCGTTGTGCTCAAGATGAAAATGAAATGCATTTTTTTCCTTTGTGACTTTGCTAGAGCAGCATGGTTTGCGCATCCTTGGTACTTTCGGAGTGATCTTCTAACAGAAAATCATCTTTCTATGCAAAGTGTTATTCTAGCTTTGCTCAATATGGACCATCCATATGCTACTATACCTAATATTTTCAATTTTTTGTGGTGCATATGGAAGTCTAGATGTGATTGTCTTTTTGATAGGAGATGCTCACTCCCACATCAGGTACACATGGCTGCCTAGCTTTGGACGACCAGCAGAAGTCTCAGATGGTTTCCTCCTCAGATGATCGCAATGTTGTTACTAATGCTAGTTCCCCTGTTAATGCTACTACATTGCCAATGCAGGGAAGCACTCTTACAACTGATCTTCTTGTTGATGGTGCTAAAATCTATTCTGATGCTTCTTTTAGGTGCTCAAAAGTTCCAGGTTTACCAAATGGTAGTGTTGCCACGGACATTGGTGTCTTTCTCAAATTCGTTCAAGGCAACAAGAATGTTGACGTACAGGTCTAAGCCTCAGCCCCGACCACTACTTCGCCCATTCAAGCAGAAGCGCTCGCTCTCCTTCTTGCAGCCAAAATTACCCAACTCTTGTAGGTGGCACAACCAACTTTCCTGACGGACAACATTTCTCTGGCAAAGGCGGCTGCGACCAAAAATGTTTCTGCTGACTCCACTCCATGGGCAATCAGAGCACCACTTGCAGATTTCTTTAGGATTATAGATGATCTCCATTCACAGGTGTTTTACATTTCGAGGAAGATAAATGGAGTTGCTCATAATGATGCTCATCAGGTTCTTAGTAGTGCTACTGAACCTGTCTTCAGCTGCTTTGTTTCAGCTCACACGAACATGCTTTGTCCTGTAACTTCTATCTTATCTACTGTGTCTTTACATGGCTTTCTACTTCATGCTGTACTCTGCTACTCAGCTGAATATATTGGCGCTTTAAGCGCCTTCTCTTGTTTAAAAAAAACTGCTCTGGCCGCTCGCTAGCTACCTGTTGGTGAATAAAACAGCACGTCAGCCATGCCATCCTTTTCTACTTTTTTGCGCTGAAATTGCATGCATAAGCACCAGGTAGTAAGTAGCGTTGTTTAGCTCGATTAAACTCTAAACCCTAAACTAATTAATTAGCATGTATGCTGGCTAGCTAGCTACTCTTGCCGGCCGGCGGCCGGCCATACACAGACATACACTTGTCTTTCACAGTTTGAGGGCCGACGGAGAAAGATCCGACATACTACCTCCGTCTCGGTGTATAAGTTATTTGCGAGTTCTACGTCGACAATTTAACTATCTAAATATGTATTATATGTGACAAAAAATATATATTTAGAAACTACATCCGTGTAGAAATCTAATTATATACTTTTTATGACATAATACATATTTAATTTCTCAAATCAATGATGTAGAACTACGCGAATGACTTATACACCGGGACAAAAGGAGTACGTACTTATGGTTGTAGTATATCTGCATATGTGTATTGATCGAGATAAGTGGTTGGTGTGGCAATGTTCATGCTGCCTCCGGAGAAATAAACATGAAACTGGTTTGATTTTTTTTAGAACAAGAAACTGATTTGATTTGACCTCTGTTTCTGACCCTATATGCATCAGCACTGACGTACGTAGACACACGAGCCCTGCCCAGCCAAACTAGCTTAGATCTGGTCCATATGATTAGCCAACAAAATCGGCAACCTAAATGAGTCCATATATCAACTCCACGTACGTGTCACCCTTTTCGTCGGTCCTACATGGTATACAGGGAGTTACTTTCAAGGAAGGATTGTTTAGACTAACCTGGTTGAAAGCTGATGATTATTAGTTAAAAAAAAGATGTGGCCAGGTCTCAAAACTAAACCAAGTCTTAGTCAAGTGACATAGCATATAAAAAAGAAAAAAACGGTTTAAAAAATTGTGCACGGATTTTCACGTAAAATGTTTTGAACAGTCTTGACTGAGACTTAACAATCTCGTTAGAAAAACATCACACCCAGCAGGACTGTCGAAACGAAAATATGTATATCTGACAACCAACACAAGCAACACATATACATCGCTCAACTGAAAATTTACTCTCTCTGCGCCTCTCTTGCACCACTGACTGCATGCTATAATATATTACAATATTACAAGAATTCCATTTTCGTTATGTCACTTTTTGACCCCTCGACCGATCCATCGATCGATCGTTTCCCTCGTGTGTCAGCCTGAGACCGACAGCCAGCGCGCTGAGAACAAATCTCATCTCACCGAAAAGCGGCAAACTTTTTGCTGCCCACGGCGACAGAGACGCACTGCACTACACAGGCATTGCACGGCTTGGCTTAGCTTACCTGCCTATATAACACCACAACATAGTGTCATGTACACTGAAGCTACTGTCTGTCAGTGCAGTTATTTAATTATAGTTATTTAGCACCCTCTAGCAATGGGCGACACGACCAGGAACCGGCACGGGAACGACAATGACGACGCGAAGGCGCCGTCGTCGTCGCCCGAGACGGTGTACTACGAGGGGTGCCCCGGCTGCGCCATGGAGCGCAAGAAGGAGAACAGCACGGGCACGCCCTACAAGGAGTTCTTCTACGTCGGGGTCACCACCCTCGCCTCCGGTGCGTCACAACTCTACTTCTAGACTAGATAGAGTCGTCGCTCTACCCAAGTACTCTTAGAAGGACTTTTTATGTTTAATGAGTATTAATATATGTTTTTTGCGGGGTTTAATATATGTTTGCTGTGTATATCTCACGAAGCAGACACCAGGATATGTACATTTTTAAAATTCCATATGCGTTAGAAAATAACTGTTTCACATTCTAGATTTAGAAATTATTTTTCTAAATACATTATAAACAGGGTATGATAGCAGGGATAGAATTTGGCGATATATATGCATTTGTTGTTGATTATTTTCGAGATAGCTAACCACTATCATTTCAGGAGACAATATATGAACATCTGCCGATGATAGCTAGCTAACACGTGCTTGTTACATACTCCCTCCGTCCGCGAATAAGTGTACTTCTAGCTTTTGTCGTCAAAGTTTTGAAATTTTGACCAACTATATACAAAAGAGTAATAACATATATGACATCAAATTGATATATTATGAAAGTACATTTCAAAATAGATCTAGTGATATTAATTTAGTGTCATAAATGCGAGTACTTTTTTCTATAAAGTTGGTCAAAGTTTTAAAACTTTGACCTAGGACAAAAGCTAGAAGTACACTTATTCACGGACGGAGGGAGTATATATTTTAGCCATAGGTCATGTTTTTGGCAATGACAATATCTCATTTTAAAATTGCAGCTCTGCCAATATCAGCATTGTTCCCCTTCTTGTACTTCATGGTATGTTAAACATCTCACTTTGATCAGTTTAATTGGTACCACCATATCTTCTTTGCATAACCCGACTAACTAAATTGTGACCTCAGTTTGCTGCACTTGACTGCTTCTAATATATTTCTTCATACAGAATTTAGCAGATGGCAATCGATATAGTATCTCATATATGCAGTTATATCTTGGCATGAACATGTCCCACTCTTGCCACCATAGTTGTAATCATTATTAGTCACCGTGGCAATGACCAATTCACTCTCATAGGTCTCACTCTGAAACATGGAACCTACTCATTAGCACCAATTCTCATTATCTATTCGATGCATGGCTTATCGGTAATATTATTGTCGAACATAAAAACTCCATGGAAACATCATAAACATTGAAAAAACACAAAGGATGGGTTTTCTTTGGCTCTCGGTGAAAAAAGTCTGGGCAAACACCAATAAATCGTCACTCTTTTTTGTTTATGTGTATGCAAACTAAGTTTGACCTTTCTTGACAATAGATACAAGATATGCATGTGGCAAAGAACGAAGAAGACATTGGTGTGTATGCCGGTCTTCTTGGTAAGAAAGTTAAAACTCATTGAATTAACGACATGTAAAAAGTTCCAACATTTTCCTATGGCTCTTCTTTCAAATATACACATATATGTTGATTTCTATGTGCATCACAATGATGCAGAGACCGGGGTACGTGCTAACCTCCTTTACGAAAAAAATGGTATGCTGATGTCCATGTCGTATAGGTGCATCATACATGATCGGCAGATGTTTTGCCTCGCTGTTTTGGGGTGTGGTGGCAGATCGTATTGGAAGAAAACCTATCATTGCATTCTCCATGTTCTCAGTGTAAGCAAACTTTTCTGCTGGAATAAATACGCTCAGTAGCTTTTACATGGCTGCTTTATAAGCTTGTAATTCTCCTTCAGGGTCATCTTTAACACTCTATTTGGACTGAGTGAAAAGTATTGGATGGCGATTGCCACAAGAATGCTCCTTGGCTCTCTAAATGGCATGCTTGCCCCAATAAAGGTATCCAAGTTTGCCCAATCAGCATCAATTATGTCATAGAAGAACCAAAATCACGCATAGAAAATATTTATGTGGCATGCATGATGACTATTTGTTGACTTTTGTAGGCTTATTCAGTTGAAGTTTGTCGACCAGAACATCATGCTCTAGGATTATCAGTTGTAAATGAACATATAACCCTACTGTTGTACATGCATCATCATTGCTATTTACTACTACCTCCGATTCATAATAAGTATCACAGTTTTGAACTAACCTCAGTTCAAAACTGCGACACTTATTTTGAATCTGACGGAGTAGTAAAACTAACCTCAGTTCAAAACTGCGACACTTATTTTGAATCTGACGGAGTAGTATTTTTGACAGGCTATTTACCAGTACTTTAGTTCATATACAGTTGCTCTAGTTGACTTTATTCATTGGCTATAGGTAAGCACAGGTTGGGGCATAGGTCTTGTTGTCGGTCCAGCCATTGGAGGCTACTTAGCGCAGGTACCTAGTAATTGTTTAGAATTGCCCATTACCAAAAAGTAATACATATATGTATATGCTATTCTAACACATTTATATTCTCATTTGCCTATCAGCCTGCAAAGCAATATCCGAACCAATTTTCCGAGAAGTCTGTTTTTGGAAGGTATACATGTTGTGTAAATACGATTTATTTAATGATAATGAGTCAACTTCACAGAACTAACACTACAGGTATTTTTTTAGGTTTCCGTATTTGCTGCCATGCCTTTTTATTTCATTGATCGCCTTTGCTGTTCTAATCAGCTGCATATGGCTACCGGTATGTCACGTCCCCACTAATACTACGCCCTATGATTTTCCTTGTTCTAATAATAACTTTGCCAGTATAATGTACAATAATTTCTCTTATTTTTCAACTTGGAGACATCCGTGTATAGTTTCCAACTCTTAGAAGATCCATTAATGTCTTAGTTATAAGGTTTGGCACATTTTAAGCCTGAAAATATATCACTACTTACATTACTATCCAGATATGAGCCAACCAGAGATAGGCCACATGTATTTCTTAATCCCATGCAGTCGCCTGTAATTGAGGCAACATTTGTACTTCTGATCATACTGAAAACTGAGAACTGTTGAAGTGTTTGATGGTCTAATTGGGGTCTGACTTCTTGAGGGACACAAAAACAATTATCCATAATAGACACACACACACACACACACACACACACACACACACACACACACACACACACACACACACAGAGAGAGAGAGAGAGAGAGAGAGAGAGAGGTTTTCACACTAGGCATGCATTTCGTTTTAGTTTTTTTAGAGAAAGAGGATAAAATAAAATGAAGACAAGCAAAAGGGCAA
This sequence comes from Triticum dicoccoides, assembly GCF_002162155.2. Classification (NCBI taxonomy): domain Eukaryota; kingdom Viridiplantae; phylum Streptophyta; class Magnoliopsida; order Poales; family Poaceae; genus Triticum; species Triticum dicoccoides. The sequence continues at coordinate 630,794,365 of NC_041387.1, forward strand.
TCTATGTGTCAATGTTGAATTCCTCTAGTCCATTTGCAATTGGTCTCTGATAAATTATTGCATGGTTATCCAGATCTATTTTCTTAATGAGGGTATAGCATTTATATGTGACTGAAAATATATCATGTTCCCAATGTTTGCTACCAGGAGACACTTCATATGCATAAAAACTTAGAAAGGGAAGTAGAAATGTATTGTGATTCAGGAGTTGCTCCCCATAGAGAAGTTCCGCATTCAGAGAAGAAGAGTCTATATAAGAACTGGCCATTGATGTCTTCTATAATTGCATATTGTGTTTTCACCCTTCATGATACGGCATACAGTGAGGTAACTAGTATTCACATTCCCTTTAAAACATAAAAGCTAATGAATAAATAAGTAACACATATGTTTTGTATCAGATATTTTCCTTGTGGGCGGTTAGTGACAAGAAGTATGGCGGACTAAGCTTTTCATCTAAAGATGTCGGCCAAGTTCTTGCGGCTTCAGGTATAAGTTATAACTCTACCAGTGCACTTTATCTTATTCAACATCTCTTACATATTAACTATTTAATTTATGCAGTTGAGTTCAACTACAACTACTGTTAAATGTGCACCAAAATATTACAATTGCCTCTAGGATGTTCATAAGTATGGAACATTCTGCCATGTATATATCACTTTGAAACTAGATATTATAATCAATGGAAAAGAAAAAATAGATTACTTTTGACCCTAATACTTTCAAATAGTCCAAAGGGAAACCTAAGTTCACAGAACAACTCACTTTTGGACCTACACTGACTTCATTGTAGTTTTCGTTGATGCGGTGTCCACGTAAGCGGGTTATACTAAAGTGGTTGCCACATAGACTTGTCAAGCAAGTTCGATAATAGTGTGAGGTGAGGGTGAAAGGATAACATAGAGAGGAGAAGAGAGAAGATAAATTGTTGGTAGGAAGGCACAAACCCATTATATTTTCAATTTAATTTTCTTATTTTAGAACTTGAATGCGAGAGAGCCATATATGGCATGTAGGGCCCATATGCATAAGATCCGTTTTGGTAACAAGAACCACCCGGAAAGCAGACAAGGTTTCATAAGTGAACTATTTTGTAACTCTCGGGATTTGTTTTCGACTGTTTAAAAATTGCAGGACCAAAATGCACTTGGGGCAAAGTTAAGGGTCCAAAATGCAGACTTTTTTGCGCTTAAAAAAAACTAGTTATTCTACTAAGACGCTGCACATTTTGGACCATTTTGTCTTATTGTTGTACTGGTTAAATTCCTGTGGTGTATTATGATTATACAAAACATTGAATATTAATTTCACATTTGATGTCAGGTGCTGGACTTCTTTTGTATCAAATATTTGTGTATAGACATGTCCACAAATATCTTGGGTCTATCATTTCATCCCGTATTGCAGCTGTGAGCAGTTCAACTATTTCCTATGGATCTCACATTTATTATACATATCCTTTTATTCTAACAATTCCACATGCACATTACAGGTTCTATCAATACCACTTCTTGCCACTTACCCATTCATGACACACCTATCAGGGACCAAACTCGGACTAGCTATTTATTGTGCTGCCGTTATGAAGGGTGCTTTTGCTGTAAGCGCCAACAATTCCATCTCATCTCAAACATGACTTTATTTCTTTCAAACATAACACCATACATGTTCTACTCCCTCCGTTCCATAATGTAATGCATATAGATTTTTTTGAAAAGTCAGGCCTCACAAACTTTTACCAAATTTGTGGATAAAAACATTTACATCTAGAATGCCGTACATATATCATTAAATACATCATAAGATGTAGTTTCATATTTTATATATTTGGTATTGTAGATATAAATAGTTTTCTCTATAAACTCGGTCAAAATTTGCAAAGTTTGACTTACCAAAAAATTTATACGTACTACAATGGAATAGAGGGAATATTGATTTTGAGTAGTGGGATTATACAGATTGAGAAATTCCATAAGGTTTACATTATGGTCCAGCATATATAAATAATTGGCCATAATAAAACAAATACCAACAAAGAATTTATTTTCTCGCATTTTTATACAACAATAACATTGTTTCTAACATTACAAACTTTGCAAATTTTGATCAGACGACTATCTTAACGGGCACCTGTATTTTGCAAAACAGTGCTGTGGTAAGTATCAAGTCATCTTGTGTGACATTTGTATTCTCAATTGCCTCTGAAGATAGCTAACTCAGTATACTGCAACGGCAGCCACAAAATCAAAGAGGTGCTGCAAATGGAATATCTACGACTGCAATGTCCCTCTTCAAGGCCATTGCTCCAGCAGGAGCAGGTGTTCTGTGAGTATCGTTGTGAACCGTCCAAATATCTTTTGAACATAATCAATGTGGTAACATGTAAAAGTCATATAGCATGTGAAACCCACTTAATTAGAAGCTTCTCAAAGAACTAGTTCCTTGATAAGACCGGACACAATAGTCGACTCTAAAATATGTTAACACATGGGCAATTAAAACTAAGAATGATAAAGCCTAGAGCTATTTGTGCTAACAATAAACTAAGCCCAAAGCTAAATTATAAAAATATGGTCACTAATACGCCTAGCAGCACCTTCTTTTATATCATTACTTGGTATTAGGTTCATATGCACGTTACGTATGCATATATATCATCTATAACATATTTTTTTGGAAATTTCAATTGTAGGTTCTCATGGGCCCAAAAGCGCCAACATGCTGCTTTCTTTCCAGGTATATTATTAATTTATTAGTTAGATTTTTATTTTAGCAACTTCCACTATTTGTTAAAAAAAACTTGCTCCATGCAGTACACGTGCAATTAATCAGTATGTCTATGCGCAATTGCAAACTAAGTATAATTTATTTCTTTAATTATGCAGGGGATCAAATGATATTTCTGATTTTGAATATAGTTGAAGTAATTGGGCTTGTGCTAACCTTCAAGCCATTCCTGGCAATTCCAAAACAATATGATTTCAAGTAGCTGCTGGAACCCCCAAAAGAGTGGAAGAATGGATGATGTGAAAAGTTAGAACAATGTTTTAGCTTGCAAAAAAGTGTGTACAAGTCATATACAATCCTCAATCCAAGTACAATATTAAATATAAGGAATACATCACTATTGATCCTTAATGTAATACCTTGAACTGTGAGATAGTGTGTAAATTTTTCTGATGGAGAAGACTATTTTATTTGCCCTCATGCAACCATTATTTTCCTTTCTCCCACTAAACATAAATTACTTGCATTGTCCGTCCTAAGTAAATACGTGAAACCGAAATGCCACCTACTTATCTTATTTTACTAACACAGTGGCCCGCCCGATGTGCGGGCTAGAATTTCATTACTTGACTCGTCGCACCTTGTATGTTTTATTAAAATAATTGGCATTACTTGACTCTTCTTGTGTCATCCTATTGTGAATTGAAAAATTGATTTTATTATTCCATTATATATATTGCTTTGTCTGTATAACATCAAAAGGAGATCCACATTTTTATTGGATTGTTAATTAAAAATATGTCTCCTTTTTCAGTTTTTTATTAATAGAATGTTTTTAGTGGTTGTGTTCTTCTGTCTTCAAGAAGTAAATAGAAAAAATGCAACATAATATACATGTGATATACAATCTCAATTTCATCAATAAACATCTAAATACATTTTCAATATGTTCGCCATTGTCATCAATTTTGTGTGCCATATGCATATGTAGCGATGTTAGTTACTTTTTGTGTCTTGTTCTCACTTGCTAAAATATATTGTTCCGTATATATTGGATAAACGTATGATACCCATATGCATATGTCATTTGGTGTGTGGTTAGTTAATTAACAGTTTACATGTCTAAATCTGTGGCATGCTAATATCTAGCTGTCTAGACTGATAATTCTTTCTCTTGAATAATTATCGAAACTACCTCTTCTTTAGTTCATAGTAAAACCAATAATTAACTTACAACTTTCGTTGAAATTAATAGGGTGTTGGGATCTATGGTAGGGTGCGTCGACTGCAAATTAAAATTTTTCTACCCACAGAACATGCTAACAGAGATGGATCACTGATCGTTACCACTAGACGCGCAGTGCCGTGCAGCGGAAGAAGAGTTGGGGCAGCGCATCTTTGGAGTTGTCTCTTTCTTGTATATCTCCCACGTAGCTGACCGGATCCCGCGAACAGGTTCGCCGGAGCGGCACAAGTGCACCGCCTGTAATGGTATCCGCGCGTGCAGGAGGAACTTTGTGCGGCGGACTGCTAGGTCCGATCACACAGTAGGCGGTGAGTGGAGGTGGCTAGTTTCAACACATGCAAAGCCGTAGTGACGGCGCCGAAGCGATCAACCAAATGAGTGTGTCGCACCTCCACTATATATAGACATCCGTCGCGGGCTCAACACTTGGGCCCCGCACAGACCATAAAGCCCACAAGTCTACTCAGTCACGATCCAAGTCCACCTCGAATCATATCCGACCAGTGTCCTTGGATCCGACCTTGTAGGTTCCTTCCCTTAAGCGCGCTACCCCTTAGGTTCAAGTTGGCTTGGTCGCAGGTCGGATCACCTCCGACCTGCTCGGCTGGTAGCGGCCTCTAGCAAGGCATGACAACAACTAAGTGGACAATGAAGTCGGTTGGCGAACCTACACAACATGTCACACTTATGTTCCGTTTGTCGCACGATATATGTTGTGCGGATCAAGGCGAGTCTGTCATCCTTGTGCTAGCCCGACCTCTTTCTCGTTCTAGTGATGCCGACCACAATCCAGATTATCTCATAATCCTTGTCGCATGGCCATGCTTATCTTGGTCAGATCACATGAGAGGCCTAGAGTATATCTCTCCTGATCTGAGGGGAAAATCTCATCTTGCTCAACCATGTCTCGCAGCATGGGTCTGCACAAGCCCGAAACCTACCTTTGTAACTACCAAGTCACGGAGTAGCATTTGGTCGGCCCAAAGCAAGTCTGACACCATCCCGGGTACATGCGTCAGCTCAGGTCTTAGGACATAGAATGTATATTGTACTACAGACTCATAGATGACCTATCACTGCTTCTTATAGTTTGGTCTGTCCGACTTGGACCTTATCTCGACTCGGATCCGACTACATTGAATCCGACTAAATCCTTCCGAGTCCATATTATCCGGCTAGCATCCAATGCTCCATGGGCAGTGAGACCAATCCATCCAGCGTGTCATATGCTAGTCTAGTCGGCTATGCGTCCAGACAACCCTTTCGACTAGGGACCTTTTAGGACAATCATCATATATACAATGCATAGTCCCACAAATAAGTCACGTACTTGCTGATAGACATCATTGATAATGTTCAAGGACTATCTTTATTCATAAACACATGGGAAATATCATCATACATGGTTGTCTCTAGGGCATATGTCCAACAGTTTGGCTAATTCACATCTACATGTTTTCTAAGGTCCAACAGTTTGGCTAATTCACATCTAGATGTTTTCTAAGGATGTCACATCTAAGCTCCCACAAATAAGCAGCAGCAAGGAACAAAAAAACTGAGAAAAAAAAAGACCACAAACATAGTGGACACGAGGTTAGATTTGACATAGGAAAACGTTCCCAGCCGGCAGACCGGCGGAACATTCAGTCGGACGAGCGTGTGTCGTTGGATCTGTCTTGATCCAACAGACCACGGGGCCTCCCGCAATAGACCACGCGTGCTCCCACAAGTCCATAGGCCGGGGCCCACAAACCGCTTATCACGCTCGTCCTTATCTTCTTCCTCGATTGATTCCCCGTTCGTCTCCTTTCCAACATCATAGCAAGGAGCTCGCCGCTGACGGACGGCGCTAGCACTTGTGGTTTGCTGCGACCAAATCACCCACCCACCCCCGCTCTTGGAGATGCGGATCTCTTCTCCCGTTCCGCCGATGCCATGGCCGTGCACTACCCAGCCCCTCGACCTCCTCCCATAGCGACCATGGCCACGCTGCAAGCTCCAGAGCCATGGTGGAATCGAGCTTTGCGACATGCTGGCACCGGTGGCAAAATTTGTTGGAACTGGCGCCATGGTTTGTTGCGTACTTGGCGACACACGCATCCCCGTCGGCGACATTTGTTTGCAAGCGTTGATCTGTATTGCTGGAACCAAGGATTTTTTTTGCTGGAACCGTGGGGCACAAATGCTACAAACAACACCACCATGCATCCCGCCGGTGAAATTTTTGCTTCAACCGACGATCTCATTTGCTGGAACTAGAGATTATTTTTGCTGGAACCGGCAAACGTTTTTGTGCCGGGGCCGTGGCGTGCTGCGTCCGGCGGCGCCAATTCTTCGGCCGGCTGCGAGGAATTTGCTACCACCACGTTGTGAGGTGCTGGAACCACTCTTCTTTTTTGCTGGACTGACTAGTATTTTTGCTATCATCGAGTATTGGTGTTTTTGTTTCTGTGATCTTTTTGCTGGAACCGATGTTATTTTTTGCTGGAACCGGCTAATTTCTTTGATTCAATGAGGTTTTTGAGTTTCTTTGTTGGAACACGGTGGTGAATTGCGACGACGGCGAACCGGCGGCATTGACGCTGGAGTGCTACAACCATGGCAACCACGCGCTGGAAACGATCAGAGCTGCAGTCGTCAACAACAGGAGCTGGGACCCACTCGCGGTCGTGCTACAACAATCCCTGCAGCCGCCGGCGAGGACGGCAAGCTGCAGTCCGGTGAGGATGCAGCGGTGCTGCAACTGTGTGCGACGGAGCCGTGTGCCGCTGCATCGTTGAGGCGGACGACAAGCATAGAGATGGAGGCAAACAACAGCGGAGGAAGAGACGGGCTGTGTTGACTTGGTGAGGATTAGATTTGATTTTAGTAGGGGCAAATCGAGTGGCTGCGAGGTGACCGGCCCAAATTTGGGCCGGTGCACCGACGCCTATTACTGTCCTTTGACATAACTAAATGTGCCCTAGACAGATCCTCTATGTTCAACATAGGGTGTGGATGGTTAGTTTCACAAAGGTGATGTGTAGCTAAAGGATGCAGATTCCCCAAGTCCAGTAGAGGGATCAATAGAATAGGTGAACAAAAGCGCAACGTAGTATGAAAGAGGAGACTCTTAAAATAACAACGTGTTGCACAACTATTTAAGGTAAGCACATTCTGGCGTATTTATATCGCCATTTGGAAAGGCATGGACATGAACGTCTCATTCCATCTATGCTGGAAGTCCCATGAGTCCCAATCAAACTGCACTCACCAATTAGTCTCCACATGTCCGGTCTCTCTTGCAGAAATCAACCTTCTCCTCCTGTAACATGAACATGCTATGCTGGAGGTCATCAACAACAACGATCAGCAGCGTTGCTGCACTACGAGCCAGGTAATGACCATGGACGTGGTGCCCAACTACCCGCACAGTTTCCTGACAGCACGTGCCTGCATGTAATCTAGTGTGAGGGTGCCAAGCAATGAATTAAGGCAATCTATTGATGGCAAGTATTTCTAGACGGAAGGAGTATATAATAGCAAGATGAAGTAGGAATTTTTAGTCTAATCTCTTTTACATTTCTTGCTTGCTTGAAAGGAGCAAATCTATATCTATATCTATACCTAATATTAAAGGATGGATTGTTTCTCCACTATTTTTGGTCCATCGATGTTTTACGTACGTTGTTTTTTTTTTGTCCGTCGCTGTTTTACATTTAAAAAATAAAAAATTGCTCTCAAATGGACTCAAACCCCTGCCCAATTATGTCCAGCCGCAATGCAACAACCAGTCCACCCAGACACAATATTTCTTCAAAAGACAAAGGAATATCACCCCATATATACTACTCCCCCGCGCGCCCAATTAGGCCGGCCCATTAGCGGGGAGAGACTCCCCTTTTCTTATTTCATTTTTTTTCTTTTTCTATTTTACTTATTTAAAATAATTTGGGCTTTCAGAAAGTTTCAAATTTCAAAAAAAATGAGAATGTTGAAAAATGTTTTAGAAACCGTGCGCCCTATTAGGCTGGCCCATGAGCGGGGAGGGAGGGCACTGTTTTCTTATTTCGTATTTTCTTTATTTCTTCTTTAAATAATTTGGGATTTCAGAAAAGTTCCAAATTCAAAAAATGTGAATTATGAAAAATGTTTCAGAAGTAGTAAAATGTTTATGAATTTAACAAAAATTCTGTGATTTCAAAACATGTTCGTTAATTTTTAAAACAATGTTCACAAGAATAAAAAATGATCATGAATTTCAAAAAAAGTTCACCGATTGCAGAAATGTTCACTGATCCAAAATCTTCATGCATAAAAAATAATGTTCGTCAAACAAAAAATATTCATTAATTTCAAAAAATTCACCCATTCCAAAAATATGTGCCTGTTGAAAAAAATGATCACAAGTTATAAAAATGTCCATCCATTCAAAAAATAATCATCTTGCTCTGTTAGAAAATTTCCAATTACTCACAACAATATTCATCGAGATGCGGTCAACCTCCTAATTTTGTTGATGGTTTGATTGTTGTCGTTAGCTACATGCAACATGATCTGTGCAATCCATGGTCATGAACCAGATGTGGCAAACTCTATCATCGCCTCGATGAGGTCATTGAAATTTTGCCCCAATGTAAAATTGGTGTCACTTTGTTGCCCTAATTCCTTTTTTATATATACTAATTATTCTATTAATATTAAGGGAAGGAAGGATTCTTCCCTCCAATTATAGTTTCGGCCGTCATCTATCTACCAATCGACCACACACCTTTTATGTTTCTCCGACACGTGGGCCGAGCTAGGCTGCTCCATACTTTTTCCTTTCTTCGATTCAATTGTGGAGCAGCGAAAAATAATATGTTTCTATTTCTCTCCTATGTCGGCCAAGATGGGCCTATTCCGAAACATTTTCTTTCTTTCTTCTCATTTGATTGTGGCATGGAGGAGAGAATGAAAGTATGAAGCGGCAAACTGAACTGTGATCATTTTGCAAAGACGGTATGATTGAAAGCATAATTCTTTTTTATCTTCAAAATAATTGTCGTGGATCATAAATTAAATAATGGTTTATATTTTAGTCTATACTAGGGAAGTTAAATTTTCTACCGTTATAACGCACGGATATTTTTGCTAGTGTAACCCAATATGTTCAATTGGTAACTGAAAGCAGACATCATAGGTTAATTATCAACATAGATTCATGCATGACCGAACATAATTTGAGCAGATAAACATTATGTCACATTTTCTTTCTCTTTTTTTTAGAAAAGGAGGAGGACCTCCGGCCTCTGCATCTGGACGACGCATGCATCCACTTTATTAATTATTCACACAAGACCCTACAAAGTCATACAACAGTAAGACTAAAGCCACCGTCTAGTCAACATCTGTCGCTACTCCTATCCGGTTGATGAAGGGATGCTCACATTCTGGGCCTAATACCAAACATACCTCGCAGCCAAACCTAACATCTAAGACCTAAGGTCCCAACCAGGGCTCCTGCCGGGTATGGGGCACCCACCACTCCGACGCACTCCTCAACCAGGACGCCTGCCGGGTATGAGGCCGCCGCAGCCACCTGCCATCAATCCATCTTCAGTGCTGTACTGCTGCATCTACCTTGCCCGGTCTAGCTGCCGTCGACGCCACCAGACAAAGCCACCATCCTGCGCTCGTCCATCATCACACGCCCACCGACGAGACCACGCTACTCCATGCCACTGAGACCCGCCGTCATCGACGTCAGAGAAGGCATGCCACACCACCTCATGCCTCTTCCATCCGGCGCCGCTCCACAAAACGATGCCCCCAATAGGGAACACGACACCCAGTGCCGCCATCGTCCGATCTGGTGATCTTAGGATTTCTCCCGGAGCGGCACAAGCAGGTCGACGATAGTTGCTTGGCGATGCCTTCATCAAGGTAACGACGTAGACGCCGCCATCGCCCGCCATGACCGGAGTCGGCTCGGTTTTCACCGGCGACTATGTCTCCCCAACTCGCCGCCGATGCTAATAGTGGGATCCAAGATCCGTCAATACCAGCCTGGCTAACCGCCTTCGGTGGAGAAGGCAGCCACCACCACCATGCCCAGGCCAAGAGACCCGGACGTCCTCGTGCCGCGAAGATTACCCAGGGGGATCTCCTCTTGTCGTTGTCGAGACGAGGCACAACCGTAGTGGATCTCGTTCTAAACCCCTCGGGCCCAGATCATATCTCATTGCAGCCAAAATCTCATTTGCCAACGGCCACCGGAGATCTCCTGGCCACCGCCAACCCGCTGCGCACTGTCGCTGGAGAAGGAGGGAGATGGACGCCGCTGCACCCACGCGTTACAGCCGGCCGAGGGCTGCGCTGCCGCCGCCGCCTCACCACAGGGGCTTCGCCCTGCGGCGTCCTTAGCGACGGCAGCGGTAGTGGGAGGCGATGGAGGGGGAGGGCTGAGGGCGGTGTGGACGGGGACTCCCCCGGGGCGGCGGGGCGCCGCCGCCTCGGGGGAGAGAGGTCACGGGAGATGAGATCGGGGAAGGACCTCAACTAACAAATCAGAGTCCCCCGCCTGTCTCACGCTTGGCTTTTGCAAAAACTTATATATGTAGCTTGTAACATCCGCCATTAAAACTATGGGCATGGCTCTATGAAGAATATGCTCAAAAACTTATGATTGTCTTGGCGAAAATAAACAAATTGCATAGATATGTAACAATGATTTTTTTACAAGCAGTACCTGGCTACCTGCACTCTATGCAATGAGAGAAACACGGCAGTGCAGTACTACATATGTAGAGAAGCGTGGAAGAAACTGAGCTCGTGTGGTTCTAAACTACCAAAAATGTCCGTGCGTTGCAATGAGAGAAAATTTAACTTCCCTAGCATAGACTAAAATATAAATCATTATTTAATTTATGATCCATGACAATTATTTCCAAGATAAAAAAGAATTATGCTTTCAATCATACCGTCTTTGCAAAATGATCACAGTTCAGTTTGCGGCTTCATATTTCATTCTGTCCTCCATGCCACAATCAAATGAGAAGAAAGAAAAAAAAATGTTTCGGAATAGGCCCATCTTGGCCGACGTAGGAGAGAAATAGAAACATATTATTTTTCGCTGCTCCACAATTGAATCGAAGAAAGAAAAAAGTGTGGAGCAGCCTAGCTCGGCCCACGTGTCGGAGAAACATAAAAGGTGTGTGGTACATTGGTAGATAGATGACGGCCGAAACTATAATTGGAGGGAAGAATCCTTCCTTCGTTTAATATTAGTAGAATAATTAGTATATATAAAAAAAGGATTAGGGCAACAAAGTGATACCAATTTTACATCGTGGAAAAAATTCAATGACCTCATCGAGGCGGTGATAGAGTCTGCCACATCTGGTTCATGACCATGGATTGCACGGATCATGTTGCACGCAGCTAACGACAACAATCAAATCGTCAACAAAATTTAGGAGGTTGACCGCATCTCGATGAATATTGTTGTGAGTAATTGGAAATTTTCTAATAGAGCAAGATGATTATTTTTTGAATGGATGAACATTTTTATAACTTGTGATCATTTTTTTCAACAGACACATATTTTTGGAATGGGTGATTTTTTTTGAAATTAATGAATATTTTTTGTTTGACGAACATTATTTTTTTAATGCATTAAGATTTTGAATCAGTGAACATTTCTTTAATCGGTGAACTTTTTTTGAAATTTGGATCATTTTTTATTCTTGTGAACATTGTTTTAAAAATTAATGAACATGTTTTGAAATCACAGAATTTTTGTTAAATTCATAAACATTTTACTACTTCTGAAACATTTTTCATAATTCACATTTTTTGAATTTGGAACTTTTCTGAAATCCAAAATTATTTAAAGAAGAAATAAAGAAAATACGAAATAAGAAAACAGTGCCGTCCCTCCCTGCTCATGGGCCAGCCTAAGAGGGCGCACGGTTTCTAAAACATTTTTCAACATTCTCATTTTCTTTTGAAATTTGAAACTTTATGAAATCCCAAAATATTTCAAATAAGGAAAATAGAAAAAGAAAAAATGAAATAAGAAAAGGGGAGTCCCTCCCCGCTAATGGGCCAGCCCAATTGGGCGCGCGGGAGAGTAGTATATATGGGGTAATATTCCTTTGTCTTTTGAAGAAATATTGTTCCTGGGTGTACTGGTTGTTGCATTGCGGCTGGACATAATTGGGCAGGGGTTTGAGTCCATTTGAGAGCAATTTTTTATTTTTTTAATGTAAAACAGCGACGGACAAAAAAAAGCGTACGTAAAATATCGATGGACCAAAAATAGTGGAGAAACAATCCGTCCTTTAATATTATTTATATATATATATATATATATATATATATATATATATATATATATATATATATATATATATATATATATATAGATTAGACTTGCATCTTGTTGTCCGCTCCAAAAAATCACCAAAATCACGCCAAATGAAATACCTGGTAGCAACGTTTTGCCGATTAGACCACACCGACTCCATGAACATCTAATTCAATTGGGGCTTCAGGAGCTGCATGGAGCACCCCCCGACATCCATGAAGCACATCCTGAAGGAGAAGTTCGTGGAAGCACCAATGGTGATCTAGAAGGTTCAGCTCCGCCAAGGCGACAAGTGCTCAAGAAGAAAATCTAAAACTGTGAGAACCCCAAGAGTTTTTTTTGAAAAGGAGGATTACTCCCGACCTCTGTATCAGAATGATGCATGCGGCCATCTTATTAACAAGTGCCAATCAAAACAAAGTTCGCAGTTCAGTACAACTCACAAAAGGAGCACAGAAAGAAGTGAAGATAAAAAAGCCACAACCGGCGGAAAACAGGACAAGATGACTAAACACCTATCATATTATTAGACTGCCATCCAAACCGGTTGTAGATAGCCCGTGCTACCGTCTCTCCCATCAGTTGCACCTAGTAACCAATAGCTCTATGGAGTCCGTACAAGTGAGTAACGACCACGTGCGGATCCATGCTATAGCTCTGTAGATAACCTGCAAAAACTTTATAAGATTTTGTCTGTTAAAAATCACATCATTTCTATAGTTCCATATGGCCCAAAGTAGTGCGCATATTCCTATCCGTATACGCCCGCATTAACTGGTTCCACTCCAGTTAGCCACGTCCCAAATAATATGTCAATGCTGACTGGAGGGTTAATGTTAAAGGCTATATGAATTCTGCGCAAAGAAGCTTAGCGAGAGGGCAATCGATAAATAGGTGTTGTATTGTTTCATCTTGGTTACAAAAACTACAGCATGAACTGCCTACGCATCTTCGCTTTAGTAGATTATCTTTGTTAAGAATCACTTCCTTGTGAACGAATGATACGTCTCCAACATATCTACTTTTTCAAACACTTTTGCCCTTGTTTTGGACTCTAACTTGCATGATTTGAATGAAACTAACCAGGACTGACGCTGTTTTCAGCAGAACTACCATGATGTTGTTTTATGTGTAGAAAAGAAAAGTTCTCGGAATGACCTACAAATCCACGGAGGGACTTTTCAGAATTAATAAGAATTTTTGGCGAAAGAATCAGGGCCAGGGGGCCTAGGGCCTGTCCACGAGACAGGGGGGCGCGCCCCCTATCTCGTGGGCCCTCCGGACCTCCTCCGACCTCAACTCCAACTCCATATATAGCGTCTCACGGAGAAAAAAGTCAGAGAGAAAGTTTCATCGCGTTTTACGATACGGAGCCGCCGCCAAGCCCTAATCTCTCTCGGGAGGGCTGATCTGGAGTCCGTTCGGGGCTCCGGAGAGGGGGATTCATCGCCGTCGTCATCATCAACCATCCTCCATCATCAATTTCATGATGCTGACCGCCGTGCGTGAGTAATTCCATCGTAGGCTTGCTGGACGGTGATGGGTTGGATGAGATTTACCATGTAATCAAGTTAGTTTTGTTAGGGTTTGATCCTTAGTATCCACTATGTTCTGAGATTGATGTTGCTATGACTTTGCTACGCTTAATGCTTGTCACTAGGGCCCGAGTGCCATGATTTCAGATCTGAACCTATTATGTTTTCATCGATATATGTGTGTTCTTGATCCTATCTTGCAAGTGTATAGTCACCTATTATGTGTTATGATCCGACAACCCCGAAGTGACAATAATCGGGATACTTCTTGGTGATGACCGTAGTTTGAGGAGTTCATGTATTCACCATGTGTTAATGCTTTGGTCCGGTTCTCTATTAAAAGGAGGCCTTAATATCCTTTAGTTTCCACTAAAACCCCGTTGCCACGGGAGGGTAGGACAAAAGATTTCATGCAAGTTCTTTTCCATAAGCACGTATGACTATTTACGGAATACATGCCTACATTACATTGATGAACTGGAGCTAGTTCTATATCACCCTATGTTATAACTATTGCATGAGGAATCGCATCCGGCATAATTATCTATCACTGATCCATTGCCTATGAGCTTTTCATATATTGTTCTTCGCTTATTTACTTTTTCGTTGCTACTGTTACAACTACTACAAAAACCCAAAAACATTTATCTTTATTGTTGCTACTGTTACCATTACTATCATACCACTTTTGCTACTAAATACTTCGCTGCAGATACTAAGTTATCCAAGTGTGGTTGAATTGACAACTCAACTGCTAATACTCAAGAATATTCTTTGGCTCCCCTTGTGTCGAATCAATAAATTTGGGTTGAATACTCTACCCTCGAAAGCTGTTGCGATCCCCTATACTTGTGGGTTATCAAGACTAATTTCTGGCGCCGTTGCCGGGGAGCATAGCTCTATTCTCTGAGTCACTTGGGATTTATATCTGTTGATCACTATGAAGAACTTGAAAGACGCTAAGACCAAGATTTTGCCCTCAACTACGAGGGGAGGTAAGGAACTGCCATCTAGCTCTGCACTAGATTCTCCTTCCGTTATTAGTAGGCTTGTGACACCTAAACCTGCTACTGCTATGAATTCTGATATGTCGCATGTTATCGATGATGCCACTTCTGCTTTGCATGATACTTATGATGAAACTACTTCTGTGCGTGATACTACTTTGCCATTAGGTGAATTTCTTGATGAACAACTTGCTAGAGTTAGGGGAATGAAAATATTGAAGATGCTATTGACGATAGTGATGATGAACGTTCCCCCAATGATTATGTATTACATGTTGTTCCTAAGGGTTATGTTATGAACAAAGAAGCTGCTGAAGCTATTCTTCCTTGCAATGGTAGATCTGATCTTAAGAAATTATTAGCTAAATGGAAGCAGCAGCCTCTTAATGCTAGAATGAAACCCGATCCTACTTTTGCTACTTCACCTATCTGTGTTACTGATAAGGATTATTGAATTCTCTGTTGATCCTGATATTATTACTTTAGTTGAATCTGATCCTTTTTATGGCCTTGAATCTGAAACTGTTGTGGCACATCTTACCAAGTTGAATGACATAGTCACCCTATTTAATCATGATGAGAAGTCTCGCTATTTATATATCCTTAAGATATTTCCGTTCTCATTAAAGGGTGATGCTAAGACTTGGTATAATTCTCTTGCTCCTGGTTGTGTGCGTAATCCCCAGGATATGATTTATTACTTCTCTGCTAAATATTTCCCTGCTCATAAGAAACAAGCTGCCTTGCGGTAAATATATAATTTTGTGCAAACCAAAGAAGAGAGTATCCCACAAGCTTGGGGGAGGCTTCTCCGGTTGCTTTATGCTTTGCCCGATCATCATCTTAAGAAAAATGAAATACTTGATATCTTTTATAATGGACTAACCGATGCTTCCACGGACCACTTGGATAGTTGTGCTGGTTGTATTTTCAGGGAAAGAACAGTCGACGAAGCTAAAATATTATTGAATAATATGTTGACTAATGAAAATAATTGGACTCTTCCCGAGCCAGTTCCTGAAGTAATTCCTGAACCAATTGAGCCAACTCCTGAGCCTATTCCTAAACCCACTCCGAAGAAGAGAGGTGTTTTATTTCTCAGTCCTGAAGATATGCAAGAGGCAAAGAAATCAATGAAAGAAAAATGTATTAAAGCTGAAGATGTTAAGAATTTACCATCTATTGAAGAAATACATGGTCTGAATATACCGCCTGAAGAACTACATTGTCTTGATAACCCGACACAGGTAGTAAAGGTAAATTCTCTCTATAGATATGATAAAGTTGAAATACCCTCTACTAAATTTCATAGCCCATGCTTAGATGAATTTGATGACTTCATGGCTAGACAAGAAAGTTTTAATGCTTATGTTGGTAGAGAGTTAAAGAATAATTCTTTCGAGATAGGATGTGTAGGTGATAATCTGGCTAGAGTTAAAGATGAACTTCACCGCGTTAGCAAATATGCTTCTATGGTTGCTACTCAAGCTGAGCAAGTACTCAAAGCTCAAAATGATTTGCTTGATGAATTGAATAATAAAAATGACTTTGCTATTAGAGTGGCTACTAGAACTGGTAGAATGACTCAGGAACCTTTGTATTCTTAAGGCCACCCTAAGAGAATCGAGCAAGATTCTCAGAGAAATAATCTAGATGTTCCTAGTTCTTCTAAGAAGAAGAAAAGGAAGAATGATAGGACTTTGCAAACTTCTAGTGAACCTAATGTAGAAACACCTGATGATCTCAATGATATTTCTATTTCTGATGCTGAAACACAATCAGGTGATGAACATGAACCTAGTAATAATGTTAATGATAATGTTCATGTTGATGCTCAACCTAGTAATAACAATGATGTAGAGATTGAACTTGCTGTTGATCTTGATAACCCACAATCAAGAAACCAACATTATGATAAGAAAGATTTTGTTGCTAGGAAGCACGATAAGGAAAGAGAACCATGGGTTCAGAAACCCATGCCCTCTCCTCCTAAACCATCCAAGTCAAAGGATGATGAGGATTTTGAGCGCTTTACTAAAATGATTAGACCTATTTTCTTACGTATGCGCTTAACTAATATGCTTAAAGTAAATCCTTATGCTAAATACATGAAGGATATCATCACAAATAAAAGAAAGATACCGGAAGCTGAAATGTCCACCATGCTTGCTAATTACACTTTTAAGGGTGGAATACCAAAGAAACTTGGAGATCCGGGTGTTCCAACTATACCATGCTCCATTAAAAGAAATTATGTTAGGACTGCTTTATGTGATCTTGGAGCCGGTGTTAGTGTTATGCCTCTCTTTATATCGTAGACTTGAATTGAATAAGTTGACACCTACTGAAATATCTTTGCAAATGGCTGACAAATCAACTGCTATACCTGTCGGTATTTGTGAGGATGTGCCTGTTGTGGTTGCAAATGTCACTATCTTAACGGACTTTGTTATTCTTGATATTCCTGAGGACGATAGTATGTCTATTATCCTTGGTAGACATTTTCTTAATACTGCAGGGGCTATTATTGATTGCAACAAAGGCAATGCCACTTTTCACGTTAATGGCAATGAGCATACGGTACACTTTCCGAGGAAACAATTTCAAGTTCATAGCATCAATTCTATTGAAAAAGTTCCAACTATCATTTTTGGAGATTTTGAATTTCCTCTCCCTACTGTCAAGAAAAAGTATGATATTCTTATTGTTGGGGATTTTCATATCCCCGTTGAGGTAACTTAGTGTATTCGAAATTTCTCCGGTTCCGTGTTATTCGGAATGAGTTGTTAACAAGACTTGATCAACCTTGTTAGCGGGTTCATTTTGATGACCATGAGATGGATGAAACTAGAAGGCACAACCATATGTACCCTCTTTTTACTTTCTGTTATTTAGATTAAATAAAGCAAAATAGTATTATCCGTCTGTTTTCTGAATTATCCGTGCGATAAAAAAATAGTCTGAAAATAAAAGTGCTCCAAATGCCCTGCAAATTTAGTACGATTTTTTCTGGAATATTTGAGGATTTTAGGCACTGAAAGCACTGCAGAAGGGGCAAGCACCAGGCCACGAGAGAGGAGGGCGCCCCCCCTGTAGGGCGCGCCCCCTATCTCGTGGGCCCCTGGTGGCTCCCCTCCACTTATGCCAGCACCCACACACTCCATCTTCTACCCAAAAAATCCCCATCCAGCTCAAGCACGAGTTCTAGCTCGTTTTGCTGCAATTTTCGATCTCTTAGCTCAAAGCTCCATTCACAAAACTGCTTTGGGAGATTGTTGCTTGGTATGTGACTCCTCCATTGGTCCAATTAGTTTTTGTTCTAGTGCTTTATTCATTGCAAATCCTTGCTGCCTTGGTGACCCTGTTCTTGAGCTTGCATGTTAAAATTTTGAGGTCCCAAGCAATTCCAATGCATGATATGGGCTCTAGGCACTTGTAGGAGTAGTTGCTATCAATCTTGTTTAGTTTTATGCACTTTTATTTTGAAGTTACTAAAATTTTATAATTTTTCATAAAATGTTAAGGAGGTTCTTTAAAGGCTCTTCTAGCCAAAGCTCTAAGGAAAAACAAGACAAAGAGAAGGAAAAACCCAAGTATAATCTTCCTCGCTTAGCGGAAGTACGGTCAAGTGAATGGCCATGTGAGGATTTCTTGAAGGAACCGGAATTCGTGAAGACTTTTATGCTTTAATCAGGACTGCAGGCCTCACCGGTTTCATGAACGACCGAATCGATCAGTATCTCTTACTTACCAATACTTTCATACAAAACTTTTATTATTATCCTAAGAAGTCACCGCCTGCAGTATCATTTCATGATGAATTCAAAGAAATGTCCTTATGACATTTTTGCGCGGTATGTAGGATACCTTATGAGGGAGAATTAGAGGAACCCCATCATGATGATGTGGATGGCTTCGTTAAAACTATTGCTGTAGAAGAGCCAAAGAAGGGCTCTGAGGCAAAAGTCTCCAGCATACACTTTCCTGTTTTATGCTACTTTGCCATATTTGCTAGTAGATGCTTGATTGGTCGTGGGAATAGTGGAAATTTGAGCGTTCCAGATATTATTATTCTTCAACATGCTTTGCTGGGTGACAATACTTTTAGTATGGGTGCCGTCGTTGCTAAATGGCTAGCCATGAATTGTACAAAGGCCCCACATTTGGAGGTATCTATGTTGCATGTCTTGCTGAATATTTTCAGATACCCATTAGGCACCTTGAGGAGGAGGAGACAAAATTACCTCCTCACATTTTAGATTACAAGAGCATGGTAGCACATAAGTTTATTGTTGACAACAAAGAAAAGATGCTCTTGTATAAACTTAGATTTAATAAGAAACACTTTGAGATTATTATCTTACCTGCGCCTCTGTTGTTTGATTTGCTTGCAAAAAAATTTCTTGTCACACCAGAGGCGGTAAACAATCATCGAGCTCAAGCTTTTACTCCAGAACCTGAACCCGAACCGGAACCTGAGCTGGACCCCTATCGTGCATCATCTGTCCAATGGGATCCGGAGATGACCAACCAGTGGTATCCTGATTACACCTCTCATTACACCGGAGAGAGTAGCGGTGGTCCTTGGTATTAAACCAACTTAGGCCAAAAGCCTAAGCTTGGGGGAGTACGTATTTCTCACCGACTTTTCATTCACGTTCACACACTAGTCGTCGGTGCTCATACTCTTTCATTGTATTATCCTTGTTAGTTTAAATTTCTTTTTCTAGTTTTCTTCTTGTGTGTTTGATAAACCTTGAGAAAAACAAAAAAAATAGTTAGTTTAATTTCCTTGCCTGTAGTAGGAATTAAAATGAAAAACCAAAAAGATTTTTCGTTCTTCTTTTACTTGTTGGGAGCTTTCCCGTGTAAATAGTTTTATTTTCTTTTCTTTCCTTTGGGGGTCGAGAAGACCATATTGAAAATGCTTAGTGGCTCTCATATGCATGATTGTTTATTTAATTAGAGCCCATATTACTTGTCTTCTTTTTTGAGTTGAATGCTTGCAGATTCCAGCTTAGTCCAATGCATGTACACTCTTATTATTATACACATCGTTCGGTCGTGCGAGTGAAAGGCAATAATGACGATATACGATGGACTTATTGGGATGAGAAAAGCTGGTATGAACTCGACCTCTCTTGTTTTTTGTAAATATGATGATTCATCGTTCCTGAGTCAGCTATTATGAAGTAAACATATTTGCAATGGCATTTAGAGATTATAGTTACTTGTGCCATGCTTGATTAGCTATGAGTTATAATGGTTTACCTTGCGTGCCAACATGCTATTAGAATGATTATGATGTGGTATGATGGGATGGTATCCTCCTTTAAATGAATTGAGTGACTCGACTTGGCACATGTTCACGCATGTAGTTGAATCAAATCAACATAGCCTTTACGATATTTATGTTCATGGTGGATTATATCCTACTCATGCTTGTACTTGGTGTGAATTAATTTTAATGCATGCTTACGACTGTTGTCGCTCTCTCAGTTGGTCGCTTCCCAGTCTTTTGCTAGCCTTCACCTGCACTAAGCGGGAATACTGCTTGTGCATCTAAACTCCTTAAACCCCAAAGTTGTTCCATATGAGTCCACTATACCTACCTATATGCGGTATTTACCTGCCGTTCCAAGTAAATTTGTATGTGCCAAAATCCAAACCTTCAAATGAAATTATGTTTTGTATGCTCGAGCAGCTCATGTAACAACTAGGGATGCCTATATCTTCCATGCTAGGTGGGTTATTCTCAGAGGAGTGGACTCCGCTCCTCATTCACGAGAAAGGGCCGGTAACCGGGATGCCCAATCCCATGATCCAAAAAGTTCAAAGCAAATCAAAAATAATTAAACAAAACTCCCCCATGACTGTTGTATGTTGGAGGCACTCGTTGTTTCGAGCAAGCCATGGATTGATGCTTGTTGGTGGTTGGGGGAGTATAAACCTTTACCATTCTGTTTGGGAACTGCCTATAATGCATTTAGTGTGGAAGATACAGCCATCTCATAGGTGTTGCGTTGACAGCGAAAGTATACCGCTCAAAATGTTATTCAATCTCTATTTTAAAATCGAGCTCTGGCACCTCTGCAAATCCCTGCTTCCCTCTACGAAGGGCCTATCTATTTACTTTTATGTTGAGTCATCACCCTTCTTACTAAAAGCACCCGTTGGAGAGCGCACCGTCATTTGCATTCATTATTATTGGTTTATATTGGGTATGACTTGACTGGATCTCTTTTACCATGAATTACAATGTTTAGTCAGTCCTTGATCTTTAAAGATGCTCTGCATTTATGTTTTGCGGTCTCAGAAAGGGCTAGCGAGATACCATTTTGTTATATCATGATATGATTATTTTGAGAAAGTGTTGTCATCCGAGTTTTATTATTATGACTCGCTAGCTGATTATGCTATTGATGTGAGTAATTGTGAGACCTATGTGTTATTGTGAGTATGGTTAGTTCATAATATTTGCTGAAACTTGAATGCTGGCTTTTCATGTTTACAACAACAAGAGCAAACAGAGTTTGTAAAAGTTTTTCTTCATCACTTTCAGTTTATCAACTGAATTGCTTGAGGACAAGCAAATGTTTAAGCTTGGGGGAGTTGATACGTCTCCAACGTATCTACTTTTCCAAACACTTTTGCCCTTGTTTTGGACTCTAACTTGCATGATTTGAATGAAACTAACCCGGACTGACGCTGTTTTCAGCAGAACTACCATGATGTTGTTTTATGTGTAGAAAAGAAAAGTTCTCGGAATGACCTGCAAATCCACGGAGGGACTATTCAGAATTAATAAGAATTTTTGGCGAAAGAATCAGGGCCTGGGGGCCCAGGGCCTGTCCATGAGACAGGGGGGCGCGCCCCCCTAGGGCACGCCCCCCTATCTCGTGGGCCCCCGGACCTCCTCCGACCTCAACTCCAACTCCATATATACCGTCTCGCGGAGAAAAAAATTAGAGAGAAAGTTTCATCGCGTTTTACGATACGGAGCCGCCGCCAAGCCCTAATCTCTCTCAGGAGGGCTGATCTGGAGTCCGTTCGGGGCTCCGGAGAGGGGGATTCATCACCGTCGTCATCATCAACCATCCTCCATCACCAATTTCATGATGCTCACCGCCGTGCGTGAGTAATTCCATCGTAGGCTTGCTGGACGGTGATGAGTTGGATGAGATTTACCATGTAATCAAGTTAGTTTTGTTAGGGTTTGATCCCTAGTATCAACTATGTTCCGAGATTGATGTTGCTATGACTTTGCTATGCTTAATGCTTGTCACTAGGGCCTGAGTGCCATGATTTTAGATCTGAACCTATTATGTTTTCATCAATATATGTGTGTTCTTGATCCTATCTTGCAATTCTATAGTCACCTATTATGTGTTATGATCCGACAACCCCGAAGTGACAATAATCGGGATACTTCTCGGTGATGACCGTAGTTTGAGGAGTCCATGTATTCACCATGTGTTAATGCTTTGGTCCGGTTCTCTATTAAAAGGAGGCCTTAATATCCCTTAGTTTCCACTAGGATCCCGCTGCCACGGGATGGTAGGACAAAAGATGGCATGCAGGGTTTTTTCCATAAGCACGTATGACTATTTACGGAATACATGCCTACATTACATTGATGAACTGGATCTAGTTCTATATCACCCTATGTTATTACTATTGCATGAGGAATCGCATCCGGCATAATTATCTATCACTGATCCATTGCCTATGAGCTTTTCATATATTGTTCTTCGCTTATTTACTTTTTCGTTGCTACTGTTACAACTACTACAAAAACCCAAAAACATTTATCTTTATTGTTGCTACTGTTACCATTACTATCATACCACTTTTGCTACTAAATACTTCGCTGCAGATACTAAGTTATCCAAGTGTGGTTGAATTGACAACTCAACTGCTAATACTCAAGAATATTCTTTGGCTCCCCTTGTGTCGAATCAATAAATTTGGGTTGAATACTCTACCCTCGAAAGCTGTTGCGATCCCCTATACTCGTGGGTTATCAACGAACCACATGAAGATCTTAATTTTTAAAGGAACTTTTATTTTTCAAATATGAATCGGTCTCGGGATTGGGCCAGAATCAATTAGATCCAGGTACATAGATTTCACCGTGAAAACACCGCTCCTAACTAACTTCCATTGAAAAGAGTGTGCCTGCTTCGAAAGTTGAACATCCATCAACCTTCGCACAAGGTGCCACCAAGAGCTCCAAGGCTCCCCTACAAGAGACCTCCTAAACTGGATGTTTAATGGAGCCCATTGTAATACTTTAGCAATGTAATCCTCCTTACGTTGTATAATATTATACAGTGTGGGGGTACTGCAAGGCCAGAGGCATCTCCCCTAACCATGTATATTCCCAAAATATGGTTGTTGTACCATTTTCAACAATAAATTTTGCTCCGCGAAAGTATCCTTCGTTCTCATTAGCCCCTTCCAAAATTATTGTCAGCCTTGATTTGGACCCAAAATTATTGTCAAAAGCACTTGGTGGTTGTGGAGGTGAGGAGGGAGAGAGGTTGGGCAGCGGGTCTGCTGCATCGGAGGAAGGCAGGAGAGGCGTTGCGGACTCGGCGGACGAACGACGCTACCGACATACTTGTCGATTCAGCATCGTAGGAGACGAGGTTGGGGGGAGGGGAGGTGGAGGTGGGCATGGGTGTGGCAGTGGGTGGTAAGGCTGTTGCGACAGAGAGGAGTTGGGAGCGGACGACGCCAGTGTCATGTAGAGCTGCAGCGGCCGCTGCCAGTTCGGTTCTATTTTTTTCCTGAAGGATCCATTGGCTAAGTGGATAAGGTGGGACTGGATGGACATGAACAAAGAGAATGAGGGTTTCTTTGCAAATGTGAAGTGGGGTTGCCTCTATGCATTGGATGCAGGTCAGATGGTCAAAAATGATGGATGGCAGGCACACTATCATCACCAATGATGGTTTTCATATGAGTAGTAGATAATCAAGATGGAGTTGTGATGATTATGAAAAAAACAAGAAATTCCACGTAATATTACGCAAGTAACATTCTATGGGGTATGGAAATGGTAATCACCAAACAAGAATGGTGAAAAGTAGTATTTGGCAAAACATGTAAGCTCAAGAAAATAGCATGAGTGAAGAAGGCCTGCACAAATCATCCATGCATAGAAATACCAATTCTGATGCCTATGAACACCATTTTCCATGAAAATAAAGCTATGACATTCCTTTGTCTTTCAGGTCATCTGGAAGATGCCAATCTTAGTACAACCTTGACATCATGAAAATTAATAAGTATGTAAACACATAGATAAGAGTTTACGAAAACATAACAATAAAATAATACTCTTGAATTTGTCTTATCTACAATGTTGTACGTATCTACAATGTTGTCAAGCTCAACTAGTCGCTGAATCTTGCAACCAATCTCAAGAATGTTCAGCGGGAGATATGAGGTAAAATGACACTCTGTCAAGATTTCGTCTTATCCTATTCCCACTTGTCATGTTTCTTACCCATGCCATAGATATCGGTTGTGTCCAACTGCGCTGCAAATGCAACGAATGATTTGAAGCAAACAAAATCACAAATAACTGATGAGTATAAGACATTAGTGCTCTTGTGCTATGTTTTACATTATAAATGAAGTTACCTCACTTTTCAAGAAATTAGTTACCTTTGTCTTCAGTCCATGCTTGGTGTGAATAAGATCGTTCGTATGGAAGAAGAGAAGGGCACGCGGAGGAAGTTTAAGGCTCAAGTGTTGAACATTTACATCAGAGTGCATCATTCAATTAGGAGTATCTGCTTCCGGTGATTTTGTACCAAATTTGCATACCTTTTCGTCCTTGCAGTCAATGAGCTATCTTTAAAGCTTCAGGACACTTTACAAGCCAATCACCTCATAGATTTTGCTTGGACCAAATTGCCCGCACATTCTTTCTTTGATGTTTGCAGATGATCTCATTGTTTGTGGCAAAGCCGATACTCAGGAGGTACAAACTGTCTCTAACATTTAAAACCAATTTTTCCATGACTCGGGTCAAATTCATAATTAGAATAAATCTGGAATTCTATTTAGTAAAAGTGTTCCTTTGCAGGTCCAAGCAAATATCAAAAGAACCTTTCCATCCCCTAATATTGATAGTTCTTTTGTTCCCTTAGGCCATCCTCTTATTCTGCCTTCCAAGGATAGATCAACAACTTATACTTTCATTTGTGATAAATTCAAATCTAAACTTTCCAACTACAAAGCTAATTGTCTCTCACATGCAGCTAGATTTATGCTTATTAAATCTGTTTTTGCCTCAATCCCGGTCTACTACATGTTAAACATCTCGTTTTCAAAAAAGTTTTAGCTAACCTCACGGCCATTATTAGAAATGTTTTGTGGATAGGTGTTCAAGATGACCAAACAAAAAGATGTCTTTGTTTCAGAGCAAGGGATGATTTTTGTATAGATAAAAAAATCAGGTGGCTTAGGAATCAGGAACATACAAGCGATCAATCAAGGCCTAATACTTTCAGAGGCATGGAGACTTGCAAAGGACCCTCACAGTCAGCTCGCTCAAATTCTAAAGGCAAACTACCACCATGACACAAATATTTGGAAAGCAAAACCTAATACTCCAAAGTTGGCTTTTTGGACTACGATTTTAAAGGTAAAATTACTACTTATTACAGCATCTATTTACCAAATCATTGATGGAAATGTCTCAATTTGGAGTACACCCTGGTTTGGAAAATGGGAAAATATTTATGATAGTATTATCATTCAACAACAAGCTTTCACTTATCCCTCTCAGGTAAAAGATTTTTGGATACCTGGACAAACACGTTGGGATGTAGATTTGATAAACTCCTTGTTTGATCCCGTGGTAGCGGATTCAATTATTCAAACTCCAATTATTAATACTATTGGTCATGATATTCTCGTGTGGAAGCTAACCCATACAGTTCAATTTCCCCCCCAAAAGTGCATACAAACATTGCTTCAGCAATCTCTAGCTTCCTCCTAGACAGAGGCCGTATTGTCTCTCCACAGATTATAGCATTACTTAATCAAGTATGGAAGGAGAAGAACATGGCGCCAAGAGTTCAGACTTTTTCCTGGAGGCTTCTTCGCGACGCACTAGCTACAGATAAAAGGGCAAGTAAGTATTCTAAGTATACCAGTGAAAATTGTTCTATCCATGGAAATGTTGAAGATGAAATGCATCTTTTCTTTTTATGTCCTTTTGCTAAAGCAACTTTGTATAGTTTTTCGTGGTTCATCAAAACTGAATTATTAGCCCATCACAATCACTCGATTCCAAGTATGACCGAAGCTTTGATTACTTCCAATCACCCACAAATAAATATAACATCACTTTATACTTTTCTGTGGTGCATTTGGAAATTTCAGAATGACACACGTATGCAGCGGCAACAACAATCATGCAAGGTGCAAATTTGGAGGTAACAAATACGTCTCAAGCTAGCAGCACAGGGCAAACAGGAGTTGTTCTTCCTCACAGTGTGCTGCCATATCCAGGAAAAACAATCATGGATCTGACCAACATTACAGGTCCCATAGTATTTTTCAGATGCTTCCTGGACTCCAGGACCTGAAGGGGGGCCGGCAATTGCAGGAATAGGAGTTTTTATCCAGTTTGCAGGTGATAGAAGCTGCTCTCAGCTGTGCATATCTGCCACTTCGGCACCACTGTTGTCGGCCATTTAGGCTGAGGCATTCAACATGATGTGTGGAGTAAATAGGCAATTTTTTGGACTAATTTAATCCATAGATAAATCGGTAGCATGGCATTGACTGCATTGGCGACATACTAACTCTGACCTAAACATGCACGTACTAAGCAAACAGTAGACAAATCTACACATACTGCTAGTAGGATAAACGTGTTATACCCTCCAGTAGGCCAGGCAGAAGTCGCGGCGGCGGTGATAGCAGCAGAGGCATCCTCGGCGGCCTTCTTGTCGGCCTCGATCTTCTCGCCATCGGCATGTTCGACGTCGGTGGACATGGTGATGATGAAGACGATGCGGGCGTAGAGGAAGTAGTGGACGGGAGGCGAGCAGTCACGTAGTCGCTTCCCAAAAACCTATTCACCTCTCTCCCGTACAGGAACCGGAGAGACGGGGTTACGGAGACCTGCTCTCCCGCTGACCGTGTACGCGGCGGACGGGATGGAGTCACCGGTGGCAGCAGCAACAAAGGAACGACGTGGGTGGTTCGCGTGAGAGCAGATGTGATCTGTTCATGGTGGCTAGGGTTAGGAAACACCGCACACTTATATAGGCGCAGCCGCGTGGAGAGATGTGGGCTCGACCCACGTCCAAGTCCATGACAACCCATGATCTGACGTCTTAGATCGTGGCCCAGCTGTCAGAAAACTCTCCGTTAGTGACTGCCAAAAATAAGCACGTAGGTGTGAGCTCGGCTCGGCTCATTCCCGCAACCACAGCGTGGCGCATTTTGACGAGGCGTGGCGTGGCGTGGCGTGGCATGGCGAGGCGGGCAGCGGAGGAGGAGTGCGCGAGGGCCTCTTCTCTTCTCAAGCTCCAATAGCATGTAGAAGAGAAACCCTTATAAGGAGGTCAAACTCCTCTTCCACTTCCGGGGTGGGACTAAACTTCCCACTACACCTAGTGCCAAATAAAAACCCACATGGGCTGTCGTGGATTTGTCACGGCAGATGTCCTAGTGAAAGGACTTAGTCGTGGAGCCATCGCCACGGGTTTACTTGAAAGGGTTAAAGCGGACACAAAGACACGAGGGTTTTATACTAGTTCGGCCCCTTCGATGAAGGTAAAAGCCTGCGTCTAGTTGTGATGGGATTGATATGATCTCGATGGCTAGGGAGCAGACAAGCTTCGCCTAGGCTCGAGTTGTGGTTCTCCCTGAACCGCCGCCGGGTCGTCCCCTTATATACACGGGTGACGCCCGTCGGTCCATAGAGTCCCAACCGGTTCATATTCGTATCCCGGTTGGTATCTCTCTATTCCTAACTTACAATACAAGTTATACATCAGGTCGGTTTACGGCTACAGATTCTAAACCGACTATAGGCCTTGGGCTTTCACCTGCTTATACCACTATGAAGTTAACCCGGCCCAAGTAGGCCGGTTTACGCCTAGTGGCAATATCCCCAACATTAGGTCCCAGATTGATTTGAACTGGTTCATGTCAATCCTTCACAAAATCTTGTATCTTGGACATCTTCTGGTAATTGGTAAACTGCCATGATGTCATCATTTCTGGTTGTTGTAAACCGGCATGACGTCATCATGAAATTTGTCATTTATAACGCCCTCTTTTAACGACAGCTCCTGGATCCGCGCGCTTGACCTAACTCTGTTGCCTTATAAATAAGACCGAAGGGTCATCTCCTTTCTTTTCCCCTCATCTCTTCTTCTTCGTCTTCCTCGCGTCGCCAGCCTCGGAGCTCCGCCTCCGCCATCGACCTCTGCTTCGTCTTGGGCCGCTGCATCAACCTGAGCGCACCAGAGCACTGCGGTATCATTCCGCATCTTCTCTGTTCCCAGTAAGCTTTCTCCTCTTCTTAACCTAGATCCGTTCTTAGGGTTCCGTGTTCGTGCTGTGTTCATCACGCGCTCATATCTGTTCTCTTATCTTGAATGAATCCACGAACTCTTGCTGTATTCAGTAGCGATCCCTAAGCCTCCGCTTGCAACTTCTCATCTAATCCCATAGATCTCCCGCACATATCCGCTCAATGGTTCACTTCTGTTTTCGCCTTACTCTTCGAGATATTTCCTGTTTTGTGAGCTTGCTGTAGATCCGCGGCTGTAACAAGATTTTGTGAAACTTTGTTTCTGCATACATAATTATCCATAGCTTCAATTTCTTCCGACGCCTAGGTCAGGCGGTTTAACTTTACCATAGAAAAACTGCTAAACCGGTATATATCATTAGTCCCCTGGTTGAACCGCCAGAATCATTTTGGCGCTGCATTGTAGAAAACCGGTTTATAGGCACGGCCGCCGGTTTATCGTAGTTAGATTAACACCTTTTTATCCGGCATGTCCTTGAACCGGATTACCTATTTCTTGTAGATCTCATCATGGCAAAACAAGTGTATGAGTGCAACTGGGTTCCCTCTCGCGTCACAGAATCACAGTTGGACGATCTAGTCCTGATCGGCGCTTTGGATAGTAAAGATACGATCCACTGGAGGGTTCCTGGAGATGAATGTCCTCCCACGCCCCAGGAAGGAGAGGTCGTGGTCTTCGCAGATCATATGGCCCGGGGCTTCAAACCGCCCGGCTCTAAGTTTTATCGGGATGTGTTAGCCAACTTTCAACTCCGTCCATAGGATATTGGCCCCAACTCCGTCACCAATCTATGTCACTTTCAAGTACTTTCTGAGGCATACCTTCAAGATGAGCCTTCAGTCGAGTTATTTAGAGATCTCTTTCATCTGAACCGCCGTACCGAATTCACCGACGGCCCTAATACCGAACTGGGCGGTATGGCCATTCAGAAGAGGAAGGAAAGCACCTATCCCCACGTCAAACTCCATACTCACCCCAAGGAGTGGAACGCAACTTGGTTTTATTGCAAGGATACCTCCCCTGACAATGAAAATCCCTTGCCTGGCTTCCGTCCGGAACGGCTCAGCAACACTCACCCTTTTCCACAAAGGCTAAGCGCCAAGGAGAGAATTAAATATGCTCCTCAACTGTCCAAGCTCCGGGCCTTCATGGCCAATGGTTTAACAGGAATAGACCTTGCACGCTGCTGGATATCATGGAGCATTCTGCCTCTAAGCCGGCGCCCCGATTTGATGTGCACATACACTGGCAGCGTTGATGACCCACTCCGACATATCAAAATTCAAATCTCCGACGACGAAGTCACCGAATCTGTAAAGAAGATGTTGAATGAACCGGAGCACCTCTGTGCCCAAACTGGTCTGCTTCCTTACTGCACCACCAACGAACCGCCAGCGGTAAGATTTTAATTGTTCTATTATTGAACCTGTTACTGCTTTATCTGCCTGACCTTTAATTATTGCTGACTCAGAGTGATAATCCGTTTTGGAGCAAGAAGCTTCCTCAAGACAAAACGGAGAAGGCAGGATGGCCAACCCGGCCCAAGACCAAGGTTATCAAGAAACCAGCTCATAAGAGAAAAACCACCGCTTCATCTGACCCATCCATTGATGATGATGTGGGTAATCCGAATCTTGAGGTAGAACTTGATTCACTTGGCTTGCTTTTTACACGCCTTATTGATGATGATGCTTGTCAGGATGACGCTGAAGCCAGCAATGCGGGTTTCGTTGAGGTAACCATTCTCTCTTCCGATTCAGAAATCTTGCCTTTGCCAAAATTTCGTCGGGCAAACCGGAAAGTTAAATTTTCTCATCCTCTTGCTTATCTGGATTCCTAATTTCTTATGAAGACCCAGCAACACGAAGCTCGCCGCACAACCCGGCACAGTGGCCAGGTAGTTACCTCTGCCGGTTTACCAAACAGTCCGGTTTGAAAACGCCGCTCCGAGGTCTCCGACCTTTTTATTGATTTAAATCGTAAAGCGGGTTTCTTCCGTCAACCTCTTAATCCATCCGACTCCGATTATCAGGTCACTTCTCATTCATCGTCTGGTGAATCGTCAGCCACTCAGCTACCACCTTTGAAAACAGTTGCTGGGTAAGTTAAACTGAACATATGCTTCCAGTATACCGCATAATGGCTTATGCTTTTCCTTGACCTTTTGTTTTTCTTTCAGGGCTAAACCGAAACCAAGCAAGAAGGCCCGCCTGGATAAAGCGGCTGAAGAAGATGTGGCCCCAGAACATGACCAAGCGCCGGATCGTGAAATGTTTACTTCTGAAGATATCCCCAATGATCCTCCTTTGCAAGACGACGTTATTCTCGAAGAAGGGCTTGTTAATACTCCAGCCTCTGCCGATCCGCCTGCCAGCTCCATCCAGATTGAGAAATCCCACACTCCTGCTGACCAAACGGCCGCACCAACACAAACTAGCGAGTCCAAAGATGATGAAGTTGTGATTACCGGTGTGGGCCGCTCTGAACCCGGGAATCCTGTCACCCTTACCAAGCATACCATCAAAGAGGATTTTTCCGCTTTGAACAAAGGAAAATGGGATGTTGAACTAGAGACATATGCTGCTCTGAGTGCCCAAGATCTTCACTCCGGCTATTTAAACCGGCTTTACACTAGCCGTGACTGTGAAGCTGGCCTGGTCAAAATGATGAGGGATAAATTTGAGGTAACTTACTTCTTTCCTTGCTACCATTACCTCCATCCTTCTAGCCCCCAAGGGCCGGTTTGTAACGTTGGTCAAACCGGGACTTGATCCTAAACATTCTTGAAACCGATCGGTATAGCCCGCAAGAACCGGTCTAACTTAGCATAAGTAAACTGGGGCTCCAATAGAGAACTGTCCTTAGAACATAACTTGATCAAATAGCCATTAGCCCCCAAGTGCCAAGTTGAATACTTGTATTGAGCTTGGGACTTTGTGATCGAGAAATATATAAAAATTGAAGGTGCATTAGCCCCCAAGTGTCAGGCATATAACTTTGTTATGTGGTTGATACTTCAACTCCTTGGATCGCCTGTGCAAAGCTTAAACGCTGTCTGTGTGCAGGCTGAGGTGAAAATCAAGGAGGACCGAGTTGCCGATTTGCAGGAGGCCTTGAAAACCCAGCAGGCTGAACCAGATAAGGCAAAGCAAGAATTAACCAGCGCTTTGAGCACTGCTGAACGGCTGAAAGAAGGCTTCAAGAAAGAGCGGGCTGACTGGGCCACTGAGAAGGCCGGTTTAACCAAAAGAGCGGAAAATGCTGAAGCTGCCCTTAAACCGGTGGTGGATGAACTGACGGCCGTACAGCGGCAAATACACTCCATGACTGCTGCAATCTTTGGTAAACTCCTTGTAACTTCTGTGATAATTTGAACCTGCTGTAGCGTAAATCCGGTTTGAGACCATTCCGATCTTGTTGTAGGCACACGTATTGGGCACTTAGGAAATGATGTGCGGAAGAAATTGAAAGCTGCCTACACCTTGGTGGAACAATTATATACCGGAGCCCAACGGATCATCACCACAGCTTCTCATAACAACCCGGCACCCTCTTTAATCCAGGACACTCTTAGCAAGTTGTCAATGCTTCCAGCCCGGATTGAGGAGCTGAA
This sequence comes from Triticum dicoccoides, assembly GCF_002162155.2. Classification (NCBI taxonomy): domain Eukaryota; kingdom Viridiplantae; phylum Streptophyta; class Magnoliopsida; order Poales; family Poaceae; genus Triticum; species Triticum dicoccoides. The sequence continues at coordinate 630,826,399 of NC_041387.1, forward strand.
AAAATCCGCTGCCCGAACCGGAGCCATCAATGCCTTAATCCGGGCAAAGGCATGGGTACCAGATTTTGATCCTGTGGAAGCAGCTCAAGGCTATCCCAGCCTGAAAGAAGATGGCTCTGAATTCAACGAAGAGGATTTAAGGGCAATAAACCGTGCAGTGCGCCCTCTGGCTTGCCAGCTAGCTGAAGAGGCAGATTTGACGCATTATCAAGCGCAATATAACGAGCAAAACAAGCGAGTGCCTGCCCCAACTGTTGAAGCGGAGAATCTGATCCCTCCAATCCGTAAGCACACTTATGCCCCTGATATTGAACCGTCTTCCCTGATTCATGAAGAGGCTGTTTTCCAAGCTTTAATGGGAATCGACTGGACAACTGTTGATTTCCAGCCAATGGGTAGAGACGAGGAAGCTGAAGCAGCGGAGGATGAGGAGCAGGCTTGAACCAGAAGCCGGTTTGGAGAGCTGTTTGTAATACCTTCCGAAAAGAACAATGATCTTATTTGGGTACCGTGTTGCCCTGTAATAGGATAGTTAATGTTTCTAACTGGAATATGCCTTCGTGCATAAGTACTGAAGCTTTCGTTTGAAGAACTCCAATTCATATTTCCTGCAATCAGAAAAATTTGAACTTCGGTGGCGGTTATACCGCCAGCCGGTTTATGATCCTGATATGTGTATCAGTAATATAACAAATATATGATACATAAATACCTGCCATGTTTGGGTATGAAGCTGGCTTAGCCAAGCCTGAAGCGGCGGTTTTATAAACCATTACTGTCGAAAGAAAAAAGGTGGGAGAAAATAGCTCCCGTATAAATCATACTGAATCAATACGAGCCCCCTTGTCACTCCATGATGTTAACAGGAAAAAGGTAAACCAGGCATACTCCTCCGGATTAAAGGGAATCAAACCCATCGGCTGAATCAGAAAAAAGGTGTTTGTCGACATAAAAGAAATCCGACAAAAGCAAAGAATAAACAAACCATGAAAATAACATGGAAGCAAAGGCAATGATAAAAAAACCATTTGCAAAAATATGCTATACTGAGCTGATCAGATGGTATTACCATGGTCGGACAGGATCAAGGCCCCCAATAGGAGTGACAATGATTCAAGTCAGCCAGGTCCCCAAATGATTCGTGGCATATATGCCAGATCAAGAGGCGTGGCATTGGTTCGGGTTCGACCATGCCCCCAAGTGATTTTGTGGCCTTAGGCCGACCAAGAGGCGTGACTGGTTCAGACTTGACCATGTCCCCAAATGATCTGGTGGCTGTCGCCTATCAAAGGGTGTCGTGTTGGTTCGGACACGACCAAGGCCCCCAGTGATATATAAAAAACAAATGTCAAGGGGTAAACCGGAGGCCGCTTTAAACAGAACCACTCCGTGTAACCTCGCATGATGAGAAAGACAGAGACCCCGCTTTAGCTGAGGCTCCGGTTTGATATATCAAAGATAATATATACATTGTCATGATATGTACATAGATAGAGCCGATGGCTCAAGTATAGTAAGGCCGAAGATGAGCTATATTCCATGGCCTGTTGGTCTCCTCCTCTGATGTACGTGAGTCTTTATGCCCTCGAATATCAATCAGATAGTACGACCCGTTGTGCAAATTCTTGCTGACCACGAAAGGTCCCTCCCAAGGTGGGGATAACTTGTGCATATCCGTTTGATCTTGGATGAGTCGAAGCACCAAATCTCCTTCTTGAAAAGTTCTGGTTCTAACCCGGCGACTGTGATAGCGACGAAGATCTTGCTGGTAAATCGCCGAACGGGCAGCCGCTATATCACGCTCCTCGTCCAATAGGTCCAAAGCGTCTTGCCGTGCTATCTCATTGTCTGCTTCAACATAAGCTGCCACATGAGGCAAATCGTGCCGGATGTCACTAGGGAGAACTGCCTCTGCTCCATAGACCATGAAAAATGGCGTGTATCCTGTGGACCGGTTTGGCGTAGTATTGATACTCCATAACACAGATGGTAGCTCTTCAACCCAACATCCTGGTGTTCTTTGCAATGGGACCATAAGCCGGGGTTTGATGCCTCGCAAGATTTCCTGATTAGCTCGTTCTGCCTGTCCATTGGACTGGGGGTGTGCCACTGACGACACGTCAAGTCGGATGTGTTCAAGTTCACAGAACTCCTTCATAGCGCCCTTGGATAAGTTGGTACCATTGTCAGTAATGATACTGTGTGGAAAACCAAACCGGAAAATCACCTTCTTGATGAACTGCACCGCTGTTGCTGCATCACACTTGCTGACAGGCTCCGCTTCAACCCACTTGGTAAATTTGTCAACTGCCACCAAAAGGTGGGTTTTCTTATCCTTGGATCTTTTAAAAGGCCCAACCATATCCAGCCCCCAAGTTGCAAACGGCCATGTTATTGGGATCATCCTTAGTTCTTGAGCCGGCACATGAGCACGCCTTGAAAATTTCTGACGTCCATCACACCGCTTAACCAAGTCCTCCGCGTCAGCATGCTCTGTCAACCAATAGAACCCGTGACGAAACGCCTTTGCCACCAGAGACTTTGAACCGGCGTGGTGTCCACAATCCCCTTCATGGATTTCTCTTAAGATTTCACAGCCTTCCTCAGGAGAAACACAATGTTGAAACGCCCCTGATATACTGCAATGATGTAATTCACCATTGACAATCGTCATAGACTTGGATCGCCGGACTATCTGCCTGGCTAGAATCTCATCCTCTGGTAACTCCCCCCGGTTCATGTACGCAAGATAAGGAACTGTCCAATCCGGAATAACATGCAGGGCTGCCACCAATTGAGCCTCCGGATCAGGAATAGCCAAATCCGCCTCACCTGGGAGCTTGACTGACGGGTTGTGCAACACGTCCAAAAAGACGTTAGGCGGGACCGGTTTACGCTGAGAGCCCAACCGGCTTAAAGCATCCGCCGCTTCATTCTTCCGACGGTCCACATGATCCACTTGATAACCCTTGAAACAACCTGCAATATTATCCACTTCCCAATGATATGCAGCCCTGAGCGGGTCCTTAGAATCCCAAGTGCCAGACACCTGTTGAGCCACTAGGTCCGAGTCACCAAAGCACTTAACCCGGCTTAAATTCATCTCTTTAGCCACCCGGAGACCATGGAGCAAGGCTTCGTACTCAGCTGCATTATTAGTACAAGGGAACATTAAGCGGAGAACATAACAAAACTTATCACCTCGTGGGGAAGTTAATACGACTCCAGCCCCCGAGCCTTCCAATTGCCTGGATCCGTCAAAATGAATAGTCCAATATGTGTGATCCGGCTTCTCCTCTGGTGCTTGTAACTCCGTCCAGTCATTGATGAAATCAACAAGTGCTTGAGACTTCACTGCCGTCCGAGGCACGTACTTCAGTCCGTGTGGCCCAAGCTCTATAGCCCACTTGGCAATCCGGCCAGTCGCCTCCCGGTTCTGTATAATATCACCCAAGGAAGCTGAACTGACCACTGTGATGGGGTGCCCTTGAAAATACTGCTTCAACTTCCGACTGGCCATAAAAACACCATAGACCAGCTTCTGCCAATGCGGATACCTTTGCTTGGATTCAGTAAGCACCTCGCTGATATAGTAAACCGGCCGCTGAACCGGATATTCCTTGCCTGCCTCTTTGCGTTCCACCACAATAGCCACGCTAACTGCCCGAGCATTGGCCGCTACGTATAATAATAGTGGCTCCCTGTCGACCGGAGCTGCAAGAACAGGCGGATTGGCTAACTGCCGCTTCAGGTCCTCAAATGCTTCATCAGCAGCCGGACTCCAAATGAAATGGTCTGTCTTCCTCAGCATTTGGTACAGAGGAATGGCCTTCTCTCCGAGGCGGCTGATAAACTGGCTTAGTGCAGCGATCCGGCCCGCCAAACGCTGAACATCGTTGATACATTTTGGTTTAGCTAGGGATGTAATAGCCGTAATCTTCTCCGGGTTAGCCTCGATTCCTCTGTTAGACACCAGGAAACCCAGTAACTTGCCTGCCGGAACACCAAAGACACACTTGGCCGGATTAAGCATCATCTTGTAAACTCGCAAGTTGTCAAAGGTCTTCTTCAAATCATCCACCAGCGTCTCCTTCTGTCTTGACTTCACTACAATATCATCCACATAAGCGTGCACATTGCGGCCGATCTGTTTATGCAGGCAATTCTGCATACACCGTTGATAGGTGGCTTGGGCACTCTTGAGCCCGAAGGGCATAGATACATAGCAGAAGGCTCCAAAGGGAGTAATAAATGCTGTTTTCTCCTGGTCCTTAACCGCCATCTTGATCTGATGATATCCAGAGTATGCATCCAAAAAACTCAAACGCTCACAACCCGCCATGGCATCAATGATCTGGTCAATACGGGGGAGGGCAAAAGGATCTGCCGGACAGGCTTTGTTAAGATCTGTGTAATCCACACACACATACGCCAAGTGCCGTTTTTCTTAAGAACCAGCACCGGATTAGCAAGCCACTCTGGATGGAACACCTCAATAATAAAACCAGCTGCTAAAAGCCTGGCCACTTCCTCTCCAATGGCTTTGCGTCTTTCTTCGTTAAACCGGCGGAGGAACTGTTTCACCGGTTTATACTTAGGATCCACATTAAGAGTGTGCTCAGCGAGTTCCCTCGGTACACCTGGCATGTCAGACGGCTTCCATGCAAAAATGTCCCGATTCTCACGGATGAACTCGATGAGCGCGCCTTCCTATTTGGGATCCAGGTTGGCACTGATAGTGAACTGCTTGGACGAATCGCCGGGCACGAAGTCAACAAGCTTGGTCTCAGCTGCCGATTTGAACTTCAGATCTGAATCATGCTCTGTAGTTGGCTTCTTTAAAGGGGTCATATCCGCCGAATCAACATTGTCCTTATAATACTTCAACTCCTCCGTGGCACAGACTGATTCTGCATAAGCCGCATCACCTTCCTCACATTCCAAAGCGACCCTACGGCTCCCATGAACCGTTATGGTCCCCTTGTAACCCGGCATCTTGAGCTGCAAGTAGATATAACAAGGCCGCGCCATGAACTTGGCGTAAGCCGGCCGGCCAAACAAGGCGTGATACGGGCTCCAGATCTTCACCACCTCAAATGTTAGTTTTTCCAACCGGGAGTCGTGCTCGTCCCCAAAGGCCACATCCAGGGCTATCTTACCAACAGGATATGCAGATTTGCCAGGCACCACACCGTGGAACACCGTATTTGGAATTGCTATTCTTCTTTCCCTTCCCTGCTTCATCATCATCAGGCTCGGGATCCTTGGTACTGTCCGAATCGGCATACTTCACTAAAGCGGCCATGAGGGTTCCCATGTCATTACAGAACCGCTTCATGCGTCCCAACTTCAATTTTAGAGGCTCAAACCGGCAGTTGCCTTCCAGAGTTAAAATTGCAGAGTCAGCATTAATCCTGTCAGACGAGTGCAAAATTTCTGAAACGCGGCGCACCCAACGGGTCGTTGATTCTCCTTCCTCCTGGACACAAGCCGCCAGGTCTACTATGGACTTGGGCTGCTTACATGTATCCTTAAAATTCTGTATAAACCGGGCCCGCAACTGGGGCCCATGAGCTGATAGAATTGGGTGGTAGGCTCTTTAACCAAGTACGAGTCGTGCCCTCAAGCATCATGGTGAAGTATTTTGCACATGCGGCCTCATCCACGTCCAGCATTTCCATGGCCATCTCATAACTCTCTACCCATGCTTCAGGGGATAAATCAGCGGTGTAATTCGGCACCTTGCGTGGACCCTTGAAATCTTTGGGCAGGCGCACATTATGCAAAGCAGGGATCAAGCAAGGCACTCCCAAAGCGGATGTGACTCCTAGTCCGGCGAAGGCGGTAGAACGAACCGGCGTAAGTTGACCTGCATTATCCTGGGCTGCTAACTCGGCCTCCCTTTGTGCTCGGGCCCGGTCCACCACATCCCGCGCATCGCGGACACCGCCTGCCGGACTATCGCCACAGGCTGCTTCACGGCCTCGCGCATTGCTCGATACGGCGGGTTCATTCAAGCGCCTGCTATAACTCCGGCTTGGACGGGGTGTAGAGTGGATCCGATCACGGCTGTACAAATATGCTTCCTGCTGAATCAGCGCAGTCCGGAGAAGCTCCTTAACCCGGCGCGTCTCTATCGCTTGCGGAGAATCCCCTTCGACTAGGATGGCCTCTAACCGTGCAGCGGCCGCAACAAGGTTGTCCATAGGATTCGAATAATGACCCGGGGGCGTCTGGACCGGCGGAGGAACCACAATGTTTTGGTGAGGAAGTTCCATCAGGCGAGGTTGGACCGTCGCCCCTGGTCCTGGTGCCTGAATCCGGTTTGTCTCCGGGTACTGCGGCGGATTACTGGGTCCAGCTCCTGGAGTGTGAAAGAGATTTCGGGGGTCAAACCCTAACGGCAGGCGTGATCTGTGCTTCCGCTTCAAAACCTCCTGTGATGCGTTCTGGTCAAGCATGAGTTTATAGGCCTGGGCATCCAAAGCGGCCCGCTCTGCAGCCATCCTGTCTTTTTCTGCTGCCAGATCCGCTTTGGCTTGCACGATCTGCTCTCTCACCTTCGCAATTTCTGCATTATGGGCCTCCTGATCCGCCGGATTGTCCTCTGCCATAAGTGTGGCTAGTGCATCAAACAGATCAGATAGAACTTGAACCGGCGGGCGCATAAGGCCTCCTGACCCTGCTGCTGCTGCCGCTGCTGATCCGGAGAGCATTACTGCGGCGGTCGAAGAGTGATTCGCCGCCTGTGTGCCGGCCATGAATATTCCAACCCGTTTGACCTGGCCCGGGGGGTCCGGAATACTGTCGCCATCGGAACAGCCCCTAATCTGGTCATCTTGCAACTGGTACAGCGATTCGGTCTCTCCGGTCGAGGACTCGTCATCGGAATAGATGACGGTCTCGCTACCGTGTTCTGATTCGTCCTCACGCTCTTCTTCGTAGACGACTCCAACGAAGACACGCTTCACGGCCGGTTTAGCCCAGGTGGATCTCGCACGCTGAGCCGTCTCGATGAGGTCGGTGCAGATGTCCGGCTCAGGCCCAGGCTCACCGATTTTTCCAATGAAAACATGTATGCCACCAAAGGGGACCCGGTACCCGTACTCGATCGAATCGGCCTCGGGACCCCATCCTGCGTCGTCGATGTAGATCCTGCCCCGACGACTCTTAGTCATCCGGCCCACAACATAGCCTTCGAGTCCCTTGAGCTTGCCCTCCAAGATCGTCAAACCATCGTGCGATAGCCGCACGGTGGGCGCCAACTGTCGTGGATTTGTCACGGCAGATGTCCTAGTGAAAGGACTTAGTCTTGGAGCCATCGCCACGGGTTTACTTGAAGGGGTTAAAGCGGACACAAAGACACGAGGGTTTTATACTAGTTCGGCCCCTTCGATGAAGGTAAAAGCCTACATCTAGTTGTGATGGGATTGATATGATCTCGATGGCTAGGGAGCAGACAAGCTTCGCCTAGGCTCGAGTTGTGGTTCTCCCTGAACCGCCGCCGGGTCGTCCCCTTATATACACAGGTGACGCCCGTCGGTCCATAGAGTCCCAACCGGTTCATATTCGTATCCCGGTTGGTATCTCTCTATTCCTAACTTACAATACAAGTTATACATCAGGTCGGTTTACGGCTACAGATTCTAAACCGACTATAGGCCTTGGGCTTTCACCTGCTTATACCACTATGAAGTTAACCCGGCCCAAGTAGGCCGGTTTACGCCTAGTGGCAATATCCCCAACATGGGCCCTTAGATATTATCAGAAATTGCTATATGGGCGTAAAGCCCATCCCAAATTTCAGCATGATGCTTGCTTCCCAGATTGGTCAGCTACTCAATCTTCAACATGCCACTTTCCTAACAGACTGTGCGACATTGGCGTCAACTGTTCTCAAGACCTTATTTCAGATCCAGGTCATTGGACAATCAGACCTCAGCTCACACATTAACGGAGGCTATAATTTTCGTGCTCATCATTGATGTTTGCTTGAACTACGTCGGTATTTTCCCAAAGAGGAAGGGATGATGCAGCATAGCAACGGTAGGTATTTTCCTCAGTGATGAGACCAAGGTTATCGAACCAGTAGGAGAACCATGCAACACCACATAAACAACTCCTGAACACAAAGAACAAATACTTGCAACCCGATGTAAGAGAGGGGTTGCCAATCCCTCACGGGTAAAAAGATAGATAAAATTGTTGTAGATTGGATAAATAAATCTCGCAGGAACGCGAGATAAGATAAATTACTAAAAATTGCAGCAAGGTATTTTTGTATTTTGGATTAATACAACTGAAAATGAAAGCAAATAAAAATAGATCTTGAAGGCAAATATGATATGAAGAGACCCGGGGCCGTAGATTTCACTAGTGGCTTCTCTCGAGAAAAATAGCATACGGTGGGTAAACAAATTACTGTTGGGAAATTGATAGAACTTCAAATAATCATGACGATATCCAGGCAATGATCATTATATAGGCATCACGTCCCAAGATTAGTAGACCGACTCCTGCCTGCATCTACTACTATTACTCCACACATCAACCACTATCCAGTATGCATCTAGTGTATTAAGGTCATGGAAAAACGGAGTAATGCAATAAGAACGATGACATGATGTAGACAAGATCTATTTATGTAGAAATATACCCCATCTTGTTATCCTTAATAGCAACGATATATACGTGTCGATTCCCCTTCTGTCACTGGAATCAAGCACCGTAAGATCGAACCCATCACAAAGCACCTCTTCCCATGGCAAGAAAAATCGATCTAGTTGGCCTAACTAAACCAAAGATTCAAAAAAGAAATACGAGGCTATAAGTAATCATTTTTATAAGAGATCAGAAAACTCAAATAGTTTTCATTGATAAAAACGTAGATCTGATCATAAACTCAAAGTTCATCGGATCACAACAAACACACCGCAAAAAGAGTTACATCAAATAGATCTCCAAGTGACCGTTGTATTGAGAATCAAGAGAGAGAGAGAGAGAGAGAGAGAGAGAGAGAGAGAGAGATAGGAAGCCATCTAGCTACTAACTACGGACCCGTAGGTCTATAATGAACTACTCACGCATCATCGGAGAGGCACCAATGAGGATGATGCACCCCTCCGTGATGGTGTTTAGATTGGATCTGGTGGTTTTGGAACTTGCGGCGACTAGAATTGATTTTCATCGACTCCCCTAGGGTTTCTGGAATATTGGGTATTTATAGGGCAAAGAGGCGGTGCGGGAGGTCACCGGGGTGGGCACAACCCACCTGGATGCGCTTGGGCCTCCAGGCGCGCCCAGGTGTCTTGTGCTCACCTCGGGCCCCCTCTTCAGTACTTCTTTGGCCCACTGGATGTCTTCCGGTCCAAAAAATCCACAAAATTTTGCTGCGTTTGGACTCCATTTGGTATGGATTTCCTGCGATGTAAAAAACAAACAGAAAACATCAACTGGCTCTGGGCACTATGTCAATAGATTAGTCCCAAAAATGATATAAAGTTGCTATAAAATGATGGTAAAACATCCAAGAATGATAATATAACAGCATGGAACAATCAAAAATTATAGATATGTTGGAGACGTATCAATCATCATGCCAAGCTTGCTCTCAAAATTCAGAATACACCTTACAGGTTCAGATGCTTAGGAGTAGGCAATGAAACCCGCCTCAATGGAGTTATAGCTGCTCTTTCTACTGTGCTTAACTGCACAATAGTATATGTACGTTGTAGCAAAATAAATGAAATTTCCCTATTTAAAAATAATAATAAAATAATATGATGTTAGCGGACGTGGATTTTTGGCTCTCCCTCGTGATACGTCTCCACCGTATCTATAATTTTTGATTGTTTCATGCCATTGTTTTACAACTTTCATATACTTTTGGCAACATTTTATATCATTTTTTGGGATTAACATATTAATCCAGTGCCAGTGCATGTTTGTTGCATGTTTTTTATTTTGCTGAAAATCCATATCAAACAGAGTCCAAACGCGATAACAATTTACAAATATTTTTTTGGAATATATGTGATTTTTGGGAAGCGGAATCAACGCGAGATGATGCTCAAGGTGCCCACAAGCCCTAAGGGACCCCCTACCCAGGGCGCTCCTGGCGGGCTTGTGTCCACAACGCAATGAAGCTTATATTGGATAAAAACCGTGTTAAAATTTCAGCCCAATCGGAGTTACGGATCTTCGGGAATTTAAAAAACGGTGAAAGGCCAGAATCTGGGAACGCAAAAACAGAAGAGAGAGAGAGAGAGAGAGAGAGAGAGAGAGAGAGAGAGAGAGAGAGAGAGAGAGAGAGAGAGAGAGATCCTATATCGGAGGGGCTCTCACCCCTCCGCCGCCATGGAGGCCATGGACCAGAGGGGAAACTCTCCTTCCATCTAGGGGGGTCAAGGAAGAAGAAGAAGAACGAGGGGCTCTCTCTCCTCCTCTCTCCCGGTGGCGTCGGAATGCCATCGGGGGAATCATCGTGTGACGGCGATCTACGCCAACACCTCTATCATCTTCACCAACATCTTCATCACCTCCCCTCATCTATATTCATTGGTCAACTCTCCCGCAACCCTCTGTACCCTCTACTTGAACATGGTGCTTTATGCTTCATATTATTATCCAATGATGTGTTGCCATCCTATGATGCTTGAGTAGATTTTGTTGTCCTATCAGTGATTGGTGAACTACTATGATTGGTTTCATTTGCCTGTGTTTATGTTGTTGTCCTTTGGTGCCCATCATATGAGCGTGTGTGTGGATCACACCGTAGGGTTAGTTGTATGTTGATAGGACTATGTATTGGAGGGCAAGGGTGACAACTGCTTCAGCCTAGCATAGAAGTTGACGCATACGAGATTGAAGGGGGCCAATATATTTTAATGTTATGGTTGGGTTTTACCTTATGAAAGTTAGTAGTTGAGGATGCTTGCTAATAGTTCCAATCATAAGTGCATACAATTCCAAGTAAGGGATGACATGCTAGCAGTGACCTCTCCCACATACGTAGTCAATTGCTTAGGGACAATTCCGCAACTCCGATCACCACTTTTCCATACTCGCTATACTAACTTAATTGTTTATTTACCTAAACAACCCCTAGTTTTTATTTACGTGCTCTTTATTATCTTGCAAACCGATCCTACAACACCTACAAAGTACTTCTAGTTTCCTACGTGTTCTAGGTAAAGTGAATGTTAAGCGTGCGTAGAGTTGTATCAGTGGTCGATAGAACTTGAGATAATATTTGTTCTACCTTTAGCTTCTCGTTGGGTTTGACACTCTTAATTATTGAAAGAGGCTACAACTGATCAACTATACTTTTGGGTTATCACCTCCTCCCCAGCCTCATATCCACACATTGCCGCCACCCCACCATCTCATCGCCTCCCTCCTCCCAAAGCTAGGGGCCCCTCCCCCTCCCCTCCTCTCACTCCACAGATGCAATAACTACCAGATTCGTTGTATCCCCACCCATCCATCCCTCTTGCAGTGCATCTCTCTC
>NC_041387.1:630838262-630842521 GCF_002162155.2 Triticum dicoccoides
CTCTCTCTCTCTCTCTCTCTCATGCGACCACTCGCGCCATGACTAACGTCGGCCGATTCCGGCGATGTTCGCCGCCACGCAGCACAGTCACGAGCTATTCTCTGACACCTACGTACTCCATTCTAGATGGATGCGACACTCCCGTTCTCCAGCACTCGCCCGTGACTCCTAGCCATGGCTAGGGTTTCGGCTGCAGCAGCGTGTCCAATGCCGCATGTCTCCGGCAGCTCCTCTCCATCCCCACCGCCTCTCCTCGCGCCCTCTCGAACTTCTGGATGGCGCCCCCTAGCTCGATGCACTTGCACACGTCGGCAAATAAGACAGTGACCCGGACCTTCTCTGTCACATCTTCGATGTGGCCTTGCATCCTATGACAACCTCCTCTATCGCGCAACAGTGGCAGCCGACCTGCACTGCGACCGCTGCATCGCCTACAAAACCTCTTCGGTGAGCATTTGTACCTCTGTCTTCCTCCTCTGCCCTGAGCATGCGGTTGTGCCATACTTTGGTGTTGTTTGGGCTCAATTAACTTGATTCACTATTGTTTAGGCATGAGCAAAGGTGTTATTTGGTTGAGATGAGAGGGAGAAGGAAGGTGCTGCAATTTTTTTGCTGTTGGCTATGAAATTGTAAACCAGAGAGTATTTGTTGCATTTGTATTTCCTCATGTAGTTTTGATCTTATTGCAAGTTAAATAAACACAAGTATAGCAGCTTATGCTTTAAAGTTTGTATCAGGAAGTTATTACTAGACGTACTATCCCAATATTTCTATTTCCCAAATCTCGTGGTAAATCTGGAAGTTGCATTTGCATATATGTGAATATTATGTCATTTAGAGTAAATTTATTCCAACTTATTCTTTTGTGTTTATGATTGAATCTTCAAGTTTTATATTAACATGGTTGCAAACAATGCTAATGCCAGAAGCCATAAAGCTAGATTGGATTGTTTTATGCAAACACTGGAATTGTTACTTTGCGTTTCACTTCCTAAGATGGATGCGAGTACATCTTCATTCTGTTGTACTCATTGTTTCTCTAGCATGCTAATCTTTGTTTGATTGCTTCTGCTTTGTTCAAATAGGTGACACATAGTAAAATCCTTGAAATGAATTCATTACTACCTTGATGTATTGTTCAATTATTACCTGACTTCTTAATATAGTTATATAAATAATCTTTCCATTTTCCCTTCTTCAGGTTTGCAAGCTAACAGTTTAGTTGATGCTTAGTTTTTTTTGCTTATTACAACAGCGGTGATGCATTATGTACTATTGAATTTCTTGAGAAGTGCATACACAAAATTGCAATCTGAAGGAGCGATGGAAGTGCAGATTGTGTGCTTTTCATTAAGATTACTAATAGATGGTATGTCCCATTTACGCACGGGCCCTTTTGTTAGTAATAAAAATGTGGACACAAACAAACATAGAAAAATAGTACATTTCTCCCTCGAAAGAATGGAACATGTTTGTATGTTTGTTCTCGTGCGGTGAGATAATAAAAAGGAAAAAATGCAACCAGTTGTGTTGCAGGGTGTGTGGACATGTGTTATCCCACTTACCATACTTAGATGCACAAGACTACGGAATGAAACACCTTCTCGACCTATCCAAACAAGTTGAGAAAAATATGGCTTGAGCCAACGAAAAGATTATAAACACATAATTTTGCATATATATTCAAAATGATAAATTAGCAAAAAATAGAATTAATAAAAAATCGGAAGAAAAAAATAAAAGATAAAAGACACCCATCTCCAGGCTCATATTGACAAAATGAGAAATAAAACAGCCCATGAGCCCCGGCCAATCGTCCTCTCACATAAAGCCGAGCTTCCCTCGTCCAGCGCGTAGGAATCTTGACGCATTCATCTGACGAGCCACGTGAATGATTGAAGTATAGTTATTTCTCAATTCCCATAGAAAAAGCTATTTCTCAATGGTTGATAAAATAGCAAAAAAAATGAAAAAATAAAAAAAGTACATATAAAATATCCACTCTCATCCATAATAAGTGCTCCAGCATTCAACTAAGGTTGAATTGACGTTAGTTCAAAACTGTGACTCTTGTTTTTTTTGAAAATACTGAAATTAAAAAAAATACTATGATTATATCATATAAAAAATAAAGGACTATGATATTTGGCACATGTGTGCCATATAAGCAAAACTGCCACACCTCTACTTCTTTCACTTTAAAGTACCACACGATCCCCTTTCCTTCGACCTCACCTTCTCTCGAACGACCCTGCAGACTCGCTCGAGAAACATGCTTCTCTCGCACATCTCGTGCGCCCACCCTCGAGAAAACTGCCACTTCTTCACGTCTACCACACGATAAAAAAAATATTGTGCATGTGGGATTCGAACCCACACCTCCTTGGCACCAAAGCACTCCACCACAACCAACTCACCCTTAGGTATTTGTTGCTCAAACTAAAGAAATTGATCATTTTGATCCTTTTTTTATGTGTTACTACAAAAAAGTACAGAAAATTACTGCGATTTCCCCTCAGGACAAAGTTACCATGGCATTCACATGCAACTTATCAGGCCTGTGTTGCGTTAGTTACCGTGCTATTTAATAGAACCTACCAGGTACTATGTTTCAACAACAACACCCCTTTCAAAGTTACCATTGTGTTTTGTACACAAGTTATAAGGTTTTCGATGTGTAAAATACCGTGGTACTTACACATAAGTTATCAGGGTATGTGTACATCAACCTCGCCCCTGGTCAAAGTTACCATGGGGGATTGTACATGAGTTACCGGGTCCACAGTTCGTATATTATCATGGTACTTACACCTAAAAATCTGGGTGTGTTTCAATAACTTTTTTCATAGGTCAAAAATTACCACGATATTTTTGCGTAACTTATCACGCCTATAGCGGGTCAAAGTGGGTCGTTTATTTGGGCCAATCCACGAGCACGTGTGTCTCTTATGACACTAAACGTTGTGTGGCTTTTCTGTGGCACATCATGTGTTGTGTTCATCTAAGCGGCCCTGCGAGGCGAGTGTATGTTTTTAACAACTTATTTTCCTTTGGTAAAAAGTTACCATCATGTTTATATTGTAAGTTATCGGTTATGGGGTGGTTATATTATCATGTTATTCACACAAAAATTATCGGGGATGTTTTGAACAACTTTTTCTTGGGACAAAAGGTTATCATGGAGATTTTAGGTAACCTATCAAGCCCGCAGTGCTTAAAATATCATACTATTTACACAAAATTTATCAGGGGTATGTTTCAGCAAAATCCCCCCCCCCCCATGGTCAAAAACTTACCATGGTGTTTAGTTATCGCGGTGCATATGTTTTCATGCTATTTACACATAAAAATACCAGGGGAGGAAGGTATAGTATCGTGCTATTTACACAGAAGATACCGGAGTATCTTTTTAAAAAAAATCTTCCCTATGGTCAAAGCTACCATGGTGTTTCTACCTCAGTTATCAGATGTGCACTGTGTATATTACCATCTACAGGAAGAACGCCCGTGCTTTGCAACGGGGCCACATTAACTTTAAGAGTTCAATATTACGACATTGGCGACCTTTTTTACCATCAAATCCTCACACACACACTCTTTCCCCCTCCCTCTTCCTCACTCTCTCTCCTTCTCTCTCTCTCTAACACACACATACATAGCTTGTTCTCCCTGCCAATAAGACTTACTCAATTGGTAATAATGTGTGGACTTGTGGTGAGCTTGACTGAACTAATGGATAGTGTGATATATTCCCCAATCATTTAACAATGAAATTTCAGAAATGAGAAGATTATGTAACACCTCAAGTCGTTACCTACAGTGATCTCCCCCTAATGATGCCATGTCATCAGGCTCGCTAAGACAAACTGCCACTTGATAAAAATCAAAGCCCAATTCAAATTTAAAATAAAGTCAAATAAATTATTTCGCCAAACAGTAAAACTAAAATGTTCACCATATTCTATAAATTGCACTGATCTTTGACATGTTGAGCCCAACATTATTTGACCCAAAAATTAAATCTTGTCAAATTAATAAGAGGTCCAACAGTAGTTAAAATAACCAATTAAATATAAACCTAATTTTATGTATTCCCTTTTGGCCCCAAACTTTTTATGCCACCTAAAAATATTGTGCTCGAATTGTGTGCATAGTTTCACAATTAACAAAATTCATTTAGTTGATATAAGAATAAATAGAAAACAGTGTTAAAAAGGAGAAATGGATTAGAATACATTAAAAACCAAAAGGACGATGAA
>NC_041387.1:630842699-630853791 GCF_002162155.2 Triticum dicoccoides
CGGTCCAGTGGTCCAGTCCTCACACGGTCGTCTTCTCCTGTTCCCCGAGCCCGTCGCTACAGAGTCGGGCTCCCGCCCGACCACCTCGCCGACATCGAAGGGGAATGGATAAGGGTGACGCCCTGCCTCCCCTGCCCCCATGGCCTCACTCCTCCTTGACGCCCCCTCCCAGATCCACTTCTCCTCCTCACTCGCTCGATCCCGGTGATATGGACGAAGTCAGATGCCACGGCCACCATGACCAACCCCGTCCACACGGCCACTACCCTCCCTACTGGTCATAAGAACATGAACGGTAGAACATACTCATTAGCGGGTAGAGATGAAATTGTTAAGATCAACCAAACAATATTACTAACAAATCCATAGTTCGGTCAGAACTGGGTTTAGGTGAGGTAGTTGGTAGTGTATGCATGTCAATTGAAAAAAAGTTTATAAATCAACCCAAAGAAAGCAGAAAATTCTCAACTGGGGAGAATCCATAAATACGATGGGCATGTATCCATGATGTCCCAAAATGTAGATAGGTTATTCTCTTTATTCTCGTATATCATTTTCAACCATTGATCCTTCTTTGTTGTGTAAATATTCCTTTAGAATATTATCATGTAGCCACGATGAACCCGACAGTTCACCAATATTATAGAAAAGGTAGCAATTAGTTGTTATTGCTTCTCCACCTGATGTTCTCTGAAGAAGTTATCTGTGTTGGATAATTAACCAGAGTGAATTTAGTGCTGCAAAAGCAAATGCACTTTCTCAGAATTCACTCAATTAAGAATCTTCTTTATATCAATGGACTCAAGTACTTCTGGCAACACTTGCTACAACACCTACCATTATGAAAAACACACTCGGAGTTGGACGTTTATATCTTCATGTTAAGAAATAATTTTAGTCTGTCTTACATATGAGTTGAAGGTAGACCATCAACATGAGAGCTCAAACTAAGTTCAACTGGATTCTATTCAAAAAAAGTAACCAGTTGATAGTCTCTGGATCACACAAGTAGCAGTGTAGCATATAAATTATCAGTTATCACCTCCGAGAATCGATGGAACATAAGGTATGATCTGTAAAAGAACTCCACACACCTCAGTGATGCCTCCAGCTATGCCTCCGGCTATGATCCATGAGTAGCTCCTCCCAAAATGTGCAGCTGAGAAGCTCCAACTCGTCTTCTTTGCCGCAAAACTTTTGAAGGCATGCCAATAGGAATGGCCTCTCACTCAATTTCCCCATGTACTTTGTTGTGATTTTGTCTAAAAGTACCACCCATATCAAGAAATATCTTAGAACATATAATGCCAATTTCATAATTATAATCTTTCATATTGTGTGTAGTATGTAATGTATACGTTTTAAGATATTTCTGTAACATCAAGGTTTACTCATATACACATGAGAGCAGTGTGCTTTAGCTTTCTATTGTGGATAATGATTCTTACAACTATACAAAACCTCTGATCAAATAAATACTTCTGTAAATTAGACACAAAATAAAGAGGAGTCGTACTGCCGTCTTAGGATTTTTATTTCCTATAAATGAATGCCATAACTGATCCTCAAATTTGCATGTTGATTATACTACCCTCAACAGTATTCTCCGAGACTGATCATAGCCACTGTAGAATGGGAACTCCCAAACGTCCAATAATCTCAAAATCTACCACAACAAATCGACCAACAAGCATCAATGACCCCCAAGCAAAGCTCAGTGGTTGTGTTGTAGCCGTGTTCATGGCTACGGTAGAGGAAGCGCAGCCACCCTTGCCGTGCTGGTCTCCTCACCGCCGTTCCCCGCCTCGTTGTTGCTGCAGTCCTCTTGAAGGGCATCTCCTTGTGGAAGATGCGACACATTTTGGAGCTCTTGCGGCAGAGGAACTCGCTGTCGACGGTTCCCTCCTTCGAGGATACCTTCTTCGTCGCCGCCGCTTTAGCCGCATGAGCAAAACTACCATCTCCGGGGCCGGCGGAGCAGCCACATGGGCGGAGGAGGAAGGGGAGGGATCGATCGTCAAGGTCACGGATCCGGATGACGACGACGGAGGCAGCCCACAGGTAGCCATAGCGATACGCGATCTCTCCGCGTGAGATGCGCGAACGGGGGCCAGCAGCGCTAACGAGGAGGAGGGCGAGCAGGGTTGTGGACGCGTCCCGCGGCGTCGATGAAGGTGAATGCTTCATGGCCGCAGGAGGTCCGGCCACTACAGCGGCACCACGGCGCTGGACGGCGGGAGCATCGCCCGCTGCGCCGCCGGCTCACCTCACTACAGCAGGTCCTTGGAGAAGGCCAGCAACTGAAGGCAACATCGGGCTGTAGCTGTCGTTGCTCTTCTTGGCCTTCATGGGACTTTGAAGCCGATGATGTCCCCGTCGCCATCAGCAAACCCAACATCTATGATCCAGCGAAGGAAGGAGCTTGGTTGACCCCGTTGCCATGCCGCCACCGTCGTATTGGAGCACGGCCTGCCAGTCTTGCCTCGACGGTGATGGGTGCTCCGACACCGCCATCGTACATCTTTTGTGCAGATCAGTGTGGGTGATGGAAGGTGAGCACAGGCGGCGGCGGCAAGTGAGAGATACGGGATCGAGGGTGAGATGAGAGGGTCGGGGAAGATCGGGCATCGGACGTGGGTTCGTGCATCGCAGCCTCGCATCATAGGGGAGATCGTGGGTGAGAGGATCGGGATAAGACGGGGCATGGGTCACATCTTTTTTTTAACGAAGGAATCGTGTGAGGGAGTGCAGTATCGATCGCGACCCGAGGCCCGGGGGTAGAGAAGATTTGGTCTTCGCAAATTAATTAAAGATTGATCATGAATTATTCATTTCCATATATAAAAGTTACCAAATACTGCCGAAAATTGACCTTATTGACAAATAAAATCGGTTTAAATATGTGTTTCCTATTTAATGTGACTGAGCGATTTAAATTAAGGTTAATTAATTTAGATTTGATTGTGATTGATTCTTTCACATAGAGACATTACTAAAAATAACTTGCACCAGGATGGAAAGTTCTGACCATTTAGATTTTTTTCGTTGTGTGAGTGGGTGACGCAAAACTAAACCGGTGGGGTGGGGGGAGGGACGAAAAAACCCCAGCGATTTGACGGAGGTGGGAGGGTAGACGAAATAAAACCAGCGAAAAATAACCGGCGGACTATTCACCAACTAATCCATTAGGAGTAGAGATTTACACATAAATTATATGGTATCTTTTCACATTTTTCTTTCCCAATGGTTAAAGTTACCACGATGTTTGTATCTAAGTTATCAGGTTTATGACATGAATGTTATCATGCTATTTACAGAAATTACCGGGGGCCGGCGTTCAACAAATTTCTTCCCAATGATCAAAGTTACCACGATGCTTTCACCAAAGTTATCACGCCTTCAATGCTTGTGACTATGCTACTTACACATAATGTACCGCGTGGTATACAAAAGTTATCATGTTGATGGCGCGTCATTTATCATGGTGGTGATAGAGAATTTACCACGGAAAAAGTTTATGTGCCAGGTTTGATAGGTGAAACAAAAGTTTCTCAATGCTAAAATTTTAAAGGCAAAACATGTCAAAAACAATATTTTTCTTAGCTTTTTCAACAATGAGTGTCATAGGCGAGGTGGTTAGCTCCCTTCGTTGATTACCTGTAGACCAAAGATCAAATCCCAATTCAAGTATTATTTTTGCTGAAAAATCTGGAAGGCGCGTGGGGCCGTAACTGATGATTGAAAGGAAGGAAATCAGGAGGGCGGGAAAGGAAGGAGATGGACGTGCGAAAAGGAAGGAGATCGGAAGGACGTGCGGGAAAGGAAGGAGATCGCGAGGAAAGGAAGGAGATCGGGAGGACGTGCGGCGTGCGGGAAAGGAAGGAGAGCAGGAGGGCGGCCGGAACTGACGGTGCTGGATGCGTGTGGCAGTTTTGCAATCTGTCACACGGTTGCCACTTACATATTTCGAAAAATAAACTATCTCTACACATGATGTACAAGGGATGAACACCTTTAAGTGTGAAGCGCTTGTAAAAATGAATATACAACCATTAATTTTGTAAAAGAATACAAAATGTATACATGTTTACGAAAAGAAAGCAAGTACAAAAGAAATGAGACTGGGTGAATCATGCAAATAGTCCAATTGTGATGGAAAAGCAAAAAAAATGCCGAGATGAAAAACAGTTTTTTTTTTAGTCTAGATGAAAAACAGATAAGAAAGCCACGACGAAAACATACTGCACCATGCCGCTACACACACACGGGAAAAAAGAGAGGAATAACGAAGAGTGTTGTGCGCCGTGCCGGCTGGACAAAGAGCACAGCCAATGGGCCGCATTCGTGTCGCTCCACAAAGTCCAGCGACAACTCAACTTGATTCGTAGCTTTTTTAGAACGGGCCAGGAGGGTTAATGGGACAAAAGTTTTCTCTTAAGAACTTGCAATTGCGAATCCCCTTCCCCTTGCCAAAACTTGCAGTTGCCAGCCCTTTTAAAACTTGCAGTTGCCTATTGTGCATGATATTATGCTATTGCACTAAGTTATGACGTGTGTAGTTGCGGGGTCTCTCATTAATAGTTTTATTCGTGCGATAAAAATCACACAGTAAACATGGACACAAAAAGAATCCACTACTGTTATTTTACAAAAGAAACGACAATTACAAAAATTCTGCACATTCAAACAATGAAGAACGCACCCTACTACCCAAAAAAATGGAAATAGCAATTGCCCAAGAAAAAGGGATAAAAAAGAAGCAACAACGATGCCTGGGGCATAGAACAAAACAAGCTTAGCTTGACAACTAGTAAAACAGAAGCAATAAAGTGGAAATAGCAATTGCCCAAGAAAAAGGGATAAAAAAAGAAGCAACAACGATGCCTGGTGCATAGAACAAAACAAGCCCAGCCTGACAAAAAGAAAGAAAACCCATCAAACCAGGCGCTCCTCTACATGGGCCGCAGGCCACACGCTGCATTGCCACGCTAACTGCGCTACCGTGGGTCAGTCAGAGAACTCCTATGTGACGCTCTCTGCGTCAAGTTGCTGCGGCTTCGCACAGGAGCGTCCCCGACTGGGCCGGCCCATATGTTCCTACAAGCTCACCTCACACTCGTATGTGCTCATAACTTAGCATCAAACATAAAGAACTAGACACGCTTTGCAGACCAGAATTACTTTAGAAATTTCAAAAGTAGTTTCTTTTTTCAAAAAAATGGAATGTTCTGGCACACACAAACACTTTCCAAATTTGGAACAATTTTCCGAAAAACTATGACATTTTCGAAAAATCAGGGACATTTTCTTGAAATCATGAACACTTTTTTCTAAACATGAATGTTTTTGGAAATTATGAATAATTTGTTCAAAACACATTTTTTTCAGGAAATTCAGAAAACATGAGTATGTGAACAAAATTGAAAAGGCTGGAACTTTTTTTGAAATTACAGAACATTTTCAAATTTATGAAACAAGATTTAGAAATGAGAACATTTTTTCAGATTCCTCGAACATATTTTGAGTTTGCGAACAAATTGTCAAAAACATGATTTCTTTTCAAATTAGTGAACACATTTATTGAAAATTCCAGATAGAAAAGAAAACCAAAAAAAGGAAAATAGGAACATTTTTTAAAAAGGGAACATTTTTTCAATCCCACAACATTTTGTTTAAAATGCGAACATTCTTTGAATTTATGAACAATTTTGGAAAATGCGACCATTTTTTTAAGAAATGAAGGTTTTATGAAAGTGGGAGCAATTTTTTAAGGTTAAGAATAATTTTTGAAACATGAACTTTTTTCAAAAAAAATTGAAAAAAAAGAAACGAAAAAAGAAACCGAAAAGGAAACAAGAACATTTTTAGACCAAAGTTAGAAACAGAAAACAATTTTAAAAATTACAAAAAAAATTTGAAAATTGAACATTTTTTGGATACGTGAACAAAAGTTGAATACGTGAGGAAATATAAAACGAATATGTTCAGAAATTCATGAACATTTTTGGAAAATTGCAAACAATTTTATGAAATCGCGAATAATTTTTTTAAAGTTGTCAAAATTTTGAACAAAAACATTATGAACAATTTTGTTAACACAAAATATTTTTTGAAAATTCCGAACATTTTTTGGTAAATGCATACAGTTTTTGTATTTATGAATAAAATTTGAAAATACGAATATTTTTTAAATTTTGAACATTTTTGTAAAAGTGCGAACTTTTTTTGAGAGGGAAAACATAAACTTGAAAAACAAAAAATAAAAAAGAAAAGAAAAAGAAACAGAAATAGAAAAAGAAAGGAAAATAAAAAACCGGTTCACGAACCTTCTAGAAGGTTTCCAAAACCAGAAAAATACCAGCTGGAACCTCTAGAAGGTTCTCAAAACCGGGAGTACTGGAACGGTTAAACGGGCCGGCCCGTTGCTTCGCTGCTCGGTCGCTTCCCTGTGCGAAGCGCTGGCAGTTTGACGCAACGAGCGGCAAATAGGATATTCCGGTCAGACACGCCGACAAAAAGTGGACAAGAAAAAGCCCATAGCATGTGACGCGGCGACAAAAATCCATAACTTGCCACGGGCCTCGTACAATGCTCCTCAGCCAATAACACGAATCGATCCTCAGAAAAAAGAGGCAATAACACGAATCCTGACGCGACTTTGATCCAGTGACTGCGCTCGTGAATGCGACCAAACTACTCCATCCGTTCCTAAATATTTGTCTTTCTACAAATTTCAACAAATAACTACATACAGAGCAAAATAAATGAATCTATATTTTAAAATATGTCTATATACATCCATATGTGGTGGTCCATTTGAAATTTCTAAATAGACAAATACTTCCTCCATCCCAAAATTCTTGTATTAGATTTGTCTAAATACAAATGTATCAAGTCACGTTCTAGTATTAGATACATCTGTATCTAGATGAATCTAAGACAAAATTTTTGGAACGGAGAAAGTATTTAGAAGCGAGAGAGTATATCCCAACTTGCTGAGTTTCAGCAATCCAGAAAATATGCTAAATGCCAACCATGGAACATCATAAATGTCGTGGCGCACACGAATGCCTCGGTAACCGTCCGAAGCGATGCACGGAACATTGGCGCAGGGAAGAGGTGACACTCAACTCTGAAACTCGTTTGCTAGAACACAAAAGTGGCGTGAACTCTATCCTATTCAAACACACCCGCTCATCACATTGCCTAGCGCCTTAAGCCTTCGCTGGGAGACTTAGGATTGAATTCCAGCTCCTATTTTTTGTTCTAGGTGGCAAAATTGTAAAATTTTATTTTAGGTACATGGCAAAGTTTCAAAAAAATGCACATGCCAGATTTAAAAAAATTTGAACTTTTCATAAGGATTTTTTTGTAATGTTCATAATTTAAGTTGTTTTGTACACATGGAAAATTTTAGAAAAACTTTCTCCTGATCCCATGGTAAATTCATAACATTTTGTCTTCCTGACTGGAAATTTTTGGTCTTTTTGTAATGCTCCCATGGCAAGCTTTGGGAAATTTTATCACTTATTCATGGGCAATTTTATTTTTAGGGGCATGGAAATTTTATTACTTTTTGTCATGGCAATTTTCCTCTGTCTGACTTTTATGTTTTTGGAAAACAAAAGTAGTAAATATGGCAAATTCCTTGTATGTCTTTTATAATTAATATGCAAAACTTGCCATGTATGATCTTCTTTTTCTCTTCAGAATATAAGCATCAGTTACATTTGACGTCCAGCCTTTTTATAGAAGAGAAAAGGAAGGTTAAGAGCAAGGGAGCAGCATAATATATAAGAAAAACTTTATCTTTGAGGGAAATTTTTTCCAACTAGACCGATAAATGAGAAAAAGTACCAGTCGTACCAAGAACCAAAGGTGCCAGCATTCGTTGATATATATACTGTATCTTTTAGCTGAAAATGTGCATTTTGGACCACAATATTGTTTTTGTTGGTTTCTTATTTTTGAGATTTACTACATCCTTTTTGCCATATAGGTATTTTTTGGTAGGCTACCATGGCAATTCTAGTATGTGTTTTGTTGTTTATTTTGGCAACTTTTTAGCATGTGCTTTTTATAAATAGTTGGCTATTTCATGCCATATATCATGGCAAATATATCTTTTAATGGCCAACATTTTTTATTTTTACTATATTTTTGTTTGGACTGCTTGGGTTTCCTTTTGGGTCCATCAAATGACCAAAGCGTTCGCCTTCAGGGTTTTCATCCAGTGAACAATACATTCGCGCGGGGAGTATATAGCAAAACCTTAAATTTAACTCATTTTACTCGTTTTTAAACAAATTTTACTTGTATATTGGATAATATTACTTTTCCTATATAGTTACTCCCTCTGTAAACTAATATAACACGTAGTGGTCTAAAATGTCTTATCAATTTAAAGGGGGGGTATTAAAGAAGATAACGGTCATTTCAATTTGTGAAGTTTGGCAATCACCATACAACTTGGCAAACACAAAACAGTTTCCTAAGTTAATTCATTGCCATCTTAGTTGCAACTGTCATGTTAAACATCACCACCTTGCTAAAACGCACAAAAGTAACATTGGGTGGATGTCTAGGTTGGAAGTGCTATGTACAACTGAATTCGCAGCTAGTAATTACCATCAACTCTGCTTTGAGCTTGCCTCTGGAGATCGACCGTCAGCTCGTCACCAGTTCCAGTCCATCGATCAATAGTAGAACAGATGGGCATAGGGGGACATGCAATGCTGGTCCTGCCACGGGCTGCGCAGCTGCGTCAGGAACGGGTCCTGGAGCCAGTCGAACACTCCATGGTTGGTCGCCGCCGGGAGCTGCAGGCTGGGCAGATCCAGCACACCCTGGCTCACCGCCGGTAGCTGCAGACTGCACAAGTTCGACATCCCATGGTTCGCCGCCGGGAGCTCGAGGCCGCAGGGTGGGTTCACGGTCGGGAGCTGCAGACGGAAGGGCGCGTTTGCCGCTTGCGGCAGAGACGACGTCGACGCCACAGCCACCGTGGCGAGGTCTGCCTCCTTCTTGGCTACCCTGGGGGCGTCGTGGCTGCTGCTGTTGCCGGACAACACCACCGATGACGAGGAGGAGGAGGGCATCAGGAAGTTGTCCTGGACGTCGTCGGACGGCGACAGGTAGAAGTCGCCGGCTGCCGGCACCGGGCATGCTCTGGCCGCGCGGCCGTTGCCGCCGGGCCTCTGCTTCATCTCCTCCATCTCAAAGGCTCTCTGCTCCAGCTCCTTGAGTGGCGTGGCCTTCCGGTACACCTTGCACAGCACCGTGTCCTCCTTGGGCGGCGCGGCTCCAGTGTCGGGGTCGGGGAGGCGGTACTCGTTCATGACCCAGTCCGTCTTGGTGCCCCGCGGTGCGCGGCCCTGGTAGAAGACGAGCGTCTTCTTGAGCCCGATGACCCGCTTGGGGTCGCCGGTGCTCCGGATGGCCCTGTCCGACCCCGTCGCCTTCCAGAACCCCCGCTCCGTCGTCCGGTTCGGCCGCCCGCCGCTCCCCGCCTTCCGGTCACGCGGCACAAAGAAGTACCATTCCCTCTCCCCGATCTTTGCCATCCCTGAACATCCACACGCACATCTCTGTCATCTAGCTGCTCATACATACATCGATCGATCGATCACTGTGACAATGCTCTTGTATGTACGTACCGGGAAGATCCCAGGGATCGTGGCGGTAGATGTTGAGGGTGCCGATGATGTCGAAGTGGAGCTTCTTGCCGAGGGCGACGCGGGAGAGGTAGAAGCCGAGGAGCTCCTCCTCCGTGGGGTGGAACCGGAAGCCGGGGAGGTCCTGATCGAACTCCATGGTCGGCGACGCCGCTGCTGCCATTGCCATTGCTCACTGCTGCTCTGCTCGATCTACTTGCAGCTTACTGGCTTGTACTTGTCTTGTTGCTGCAGTGCTGCTTCAGTGCAGTGGCTGGATGATGAAGGCGGTGGTGGTGGCCGGCGTCGGAGTGGTTTATATAGAGCCTCAAAGTGATATGCCAACCTACGCGTTTTCCTGCAGAAAAGGGGGTCGCAGTTTCTTCGCATCGGAGAAAGCGACCGGTGCTCTAGCTCGGTACGCAAGATCGAATGGATTTGTGCCGGCTTAACTTATCACTAAATTAATCACTGCCTTACTTAATTTAAATTTGGTGTTTGCAGACTCGTCAAGTCACACAGATTGACTCCTTTTCGTCATCCTTTTGCGGCTTAGACATCCCGAGACTGCAGTATTTATCTTGTGCCACTCTCCATTTTGAAAACCTAAAGGCTAGGACTTTTAGCCAAAATAAATAAAATAGTGGTAGGTTTGCTTCTCGAAAGATTGCTACTCTCCATTTTGGAAAGCATTGGACTGGCAATCAATGTTGAGGATATCGCTTATCGTTCGCGTCTCGGTCGAGATTAATCAGAAATCGGGCCGATTACTCGATTTTATCGATCAACTATTAATCGGTCATTTTTTTTTTGCAAATCTCATATTCCCAACAATAAAATATGCTAGTACATTCTTCACCAAAACAATATTGGACAAAAGTGTTAACTTGATTCCTAGCCTTTGAATCCTCATATAATGACAAATAAAATAGGACAACGGTACATCTTACGTTACAAGGTCCACAAAACACAAATAAACATAATTTTCGCAAACATAGTGCTATGAATCGACCCGATTTACCAATAGATTTCTGATAAATCGCTGGTCAGAGTGATAAATTGGCTCAAACGATAAATGGTGAAGATAAGGCATAATCTTATCTGTCACCCCGAGTAGCGATAAATCGCTGAACCAAAAGATTTTTTCAACAGTGCTGGCAATGACTACTTCAGTGCACTTTCCGTGTTTACCTTGCATCTGTAGATATACTGTTCAACGGCTTGACCCTAGTATATTGCAACAACGAAAATGTTAGGGTGTGTTTGGTAGTCTACGACCCCCTAAACATGCGCAATGGATGAAAGAAAACCCTATTTTGTTGCCCACGCGAGGCGCTGGTCCGCATGTGCACGAAACTTAAATCCCCCTAGAACCTTGCTCGCTATTAAATGGTTGAAGTGGTCGTTTCCGTGGAGCCACTCTAAGGCAAGCACAACCG
>NC_041387.1:630853909-630867091 GCF_002162155.2 Triticum dicoccoides
ATGCATAGAGATGGCGCGACACAAAAATCTAGATGCGTGGGATGGCATGAACTCGTCTTACCCCCTTTTATTCTACTAGCTTCCTCTCATAGAATCAGTCTCACCCCCGTCCTTGGCAGCCGTGTGGCTTAGCCCACAACAGCCTCGGGAGGCGACGAGATGGTAGTGAGAAGAGGGGCGACTCGAGATCTGAGATGGGGAGAGGAAATCAGCGGCAGCGCAAAGGAAGGGTGCTTCTAGGGATTGCCATCGTTTTTGACTTTTCTCGGGTTGTTGGAACATATGGATGCATAGAAATATGGCAAGACCTTCAAGAATAGAAATCACCGATTGAGTTCCTGGAAACTCAACTGGAGCAAGATCTTCTCAACTGCATAACTAAAGCAAAGAATGTTGAGTGCCTTATCAATGGATTGCATCTTTGAACTGATTTACTTCTAGGCTTCTTCCTTTGCTTTTCCCATGTTAGAGAACGGGAGCTGGATACTACGTTAGTGATCTAAAACGTTTTACAATAGTTTACAGAAGTACTATTTTCTTTGCTTTATTTTCTTCCAGTTTTTGTTTGTAATAAACATTTGTTTTATTAACAGAAATTCACCATAGAACGATCATTTTAGAGTCTCCGCATAAAGAAAAGTTAGAGCAGCCACCATAGGTCAAGATTTTCAATTACTTCTTTCCAATGGCTGCACTGTACATCTGATTAACAGTCCAAACACACAGCAATAAAAGGCGTTCTCGGACTAATTTTCTATTGTATGCACCACTCAATGCAGAGCCGGGGGGTTTAGAAGGTTCACACATCCTTTTCGGGAAATTCTCAAGCGGATGAAAAGGAAGCCCTTTTAAACTTTGATGTAAAAATAAATAGATAGGCTGCTTCCCTCATGAGGCTGTCAAGTAACACTGATTGCAGTTTATTTTTTTAGTTGCAGAGGATTATTGTTGAATTAGGCGCCTCCACGTCGTTCATCATCTGGAAACACATGACTCGACTGCCTGTCCACGTCAACGGGAAATTGGACCTGGTATAAACCTAGCCGGTTGGATCATTTCCAGTGTCCATGCTGCTCGCCATTTCTGCTTTCTCCTCGGAGTTGGCCACATATCCATACATATTCAAGCGTAACCTTGTGTTTTTCTTGACTAACCTAGTGTAAGAGATTGTCCGTTGATCAAGGAACCCTATACCATGCAGTGAGTCCAGACCAAGGAGAATGACGAAAAGTATCTCGGCGATTTCCGATCGCCGGTGACCCTATACCATGCAGTGCAGATTGCCAGAAAAGCTTAGGTCATGACTTTATCAATGTTGTCTAGGATAGGTTTGTGTGCCTGCCATTGTCCTTTTGGTCATCTTGACCGACTTTGGTCATCTTGACCACTAGTGTGAGGAACCCAAGCCAAGCTAGTACGCTCGGTTGAAGCTTGCCGGGCCGAAAATGTGAACGCTTGACCTGGAGACTAGAAATTCGTCGTCGTCGTCGTCGTCTCATCCATGCGATGCAAGATGCAAGATGGATCACTTGCGTCGGCTAGCTTAATAATCAACGGCGCCAGAAGGAACGTGTAGTGCGTAGTAGTTAGGCAAATGCCCTAGAATCCATGCCGCCATGACTCGTTCTTCTGGGTGCGTGGAGCTCATGCATCCGTTCGGCAGCGAGTACTGTGGACCGGAACGTAGAGAGCAGACCGCCGGGATACCACAGAATGCCACAGCCATGTTGACCGCCACAACGGGCCACTGTGCGGGCTGCATTTTCTGCGGTTTGGCCAAGAAACTGCGGTCCTCGCTTCGGCCTCGACCTCCTTTTTTCCTGTTGAAATTAAGGAGTTTCAATGGTAGTACGGTCGTCACACTAACCAGCAGACAGGAGGTCGTGGTCGTGTGATGTCGGAGTAGTGGAAGCCTCTTCCAATTTCTCGTTGTTTTCTCCACGACCGATTCAGCGAGCAAATGAACAAAACAGAGCCCGAATTTTCCAAGTGCTTCATTCGTTCTTCAGTTTAGACTAGTAATGCTACATTACGTGGTCTCCTCTACATGCGTTTCAGCTTGACTGGAAAAAATGTGGAGATCAAATTAGCTGCAGCTGCTGCGCACCTTTGGTTATCTTCTACAGTATAGTATAGTACGTACGTGGAGGAAAGAAATGTTGGCGACAATGATGCTGCGGTCACCGGAGACCTCGGGGTGGACGACGCCGTGTGAAACAAATTTGTTGATTTCACCCAGCCCCGTCAGGTCACCACTGTTCCGCAGATGTGGTGGACATGTGTGCCTGTGATTTTCCGCTGCATCCCGCGTCCCAACCAGAACCGGATCCTCTAACATAGAAACATGGAGAAGGAAAGTACAATGCTAGCCCAGTGTAAAATAAAGAAGGCAAGTTAGGGACTGTTAGTAGGTAGTTAGTAGATTGTTTACGTTTGATATTTACTGTAGATATAGATAATTTAAATTAATTTTGTTTCATCATCAATTTGTTTTATGTAATTACTATAAATGTATACGGCAGATCATCATTTTACAAATTAATTTAAATCGTTTTAGCCATAATCATATGGATAGAAAGAAGGGAAGTTAGAATATCATAGCTTCTATAACTTTTCCTCTCAATGTTAGAGCATCTCTAGCCGCGCCCCCAACACGGCCTCCCCAGGTGATTTTTTCGTGCCGGCGCCGAAAAAATGGCCCAGTCGCGCCCCCAGGAGCCCGTTTTTCGCCGGCTTGGGCCGAAATCAGCGCCGGCGCACCCAGATCGAACCCGGCACGCTGGGGGCGCCCGGGGGCGCCGGGGCGAGTGTTTTGGCGCGAAACAGCCGCGGGCCCGCCGAGTCAGCAAGACGGCCGCTTCGTCTCCCTCATCGCCTCGGTTTCCGCGGGAATCAATGCCAAGACTGTCGCGCTGCCGCCGACGGTCAGCCTTGCCATTGATTCCTCATCACGGGCGGCGCGTCATGGGCGGCGCGGCGATGCCTCCCCTCCCGCCACGCATACACACGGGCGCGGCTATATAAGTCGGTGGCCTCCCTCGCCTCTGGCCACACTAGCCCTAGCCGCCGAGCTCTCCCTCTCCCGTGCGCCCACGCCGACGCTTCTTCCCTCTCTCTCCCTCACTCCGACACCCGATGGCCACGCGTTTCCCCGGTGATGCGGCGGCGG
This sequence comes from Triticum dicoccoides, assembly GCF_002162155.2. Classification (NCBI taxonomy): domain Eukaryota; kingdom Viridiplantae; phylum Streptophyta; class Magnoliopsida; order Poales; family Poaceae; genus Triticum; species Triticum dicoccoides. Next base: position 630,857,079 of record NC_041387.1, read on the forward strand.
CCAACGGCTTCGGTCGCCGCTCGCTCCACGATTGGGAGTCGTGGCTCCTGTTCGGGGCCAACATCCCGGCGCCGCCGGGCATGCGCGCCGGGCCGACGGGGTGGAGGCTCAGCAACGGGGGAGTGCCCATTCCCCCGTTGCCCGACGTTGAGGCGTGCCCCGCCTACTTCGCCGTCGAGATCGATCGCGTGCGCGCCTCCCTCACCGACGAGCAGCTCGCCCTTCCCCAGTATGCCACTGATAACCACGCGGCGTGGGCGGCGTACTTCAAACGCCGCCAGGAGCAGAGGCTGGCGTCCACCAATGGGGCGCCGGTGGTGGGCGGTGTGAAGAACAGCGAGGGGCGCCGTGTGTGGTGGGGCGCCCCCAGCCGCACGCTTGACGGCGTGCTATCGTACCTTGAGGGCGGCAACGAACCGCTGCTGGCATACCATCCCACGGCAGCCGCCCCGGCCTACCGCCGGCGCGTCGGGCAATGGATGCCCAGGAGGTTCGGTTCCTCCTCGTCTTCCTCCTCGCACTCCTCCTCCCGCTCTTCTTCCCACTCCTCCGGCTCTCCGGCGTTGCTCGGCGTCAAGGCCGAGCCCGCAGCGGAGACGCCGCTCTTGCCGGCGCACTCGCAGCACCGGCATCGTCATAAACGAGGGCGGCCGACGCACGTCGTCGGCGGCTCCTCCGCGCTTCGTCAAGCCAAGAGACGGAGCCGGGGCTTCCCGCCGTGAAGACGAAGCACGGCTACGTGGAGCTCGACGACGAGGCGGCCCTGAAATGGGCTCGCAAGGACTACCTCAAGATGGAGATGGAGCGCCAGTGTGCCGACCTGCAGCGCTTTGAGCAGCGCCGCCGGGGCCGCGACGAAGGAGGCGCCGTCGTCCTCGACGACAGCGACGACGACGACGCGCCGCCACCGCCACTGGTCCGTCATGGCGACGCCGGGCAGGGGTCCAGCAGGGGCGGCCGCGTCAAGGAGGAGAAGGCCGCCACCGATGACGACGGCGACGACGGCGTCGCCGCGTTCAGCGACTTCTTCTCCCCTTAGTTGTAGTTTAGGCTTTTTTTAAATAAATTTGCTATGTAAACCGCGAACATGTCTAATATATGCCTAAGTTTGCTGAATTTTTTAGCCGAGTTTAACCGAACTTTGCCGAATGTTTTTTTTTAATTTAGATGGTGTCTGGGGGCGGCCCTGGGGTCGGCGACTGGGAATCAACTCGCCCCCAGACCATCTTTTTGGAGATAAATACATTCGCGGTCACTGAAGTTAAGATCAAAGCACATTATGGTCACTATACTTCAGAATACACTCAATACGGTCATTGAATACGAGTTACGGTGATTATATGGTCACTACTTCACCGTAGAGCATCGTATTTTGCTCAGTTGACCAGTCAAATAGTCTAGAGCAGCGCTTACTCTATGAGTCCCACATGTGAGTGAGTATCAGAAAGAAACAAAGAAAAATAGATGAGTGCAAGGCTGGCGATTCGAACTTGCGACCCAGGCGAAATAAAAATCACGTGCTAACAACCAGGGACGTCGTCGTTATTGTGCTAATAGCCGTCGGTTGAGTATATGTGCTTCATGTTTTTTTTAATTTGCTATGCGTTCTTTTTTCATTTGTGCTGTGCGAGTGTGTGGTAATTTTTTATTTAGAATTTTGCTATAAGTGTGTATGGTGTGTGTATGCGTGCGGCCTATACGTGATGTCTATGGAGACAAGAACCAGTGCCATGCTCGACAAGCTGGACAACGCCGGCGTCTTGATGTCGTGACGCGCCTCGCCACGGCCAACCCCTTCGTTCTCAAGGCACGCATGTTTTTCTTGTGCTCGCTGCCTGCTGCGGTCAACGTGTTCCTACTCGACATGCTCTGCATCAAATGTGCTACTGCATGGAGTCGTGCTCGCGCGTGAACCGCTCTTGATCACCTACTGAATCAGCTCCACGAAGAACCTCGTCGCCTTGCCACCATGGCCCTAGCACTCGCCCTACCACTTGTGCCTCCTGTCGTTGGCTGTCTCGTCTCCCCACCATCCGAGTCTGAGAAGCTCTCGTCGCCCACCATCGTCATGCATGCAGCCGCCTACGTAGACACCTCATACGGTAGGACTAGAGGCAGCTCGTGGGTACTCCTACGTGCTTGTGTGCTCGCGTATGGTCCCCTGGTGCTCTAAGGCTGTGGTCGTGATCGTTTCGTCTCCGGTCCGTTGTTGAGCAATGACGATAAAGAGATGCTCCAAGAGATGGCGCAGGACGCAGTTGTGGGCAAGTTCTTCGTCCTCGCAGATGGCGCACACCTCCATGCATCCTGAGTGTGTGCATGCATGTGCGTTGTTGTGCGTGGCCGCATAGGTGTTGTGCCCGTGGGTGCGTGCTGTGCATGCGCGTGTGTGCATGCATCGGTGCATGCTTGTGTTTTTATTTAAAAGAAAAAAGATCACAGTGGTTATCCTCCATAGATTGCAGCCAATAGATCAAGGGTTCGAATTCCCACCCCTGCGCGGTGGTTTTTTTATTTGTTTATTTCGGCATCAGATAGGACCCACATGCAGACTATTTGACCGGTCCACAAAGTGCCATGCGGATAGAATACGGTGCTCTACGGTGAAGCAGTGACCATATAATCATCCCAAGTCGTATTCAGTGACCGTATTGAGCGTATTCTGAAGTACAGTGACCGTATTGTGCTTTGACCTCAACTTTAGTGACCATCAGTGTATTTATCTCTTTTTTTTTGCATCGGCTCGCCCCAGACGGCGATTTTACGCGTCCCGTGGGGGGCCAACGGCCTACGTAGCACCAATACGGCGACACCGATATGGTGATACGGGTACGGCGATACGGAATACGGCAATTTCTAGAAACAGCAATACGGCGATACGGCAAGCATATATAGATAATAATAAAATGACATGTAATAAAACCAACATAATAGAATATGTGAGATGAGATCAAAATACCGCCTCACTGATTGCCTGATTGCTTCCATGCCTTCTTTCTTTTCACTTTTGAATGATCATCCAGGCCCTCGACTCCTCAATTCCTCATGGTGTATGCAAAATAGAAAATACTTCCTCCGTTCCTAAATATTTGTCTTTTAGAGATTTGAAATGGACTACCACAAACGGATGTATATAGACATGTTTTAGAGTGTAGATTCACCCATTTTGCTTCGTATGTAGCCACTTGTTGAAATCTCTAGAAAGACAAACATTTAGAAACGGAGGAAGTACATCACATGATAGTAGATTTGATAATATGAAACAGACAATCATGAAAATTGAAAAGGTTGTAAACAAGTTGGCTTGTAGCAGTAGCATACCAAATGATGAAATGAATATAAACTTCCTTGTTGTCAGCCTCCAACAAGTTTCAATTCTAAATTCTCAATGGCCATAGACAAATAATGCAAAAGTTCTCAATGGCTACTCCCCGCAGATGACATGGTGTATACTTGTATCTTCTTCCCTAGCAATGGGAGGCAACAGCAATATCAGCAAGTAATTTTACCCCAAAAACATCAACAACCAGCAAGCCAGCAACATCAACTAGCAATTTTATCCAACAAGCATCATCCTTAGCAAGCACTTTTATCCAACCAACATTAGCTAGCAGGAACAGATCGAACTATTACTAGAGTATACACCTATGAGCTATGACTATGAGAGTGCTATTACTGCCTACATAAACGGATCAACGATACATAAAGCCAGCAGTAGACAAGCCCCAAGCATACATCAATGGATCAACCATACATCAGTACAACATCGGGGCTCAGGTGCTTACCTTGTGTCGCCGGCGGAGAAGAGCAGAAGAGAGTCAGAGATGCGATTCCAGGAAGTTGGGGTGGCGGCGGCGGCGAGCCACTCCAGGTGGCGGCGCCGGCGCCGGCGTCGACGAGCCACTGATGGTTGTGGCGGCGGCGGCGGCGGTGGCGCCCTCGATCCCTTCCTGGTGAGTGGTGACAACAGGGTGCGAGAGAACTAGGTTTAGTCGACCCATCGTGGGCTATTGGGCTCGCTTGGGGCTGCCTCGGCGTGTCCCAGCCGTGTCTCGCGCGTTTCACAGCCGTATCGGCATTTTTTTCTTTTCTTTTTAAATCAAAAAAGGGATACTTCTGGGATACCCGTATCTAAGCTGTATCTGGCGTATCGGGGTATCGGTGGCGTACGGGACGGTGATACAGAGATTTCTGCCGTATCGGTGCTTCGTAGCCAACGGCTGGAGATGCTCTTAGAGGATTCGGTTCCCTCCAACCGGGCAACTCACTGACAGCGGCCATGCATGCATGGACTTTCCGTCAACGCAGCGACGACCAACTGTCAAGTCTCCGAGTCCTCCACTCGATCGTCGCACAGAGGACCAACTAGACTCGGGACCCTCCAAAAGTTTCTTAAACTAAATAGGTTGCGATTTGCTGCGAAATTGAGTCAAGTTAATGCCCCAATAGGCAATAGCTTCATGGACCAGATGTGCACCATCAAGTGGGGCTTTTAGTACGGAAGGTCGATGGTTGTGTGGTGGACAACACTATAATGTTCTCTTTTCGGACGCGTAGCTAAGCTCCGTGTAGCGTTGACACAACCTTTCAAGCTACAAACTTCGAGCATCTGGAGCAGGGACAGGGAATCTTCAATCATGGACAGTTTCCGCGTTTCGACGCCATAATCGATGCGAGTACACGTACGGTGATGGGGAAAGGAATCTATTCCAAGTGGCACCGCGTTGCTCCAAGAGACGTGCAATCAGTTTTTTTTTTGAGGGATGAAAAACTGCTTTACTCATCAAAGTCCACATGAAGTGGAATACAAACTTGGTCGCGTGAAACGCCAAACCAGACATGGCGACACGGACCTCTAGATAGTGCGAACTTTGCTAAGCGATGTGCTTCATAATTAACAGCACGACTTTCAAAAGAAAAATCACAAGATAACGTAGCGGCTTTGATATTGATCTCGCTAATAACTGCGTCATAAACACCCCTTGCCATTCTGTTGATATCTAGCATGACCTGACGACAGTCCGAGGCCACGGTGAACTGGTGGATGCCCAAATCCTCCGCCAGGGACAGGGCTTCCCGGCATGCTATCGCTTCCAAAGTAGGGGGGTCATAAACTCCTTCAACCACAAGAGTCGAGCTTCCAACGAAATTTCCACCTTCATCTCTGCAGACAGCCACATCAGAACCCCCTCTTCTTGCACGCACACCCGCATCGACATGGATTTTGTGATGACCCACAGGTGGCTTCTTTTGTCTTGCATGGCCTGGCAATGGCGTCGTGGCATTCCTGTTGGAAACATGCCCTAGAGGCAATAATAAAAGGATTATTATTATATTTCCTTGTTCATGATAATTGTCTTTATTCCTGCTATAATTGTATTATCCGGAAATCGTAATACACGTGTGAATACATAGACCATAATATGTCACTAGTAAGCCTCTACTTGACTAGCTCGTTGATCAACAGATAGTCATGGTTTCCTGACTATGGACATTAGATGTCGTTGATAACGGGATCACATCATTAGGAGAATGATGTGATGGACAAGACCCAATCCTAAGCATAGCACAAGATCGTGTAGTTCGTTTTGCTAGAGCTTTTCCAATGTCAAGTATCTTTTCCTTAGACCATGAGATCGTGTAACTCCCGGATACCGTAGGAGTGCTTTGGGTGTATCAAATGTCGCAACGTAACTGGGTGACTATAAAGGTACACTACAGGTATCTCCGAAAGTGTCTGTTGGGTTGACACGGATCGAGACTAGGATTTGTCACTCCGTATGATGGAGAGGTATCTCTGGGCCCACTCGGTAATGCATCATCATAATGAGCTCAAAGTGACCAAGTGTTTGGTCACGGGATCATGCATTACGGTACGAGTAAAGTGACTTGCCGGTAACAAGACTGAACGAGGTATTGGGATACCGATGATCGAGTCTCGGGCAAGTAACGTACCGTTTGACAAAGGGAATTGTATACGGGGTTGATTGAATCCTCGACATCATGGTTTATCTGATGAGATCATCGACGAGCATGTGGGAGCCAACATGGGTATCCAGATCCCGCTGTTAGTTATTGATCGGAGAGCCGTCTCGGTCATGTCTGCGTGTCTCCCGAACCCGTAGGGTCTACACACTTAAGGTTCGGTAACGCTAGGGTTATTAGGAAGACTTGTATGTGATTACCGAATGTTGTTCGGAGTCCCGGATGAGATCCCGAACGTCACGAGGAGTTCCAGAATGATCCGGAGGTGAAGATTTATATATGGGAAATCGTCATACGGTCACCGGAAAGTTTCGGGGGCATATCGGTATTGTACCGGGGCCACCGGAGGGGTTCCGGGGGTCCACCGGGAGGGGCCACCTCTCTTGGAGGGCCTCATGGCCGTAGTGGGCAGGGGAACCAGCCCCTGGAGGGCTGGGCGCACCCCCCCTTGGGCCCATGCGCCTAGGGTTGGGGGGAAACCCTAGTGGGGGCGCCCCCCCTTGCTTGGGGGGCAAGCCCCCTCCCTTGGTCGCCCCCCCTCTAGATCTCATCTAGAGGGGGCCGGCCCCCTTCCCCCTTCCCCTATAAATAGAGGGGCGAGGGGAGGGCTGCACACAACATCCAAGGCGCAGCCCCTCCCCTCCCCAACACCTCTCCTCCTCCGTTAAGAGCTTGGCGAAACCCTGTCGGAGTACTGCCTCTCCACCACCACCAGCCGTCGTGCTGCTGCTGGAGCCTTCTTCCTCAACCTCTCCTTTCCCCTTGCTGGATCAAGAAGGAGGAGACGTCATCCACTCCGTGCGTGTGTTGAACGCGGAGGTGCTGTCCGTTCGGCACTTGGTCATCGGTGATTTGGATCACGGCGAGTACGACTCCATCATCCCCGTTCTCTTGAACGCTTCCACTCGCGATCTACAAAGGTATGTAGATGCACTCCTATCACTTGTTGCTTAAATGAACTCATAGATGGATCTTGGTGAAACCGTAGGAAAATTTTTATTTTCCGCAACGTTCCCCAACAGTGGCATCATGAGCTAGGTCTATGCATAGTTCTCTATTGCACGAGTAGAACACAAAACTGTTGTGGGCGTAGATCTTGTCAACTTGCTTGCCGCTACTAGTCTTATTTTGCTTCAGCGGTATTGTGGGATGAAGCGGCCCGGACCGACCTTACACGTACACTTACGTGAGACAAGTTCCACCGACTGACATGCACTACTTGCATAAGGTGGCTAGCGGGTGTCTGTCTCTCCCACTTTAGTTGGAGCGGATTCAATGAAAAGGGTCCTTATGAAGGGTAAATAGAAGTTGACAAAAAATCATGTTGTGGTTATTCGTAGGTAAGAAAACGTTCTTGCTAGAACCCAATTGCAGCCACGTAAAAGATGCAACAACAATTAGAGGACGTCTAACTTGTTTTTGCAGCAATTGTCTTGTGATATGATATGGCCAAAAGTTGTGATGAATGATGAATGATATATTGTGATGTATGAGATCATGTTCTTGTAATAGGAATCACGACTTGCATGTCGATGAGTATGACAACCGGCAGGAGCCATAGGAGTTGTCTTTATTTTTTGTATGACCTGCATGTCATTGAAGAACGCCATGTAAATTACTTTACTTTATTGCTAAACGCGTTAGCCATAGAAGTAGAAGTAGTCGTTGGCGTGACAACTTCATGAAGACACGATGATGGAGATCATGATGATGGAGATCATGGTGTCATGCCGGTGACGAAGATGATCATGGAGCCCCGAAGATGGAGATCAAAGGAGCTATATGATATTGGCCATATCATGTCACTATTATATAATTGCATGTGATGTTTATTATGTTTATGCATCTTGTTTACTTAGAACGACGGTAGTAAATAAGATGATCCCTTATAATAATTTCAAGAAAGTGTTCCCCCTAACTGTGCGCCGTTGCTAAAGTTCGTCGTTTCGAAGCACCATGTGATGATCGGGTGTGATAGATTCTTACGTTCACATACAATGGGTGTAAGACAGTTTTACACATGCAAAAACACTTAGGGTTAACTTGACGAGCCTAGCATGTACAGACATGGCCTCGGAACACAGAGACCGAAAGGTCAAATATGAGTCGTATGGAAGATACGATCAACATGGAGATGTTCACCAATGATGACTAGTCCATCTCACGTGATGATCGGACACGGCCTAGTCGACTCGGATCGTGTAACACTTAGATGACTAGAGGGATGTCTAATCTGAGTGGGAGTTCATTAAATAATTTGATTAGATGAACTTAATTATCATGAACTTAGTCTAAAACCTTTGCAAATATGTCTTGTAGATCAAATGGCCAACGCTCATGTCAACATGAACTTCAACGCGTTCCTAGAGAAAACCAAGCTGAAAGATGATGGCAGCAACTATACGGACTGGGTCCAGAGCCTGAGGATCATCCTCATAGCTGCCAAGAAAGCATATGTCCTAAAAGAACCGCTAGGTGCAGCACCCATCCCAGAGAACCAAGACGTTATGAACGCTTGGCAGCCACGTGTTGATGATTACTCCCTCATTCAGTGCGGCATGCTTTACAGCTTAGAACCGGGGCTCAAAAAGCATTTTGAGAAACACGGAGCATATGAGATGTTCGAGGAGCTGAAAATGGTTTTCCAAGATCATGCCCGGGTCGAGAGATATGAAGTCTCCGACAAGTTCTATAGTTGTAAGATGGAGGAAAACAGTTCTGTCAGTGAGCATATACTCAAAATGTATGGGTTGCACAACCTCCTGTCCTAGCTGGACATTAACCTCCCGGACGAGGCGGTCATTGACAGAATCCTTCAGTCGCTCCCACCAAGAGCTTTGTGTTGAACTACAATATGCAGGGGATGGTGAAAACTATTCCTGAAGTATTTTCAATGCTGAAGTCAGCAGAGGTAGAAATCAAGATAGAACATCAAGTGTTGATGGTCAATAAAACCACCAAGTTCAAGAAGGGCAAGGGCAAGAAGAACTTCAAGCAGGACGGCAAGGATGTTGCCGCGCCCGGTAGGCCAGTTGCTGGGAAGAAGTCAAAGAATGGACCCAAGCCTGAGACTGAGTGCTTTTATTGCAAAGGGAAGGGTCACTGGAAGCGGAACTGCCCCAAATACTTAGCGGACAAGAAGGCCGGCAACACTAAAGGTATATTTGATATACATGTAATTGATGTGTACCTTACCAGTACTCGTAGTAACTCCTGGGTATTTGATACCGGTGCCATTGCTCATATTTGTAACTCACAGCAGGAGCTGCGGAATAAGCGGAGACTCGCGAAGGACGAGGTGACGATGCGCGTCGGGAATGGTTCCAAGGTCGATGTGATCGCCGTCGGCACGCTACCTCTACATTTACCTACGGGATTAGTTTTAAACCTCAATAATTGTTATTTAGTGCCAAGTTTGAGGATGAACATTGTATCTGGATCTCGTTTGATACGAGTGTTGGGGAACACAGTAATTTCAAAAATATCCTACGTACACGCAAGATCATGGTGATGGCATAGCAACAAGATGGAAGAGTGTTGTCCACGTACCCTCTTAGACCGTAAGCGGAAGCATTATGACAACGCGGTTGATGTAGTCGTACATCTTCACGATCCGACCGATCCAAGTACCGAACGTACGACACCTCCGAGTTCAGCACACGTTCAGCTCGATGACGATCCCCGGGCTCCGATCCAGCAAAGCTTCGGGGATGAGTTCCGTCAGCACGACAGCGTGGTGATGATGATGATGCTCTACCGGCGCAGGACTTCGCCTAAACTCCGCGGCGATATGACCGAGGTGGAATATGGTGGAGGGGGGCACCGCACACGGCTAAGGAACAATCCGTAGATCAACTTGTGTCCTAGGGTGCCCCCTGCCCCCGTATATAAAGGAGCAAGGGGGAAGGCCGGCCGGCCCCTTGGAGCGCGCCAAGGAGGAGGAGTCCTTCTCCTATTAGGAGTAGGACTCCCCCTTTCCTACTCCTACTAGGAGGGGGAAAGGAAGGGGGAGAGGGGGGAAGGAAAGA
>NC_041387.1:630867468-630895295 GCF_002162155.2 Triticum dicoccoides
CCGGCACTCCGGTTTTCTCCGAAATCACCCGGAACACTTCCGGTGTCCGAATATAGTCGTCCAATATATCAATCTTTATGTCTCGACCATTTCGAGACTCCTCGTCATGTCCGTGATCACATCCGGGAATCCGAACAAATTTCGGTACATCAAAACTTATAAACTCATAATAAAATTGTCATCGTAACGTTAAGCGTGCGGACCCTACGGGTTCGAGAACTATGTAGACATGACCTAGAACTATTCTTGGTCAATAACCAATAGCGAAACCTGGATGCACATATTGGTTCCTACATATTCTACAAAGATCTTTATCGGTCAAACCACATAACAACATACGTTGTTCCCTTTGTCATCGGTATGTTACTTGCCCGAGATTTGATCGTCGGTATCCAATACCTAGTTCAATCTCGTTACCGGCAAGTCTCTTTACTCGTTACGTAATGCATCATCCCGTAACCAACTCATTGGTCACATTGCTTGCAAGGCTTATAGTGATGTGCATTACCGAGATGGCCCAGAGATACCTCTCCAACAATCGGAGTGACAAAACCTAATCTCGAAATACACCAACTCAACATGTACCTTCAGAGACACCTGTAGTACTCCTTTATAATCACCCAGTTACGTTGTGACATTTGGTAGTACCCAAAGTGTTCCTCCGGTAAACGGGAGTTGCATAATCTCATAGTTACAGGAACATGTATAAGTCATGAAGAAAGCAATAGCAATATACTAAACGATCAAGTGCTAGGCTAACAGAATGGGTCATGTCAATCACATCATTCTCCTAATGATGTGATCCCATTAATCAAATGACAACACATGTCTATGGTTAGGAAACATAACCATCTTTGATTAATGAGCTAGTCAAGTAGAGGCATACTAGTGACTATATGTTTGTCTATGTATTCACACATGTATCATGTTTCCGGTTAATACAATTCTAGCATGAATAATAAACATTTATCATGATATGAGGAAATAAATAATAACTTTATTATTGCCTCTAGGGCATATTTCCTTCAGTCTCCCACTTGCACTAGAGTCAATAATCTAGATTACATAGTAATGATTCTAACACCCATGGAGTCTTGGTGCTGATCATGTTTTGCTCGTGAGAGAGGCTTAGTCAATGGGTCTGCAACATTCAGATCCGTATATATCTTGCAAATTTCTATGTCTCCCACTTGCACTTGGTCCCAGATGCAATTGAAGCGTCTCTTGATGTGCTTGGTCCTCTTGTGAAATCTGGATTCCTTTGCCAAAGCAATTGCACCAGTATTGTCACAGAAGATCTTCATTGGTCCCGATGCACTAGGTATGACACCTAGATCAGAAATGAACTCCTTCATCCAGACTCCTTCATTTGCTGCTTCCGAAGCAGCTATGTACTCAGCTTCACATGTAGATCCCGCCACGATGCTTTGTTTAGAACTGCACCAACTTACAGCTCCACCGTTTAATAAAAACACGTATCCAGTTTGCGATTTAGAATCGTCCGGATCAGTGTCAAAGCTTGCATCGACGTAACCATTTACGACTAGCTCTTTGTCACCTCCATATACGAGAAACATATCCTTAGTCCTTTTCAGGTATTTCAGGATGTTCTTGACCGCTGTCCAGTGATCCACTCCTGGATTACTTTGGTACCTCCTTGCCAAACTTATTGCTAAGCATACGTCAGGTCTGGTACACAGCATTGCATACATGATAGAGCCTATGGCTGAAGCATAGGGAATATCTTTCATCTTCTCTCTATCTTTTGCTATGGTCGGGCATTGAGTTTGACTCAACTTCACACCTTGAAGCACGGGCAAGAACCCTTTCTTTGCCTAATCCATTTTGAACTTTTTCAAAATTTTATCAAGGTATGTGCTTTGTGAAAGTCCTATTAAGCGTCTTGATCTATCTCTATAGATCTTGATGCCTAATATGTAAGCAGCTTCACCTAGATCTTTCATTGAAAAACTTTTATTCAAGTATCCCTTTATGCTATCCAGAAATTCTATATCATTTCCAATTAATAATATGTCATCTACATATAATATCAGAAATGCTACAGAGCTCCCACTCACTTTCTTGTAAATATAAGCTTCTCCAAAAGTCTGCATAAAACCATATGCTTTGATCAAACTATCAAAGCGTTTATTCCAACTCCGAGATGCTTGCACCAATCCATAAATGGATCGCTGGAGCTTGCACACTTTGTTAGCACCTTTTTGGATCAACAAAACCTTCTGGCTGCATCATATACAACTCTTCTTCCAGAAATCCATTCAAGAATGCAGTTTTGACATCCATTTGCCAGATTTCATAATCATGAAATGCAGCAATAGCTAACATGATTCGGACAGACTTAAGCATCGCTACGGGTGAGAAAGTCTCATCGTAGTCAACCCCTTGAACTTGTCGAAAACCTTTCGCAACAAGTCGAGCTTTATAGACAGTTACATTACCATCAGCGTGAGTCTTCTTCTTAAAGATCCATTTATTCTCAATGGCTTGCCGATCATCGGGCAAGTCAACCAAAGTCCATACTTTGTTCTCATACATGGATCCCATCTCAGATGTAATGGCCTCTAGCCATTTTGCGGAATCTGGGCTCATCATCGCTTCCTAATAGTTCGTAGGTTCATCATGGTCAAGTAACATGACTTCCAGAATAGGATTACCGTACCACTCTGGTGCGGATCTTACTCTGGTAGACCTACGAGGTTCAGTAGAAACTTGATCTGAAGTTTCATGATCAATATCATTAGCTTCCTCACTAATTGGTGTAGTTGTCACAGGAACCGGTTCTTGTGATGAACTACTTTCCAACAAGGGAGTAGATACAGTTATCTCATCAAGTTCTACTTTCCTCCCACTCACTTCTTTCGAGAGAAACTCCTTCTCTAGAAAGGATCCGATTTTAGCAATAAAAATCTTGCCCTCAGATCTGTGATAGAAGGTGTACCCAATGGTCTCTTTTGGGTATCCTATGAAGACACATTTCTCTGATTTAGGTTTGAGCTTATCTGGTTGAAGTTTCTTCACATAAGCATCGCAGCCCCAAACTTTAAGAAACGACAACTTTGGTTTCTTGCCAAACCACAGTCATAAGGCGTCGTCTCAACAGATTTTGATGGTGCCCTATTTAACGTGAATGCGGCCGTCTCTAAAGCATAACCCCAAAACGATAGAGGTAAATCAGTAAGAGACATCATAGATCGCACCATATCTAGTAAAGTATGATTACGACGTTCGGACACACCATTTCGTTGTGGTGTTCCGGGTGGCGTGAGTTGTGAAACTATTCCGCATTGTTTCAAATGTAAACCAAACTCATAACTCAAATATTATCCTCCATGATCAGATCGTAGATACTTTATTTTCTTGTTACGATGATTTTCAACTTCACTCTGAAATTCTTTGAACTTTTCAAATGTTTCAGACTTGTGTTTCATCAAGTAGATATACCCATATCTGCTCAAGTCATCTGTGAAGGTGAGAAAATAACGATACCCGCCGCGAGCTTCAACATTCATTGGCCCTCAAACATCAGTATGTATGATTTCCAACAAATCAGTTGCTCGCTCCATAGTTCCGGAGAACGGCGTTTTAGTCATCTTGCCCATAAGGCACGGTTTGCAAGTACCAAGTGATTCATAATCAAGTGATTCCAAAAGCCCATCAGTATGGAGTTTCTTCATGCGCTTTACACTGATATGACCTAAACGGCAGTGCCATAAATAAGTTGCACTATCATTATCAACTCTGCATCTTTTGGTTTCAACACTATGAATATGTGTATCACTACTACCGAGATTCAATAAAAATAGACCACTCTTCAAGGGTGCATGACCATAAAAGATATTACTCATATAAATAGAACAACCATTATTCTCTGATTTAAATGAATAACTGTCTCGCATCAAACAAGATCCAGATATAATGTTCATGCTTAACGCTGGCACCAAATAACAATTATTTAGGTCTAAAACTAATCCCGATGGTAGATGTAGAGGTAGCGTGCCGACCGCGATCACATCGACTTTGGAACCATTTCCCACGCGCATCATCACCTCGTCCTTAGCCAATCTTCGCTTAATCCGTAGTCCCTGTTTCGAGTTGCAAATATTAGCAACAGAAACAGTATCAAATACCCAGGTACTACTACGAGCATTAGTAAGGTACACATCAATGACATGTATATCACATATACCTTTGTTCACTTTGCCATCCTTCTTATCCACCAAATACTTGGGGCAGTTCCGCTTCCAGTGCCCAGTCTGCTTGCAGTAGAAGCACTCAGTTTCAGGCTTTGGTCCAGACTTGAGTTTCTTCTCTTGAGCAGCAACTTGTTTGCTGTTCCTCTTGAAGTTCCCCTTCTTCTTCCCTTTGCCCTTTTTCTTGAAACTGGTGGTCTTGTTAACCATCAACACTTGATGCTCCTTCTTGATTTCTACCTCCGCGACTTTTAGCATTGCGAAGAGCTCGGCAATAGTCTTGTCCATCCCTTGCATATTATAGTTCATCACGAAGCTCTTGTAGCTTGGTGGCAGTGATTGGAGAATTCTGTCAATGACACTATCATCAGGAAGATTAACTCCCAGTTGAATCAAGTGATTATTATACCCAGACATTTTGAGTATGTGTTCACTGACAGAACTATTCTCTTCCATCTTGCAGCTATAGAACTTATTGGAGACTTCATATCTCTCAATCCGGGCATTTGCTTGAAATATTAACTTCAACTCTTGGAACATCTCATATGCCCCATGACGTTCAAAACTTCGTTGAAGACCCGGTTCTAAGCCGTAAAGCATGGCACACTGAACTATCGAGTAGTCATCAGCTTTGCTCTGCCAGACGTTCTTAACGTCGTCAGTTGCATCAGCAGCAGGCCTGGCACCCAGCGGTGCTTCCAGGACGTAATTCTTTTGTGCAGCAATGAGGATAATCCTCAGGTTACGGACCCAGTCCGTGTAATTGCTACCATCATCTTTCAACTTTGATTTCTCAAGGAACACATTAAAATTCAACGGAACAACAGCACGAGCCATCTATCTACAACAAACATAGACAAGCAAAATACTATCAGGTACTAAGTTCATGATAAATTTAAGTTCAATTAATCATATTACTTAAGAACTCCCACTTAGACAGACATCTCTCTAGTCATCTAAGTGATCACGTGATCCAAATCAACTAAACCATGTCCGATCATCACATGAGATGGAGTAGTTTCAATGGTGAACATCATTATGTTGATCATACCTACTATATGATTCACGCTCGACCTTTCGGTCTCCGTGTTCCGAGGCCATATCTGTATATGCTAGGCTCGTCAAGTTTAACCCGAGTATTCCGCGTGTGCAACTGTTTTGCGCCCGTTGTATTTGAACGTAGAGCCTATCGCACCCGATCATCACGTGGTGTCTCAGCACGAAGAACTTTCGCAACGGTGCATACTCAGGGAGAACACTTCTTGATAATTAGTGAGAGATCATCTTAAAATGCTACCGTCAATCAAAGCAAGATAAGATGCATAAAGGATAAACATCACATGCAATCAATATAAGTGATATGATATGGCCATCATCATCTTGTGCTTGTGATCTCCATCTTCGAAGCACCATCGTGATCACCATCGTCTCCGGCGCGACACCCTGATCTCCATCGTAGCATCGTTGTCTTACGCCATCTATTGCTTCTACGACTATCGCTACCGCTTAGTGATAAAGTAAAGCAATTACAGGGTGTTTGCATTTCATACAATAAAGCGACAACCATATGGCTCCTGCCAGTTGCCGATAACTTCGGTTACAAAACATGATCATCTCATACAATAAAATATAGCATCACGTCTTGACCATATCACATCACAACATGCCCTACAAAAACAAGTTAGACGTCCTCTACTTTGTTGTTGCAAATTTTACGTGGCTGCTACGGGTTTAGCAAGAACCGTTCTTACCTACACATCAAAACCACAACGATAGTTCGTCAAGTTAGTGTTGTTTTAACCTTTGCAAGGACCGGGCGTAGCCACACTCGATTCAGCTAAAGTGAGAGAGACAGACACCCGCCAGCCACCTTTAAGCACGAGTGCTCGTAACGGTGAAACCAGTCTCGCGTAAGCGTACGCGTAATGTCGGTCCGGGCCGCTTCATCTCACAATACCGCCGAACCAAAGTATGACATGCTGGTAAGCAGTATGACTTGTATCGCCCACAACTCACTTGTGTTCTACTCGTGCATATGACATCTACGCATAAAACCTGTCTAGGATGCCACTGTTGGGGAATGCAGTAATTTTAAAAATTTCCTACGTACACGCAAAATCATGGTGATGGCATAGCAACGAGATGGAAGAGTGTTGTCCATGTACCCTCGTAGACCGTAAGCGAAAGCGTTATGACAACGCGGTTGATGTAGTCGTACGTCTTCAGATCCGACCGATCCAAGTACCGAATGTACGTCACCTCCGAGTTCAGCACACGTTCAGCTCGATGACGATCCCCGGGCTCCGATCCAGCAAAGCTTCGGGGATGAGTTCCGTCAGCACGACGGCATGGTGACGATGATGATGCTCTACCGGCGCAGGGCTTTGCATAAACTCCGCGACGATATGACCAAGGTGGAATATGGTGGAGGGGGGCACCGCACACGGCTAAGGAACGATCCGTAGATCAACTTGTGTCCTAGGGTGCCCCCTGCCCCCGTATATAAAGGAGCAAGGGGGGAGGGCGGCCGGCCCCTTGGGGAGCGCCAAGGAGGAGTCCTCCTCCTCCTAGTAGGAGTAGGACTCCCCCTTTCCTACTCCTACTAGGAGGGGGAAAGGAAGGGGGAGAGGGGGGAAGGAAAGAGGGGGTGCCGCCCCCCCTCCTAGTCCAATTCGGACCAGAGGGAGAGGGGGCGCGCGGCCCACCCTAGCCGCCCCTCTCTCTTTCCGCCAAGGCCCATGTGGCCCTTTAACTCTCCCCGGGGGGGGGGGGGAGGGTTCCGGTAACCCTCCGCCACTCCAATTTTCTCCGAAATCAACCGGAACACTTCCGGTGTCCGAATATAGTCGTCCAATATATCAATCTTTATGTCTCGACCATTTCGAGACTCCTCGTCATGTCCGTGATCACATCCAGGACTCTGAACAAACTTCGGTACATCAAAACTTATAAACTCATAATAAAACTGTCATCGTAACGTTAAGCGTGCAGACCCTACGGGTTCGAGAACTATGTAGACATGACCTAGAACTATTCTCGTTCAATAACCAATAGCGGAACCTGGATGCCCATATTGGTTCCTACATATTCTACGAAGATCTTTATCGGTCAAACCGCATAACAACATACGTTGTTCCCTTTGTCATCGGTATGTTACTTGCCCGAGATTTGATCGTCAGTATCCAATACCTAGTTCAATCTCGTTACCGGCAAGTCTCTTTACTCGTTACGTAATGCATCATCCCGTAACCAACTCATTGGTCACATTGCTTGCAGGCTTATAGTGATGTGCATTACCGAGAGGGCCCAGAGATACCTCTCCGACAATCGGAGTGACAAAACCTAATCTTGAAATACGCCAACTCAACATGTACCTTCGGAGACACCTGTAGTACTCCTTTATAATCACCCAGTTACGTTGTGACGTTTGGTAGTACCCAAAGTGTTCCTCCGGTAAACGGGAGTTGCATAATCTCATAGTTACAGGAACATGTATAAGTCATGAAGAAAGCAATAGCAATATACTAAACGGTCAAGTGCTAGGCTAACAGAATGGGTCATGTCAATCACATCATTCTCCTAATGATGTGATCCCATTAATCAAATGACAACACATGTCTATGGTTAGGAAACATAACCATGTTTGATTAATGAGCTAGTCAAGTAGAGGCATACTAGTGACTATATGTTTGTCTATGTATTCACACATGTATCATGTTTCCGGTTAATACAATTCTAGCATGAATAATAAACATTTATCATGATATGAGGAAATAAATAATAACTTTATTATTGCCTCTAGGGCATATTTCCTTCAACGAGATGGCTACTCATTTAAATCTGAGAATAATGGTTGTTCTATTTATATGAGAGATATGTTTTATGGTCATGCCCCGATGGTCAATGGTTTATTCTTAATGAATCTCGAACGTAATGTTACACATATTCATAGTGTGAATACCAAAAGATGTAAAGTTGATAACGATAGTCCCACATACTTGTGGCACTGCCGCCTTGGTCACATTGGTGTCAAGCACATGAAGAAGCTCCATGCTGATGGACTTTTAGAGTCTCTCGATTACGAATCATTTGACACGTGTGAACCATGCCTCATGGGCAAGATGAACAAGACTCCGTTCTCCGGAACAATGGAGCGAGCAACCAACTTATTGGAAATCATACATACCGATGTGTGCGGTCCAATGAGCGTTGAGGCTCGCGGAGGATATCGTTATGTTCTCACTCTCACTGATGACTTGAGTAGATATGGGTATGTCTACTTGATGAAACACAAGTCTGAGACCTTTGAAAAGTTCAAGGAATTTCAAAATGAGGTAGAGAATCAATGTGACCGAAAGATAAAGTTCCTACGATCAGATCGTGGAGGAGAATATTTAAGTCACGAATTTGGTACACACTTAAGGAAATGTGGAATCGTTTCACAACGCACGCCACCTGGAACACCTCAGCGTAACGGTGTGTTCGAACGTCGCAATCACACTCTATTGGATATGGTGCGATCTATGATGTCTCTTACCGATTTACCGCTATCATTTTGGGGATACGCTCTAGAGATAGCTACATTCACTTTAAATAGGGCTCCGTCTAAATCCGCTGAGACAACACCGTATGAATTATGGTTTGGAAAGAAACCTAAGCTGACATTTCTAAAAGTTTGGGGATGCGATGCTTATGTCAAGAAACTTCAACCTGAAAAGCTCGAAGCCAAGTCGGAAAAATGCGTCTTCATAGGATACCCTAAGGAAACCATTGGGTATACCTTCTACTTAAGATCCGAGGGCAAGATCTTTGTTGCCAAGAACGGATCCTTTCTAGAAAAAGAGTTTCTCTCAAAAGAAGTAAGTGGGAGGAAAGTAGAACTCGATGAAGTACTACCTCTTGAACCGGAAAGTAGTGCAGCTCAGGAAAATGTTCCTGTGGTGCCTACACCAACTGGAGAGGAAATTAATGATGATGATCAAGGTACTTCGGATCAAGTTGCTACTGAACCTCGTAGGTCCACAAGGACACGTTCCACACCAGAGTGGTATGGCAACCCTGTCCTGGAAATCATGTTGTTAGACAACGGTGAACCTTCGAACTATGAAGAAGCGATGGCGGGCCCAGATTCCAACAAATGGCTTGAAGCCATGCAATCCGAGATAGAATCCATGTATGAAAACAAAGTATGGACTTTGATAGACTTGCCCGATGATCAGTGAGCGATAGAAAATAAATGGATCTTTAAGAAGAAGACGGACGCGGATGGTAATATTACCATCTATAAAGCTCGACTTGTCGCTAAGGGTTATCGGCAAGTTCAAGGGGTTGACTACGATGAGACTTTCTCTCCCGTAGCAAAGCTGAAGTCCGTCCGAATCATGTTAGCAATTGCCGCATACTATGATTATGAGATATGGCACATGGATGTCAAAACGGCATTCCTTACGGGCATCTTAAGGAAGAACTGTATATGATGCAGCCAGAGGGTTTTGTCGATCCTAAGAATACTAACAAGGTATGCAAGATCCAACGATCCATTTATGGGCTGGTGCAAGCATCTCGGAGTTGGAACATTCGCTTTGATGAGATGATCAAAGCGTTTGGGTTTATGCAGACTTATGGAGAAGCCTGCGTTTACAAGAAAGTGAGTGGGAGCTCTGTAGCATTTCTCATATTATATGTAGATGACATACTCTTGATGGGAAATGATATAGAACTTTTGGACAACATTAAGGCCTACTTGAACAAGTGTTTTTCAATGAAGGACCTTGGAGAAGCTGCTTACATATTAGGCATCAAGATCTATAGGGATAGATCGAGACGCCTCATAGGTCTTTCACAAAGCACATACCTTGATAAGATTTTGAAGAAGTTCAAAATGGATCAGTCCAAGAAAGGGTTCTTGCCTGTATTGCAAGGTGTGAGATTGAGCTCGGCTCAATGCCCGACCACAACAAAAGATAAAGAAGAGATGAGTGTCATCCCCTACGCTTCAGCCATAGGATCTATTATGTATGCCATGCTGTGTACCAGACCTGATGTAAACCTTGCCATAAGTTTGGTAGGAAGGTACCAAAGTAATCTCGGCAAGGAACACTGGACAGCGGTCAAGAATATCCTGAAGTACCTGAAAAGGACAAAGGACATGTTTCTCGTTTATGGAGGTGACGAAGAGCTCGTCGTAAAAGCTTACGTCGACGCTAGCTTCGACACAGATTTGGATGACTCTAAGTCACAAACTGGATACGTGTATATGTTGAATGGTGGAGCAGTAAGTTGGTGCAGCTGCAAGCAGAGCGTCGTGGCGGGATCTACATGTGAAGCGGAGTACATGGCAGCCTCGGAGGCAGCGCATGAAGCAATTTGGGTGAAGGAGTTCATCACTGACCTAGGATTCATACCCAATGCGTCGGGGCCGATCAAACTCTTCTGTGACAACATTGGAGCTATTGCCCTTGCCAAGGAGCCCAGGTTTCACAAGAAGACCAGGCACATCAAGCATAGTTTCAACTCCATCCGTGAAAATGTTCAAGATGGAGACATAGATATTTGCAAAGTACATACGGATCTGAATGTCGCAGATCCGTTGACTAAACCTCTTTCGCGAGCAAAACATGATCAACACCAGAACTTATGGGTGTTCGATTCATCACAATGTAACTAGATTATTGACTCTAGTGCAAGTGGGAGACTGTTGGAAATATGCCCTAGAGGCAATAATAAAAGGATTATTATTATATTTCCTTGTTCATGATAATTGTCTTTATTCATGCTATAATTGTATTATCCGGAAATCGTAATACACGTGTGAATACATAGACCATAATATGTCCCTAGTAAGCCTCTAGTTGACTAGCTCGTTGATCAACAGATAGTCATGGTTTCCTGACTATGGACATTAGATGTCGTTGATAACGGGATCACATCATTAGAAGAATGATGTGATGGACAAGACCCAATCCTAAGCATAACACAAGATCGTGTAGTTCGTTTTGCTAGAGATTTTCCAATGTCAAGTATCTTTTCCTTAGACCATGAGATTGTGTAACTCCCGGATACCGTAGGAGTGCTTTGGGTGTATCAAACGTCGCAACATAACTGGGTGACTATAAAGGTACACTACAGGTATCTCCGAAAGTGTCTGTTGGGTTGACACGGATCGAGAGTGGGATTTGTCACTCCGTATGACGGAGAGGTATCTCTGGGCCCACTCGGTAATGCATCATCATAATGAGCTCAAAGTGACCAAGTGTTTGGTCACGGGATCATGCATTACGGTACGAGTAAAGTGACTTGCCGGTAACGAGACTGAACGAGGTATTGGGATACCGACGATCGAGTCTCGGGCAAGTAATGTACCGTTTGACAAATGGAATTGTATACGGGGTTGATTGAATCCTCGACATCGTGGTTCATCCGATGAGATCAGCGAGGAGCATGTGGGAGCCAACATGGGTATCCAGATCCCGCTGTTGGTTATTGATCGGAGAGCCGTCTCGGTCATGTCTGCGTGTCTCCCGAACCCGTAGGGTCTACACACTTAAGGTTCGGTGACGCTAGGGTTATTAGGAAGACTTGTATGTGATTACCGAATGTTGTTCGGAGTCCCGGATGAGATCCCGGATGTCACGAGGAGTTCCAGAATGATCCGGAGGTGAAGATTTATATATGGGAAGTCGTCATACTGTCACCGGAAAGTTTTGGGGGCATATCGGTATTGTACCGGGGCCACCGGAGGGGTTCCGGGGGTCCACCGGGAGGGTCACCTCTCTCGGAGGGCCTCATGGGCCGTAGTGGGAAGGGGAACCAGCCCCTGGAGGGCTGGGCGCCCCCCCTTGGGCCCATGCGCCTAGGGTTGGGGGGGAACCCTAGTGGGGGCGCCCCCCCTTGCTTGGGGGGCAAGCCCCCTCCCTTGGCCGCCGCCCCCCCTCTAGATCTCATCTAGAGGGGGCCGGCCCCCTTCCCCCTTCCCCTATAAATAGAGGGGCAAGGGGAGAGCTGCACACAACATCCAAGGCGCAGCCCCTCCCCTCCCCAACACCTCTCCTCCTCCGTTAAGAGCTTGGCGAAGCCCTATCGGAGTACTGCCTCTCCACCACCACCACGCCGTCGTGCTGCTGCTGGAGCCTTCTTCCTCAACCTCTCCTTTCCCCTTGCTGGATCAAGAAGGAGGAGACGTCATCCGCTCCGTACGTGTGTTGAACACGGAGGTGCTGTCCGTTGGGCACTTGGTCATCGGTGATTTGGATCACGGCGAGTACGACTCCATCATCCCCGTTCTCTTGAACGCTTCCGCTCGCGATCTACAAAGGTATGTAGATGCACTCCTATCACTCATTTCTTAGATGAACTCATAGATGGATCTTGGTGAAACCGTAGGAAAAATTTTATTTTCCGCAACGTTCCCCAACAATTCCTGCTATGGTTCTGCTCCGTGTTGCTAATGATCGCTAGGACTTGTAAGTACCTTTCGATGAAACAGTGGGTCGCTTGAGGGCTCTGGAATATTGCTTCGTGGATGGCTTTCCTCCGGGCGTGCCTGATGGACCAAAGAGTGACTGCCGTGATGATAAATTGATCGTGTGAGAACATTCCCATCACTGTGAACGTGCCATCAACTAAATACTGTTAGACTAAATAGGCTTGGCCCATTAACAAATTTTGAATCTCAAATGAACCCATGAGAAAAATGGCAAGAGCTGGCGTGGTGCTAAAGTTTAGTCCAACATTCCTAGCTGAGGAAGTGTTGGAACTCTTTATACAGTGGGTTCTCTACATCACAATTAATGAGGTGTCATGAAGAGAAAGAGAAGATCGCGCGCGCGCTCGCTCGCTCGCTCGCTCCCCTCGTCGGGCTCTAGTCCGTTGTCTTGCAAGGGCGCGACTTCCTTTTGCCGTTTTGTTTTGGGTGTCTTGATGAACAAGTTCATTATTTTCTTGTTTGTTAAGGTTGACTTGGAAACCAAGTCGGTTCGAGATTGTGATCGCGACACGATATCGCCTCTGCTTTTACTATATATACTGCTTACCGGCCTCGGCCAAAGGCACACCGGAATCACCTAGGGATTTGCCTCATCTCGCAACTTGTGCCGCCACCATAGTCTACTCTATCCTGAACGCCGACATGCATCGGCGTGCGGGAGAGCAGGTATCCGGAACCGTTTGTCCTTGTGATCCTGCACCAAGAGAGGATAAATTAGGTTTTTGGAAAAGCGCTCTACGCGATTGCTCAAGTTCGTTATCATGGGTCGTTTTCCATCCAAGTCGGGTGGTGCTACCCATCGCCGTCAACAACAGATCGCCACCAACATCATCATCTACATTGTCACTGCTGCAGCAACTAACGAGCAGTACATCCTTTGTGTTATGTTCATGCCTCTCTCTGTAGTTGCTACTTCGTGTGTAATGCTGGTATGCAGGTTTTGTTGTTCATCTAGTTTGCAAGATTATTGCATGCTAGTCTCTATTCTAGTCTTGAAATATTTACTGGATTTAATCATGAACTCGCCTAATATTCCAACATTCCAAAAGCCTACTTGTAAGCAATTTCTCGAGTTAACTATGGCTGGATTCGTGATGCACTGAGGCCGTATAAGTTTACCAGTGTGCACTTTGAGAGGTGGCAGGTGAAGATCGCGCTCTGGCTTACTGCTCTGAAAATTTTCCACGTTAGTGTTGGTGCTCCAGTGGGAATGTCTGAGGAAGATCAGAGAAAATTCCAGGAAGCCAATACTATGTTTGTGGGATATATTATGAGTGTTCTTGCTGACCATCTGTGTGATGTGTACATGCACATAGAAGATGGAAAGACGCTGTGGGATGCATGAACTGCTAAATTCGGTGCAACAGATGCAGACAGTGAACTGTACATCATGGAGAGTTTCCACGATTACAAGATGTCGAGTAACCGTTTTGTGGTTGAACAAGCTCATGAGATACAGTGCATTGTGAAGGAACTGGAACTCCTTAAGTGTGTTCTACCCGACAAATTCATGGTTGGGTGCATGATTGCAAAGTTTCCTCCTTCTGGAGGAATTCCGCCGCAACTCTAAAACATAAGTGACAGAAGATATCAGTTAAAATCTGGTTGCATCTCTTGATTTAAAAGAAGAAAGCTTGGACTAAATACATTACTGAGAAAGGAGGTGAGGTTCATCCTGCCACTAATATGTGCAGAGGTACCTGTCGAGGTTACCATCCTTACAATGAGTACTAGGGGTACGAAAAGGGGCAGAGTCTAGCTACGACACAGGTGTAACACTCGGTGTTTAATGAGTTCATGCCCCTCGCTCGGTGGAGGTAAAAGCCCTACGTCTCCTGCCCTGATGCTTGCTTTGATTTGATGGGTATAGTTACAGAGATTGTGAAGGAAATATGCCCTAGAGGCAATAATAAAGTTATTATTTATTTCCTCATATCATAATAAATGTTTATTATTCATGCTAGAATTGTATTAACCGGAAACATGATACATGTGTGAATACATAGACCAACATAACGTCACTAGTATGCCTCTACTTGACTAGCTCATTAATCAAAGATGGTTATGTTTCCTAACCATAGACATCTGTTGTCATTTGATTAATGGGATCACATCATTAGGAGAATGATGTGATTGACATGACCCATTCCGTTAGCCTAGCACTTGATCGTTTAGTATATTGCTATTGCTTTCTTCATGACTTATACATGTTCCTATAACTATGAGATTATGCAACTCCCGTTTACCGGAGGAACACTTTGGGTGCTACCAAACGTCACAACATAACTGGGTGATTATAAAGGAGTACTACAGATGTCTCCGAAGGTACATGTTGGGTTGGCGTATTTCGAGATTAGGTTTTGTCACTCCGATTGACGGAGAGGTATCTCTGGGCCCTCTCGGTAATGCACATCACTATAAGCCTTGCAAGCAATGTAGCTAATGAGTTAGTTACGGAATGATGCATTACATAACAAGTAAAGAGACTTGCCGGTAACGAGATTGAACTAGGTATTGGTAACAAGGGAACAACGTATGTTGTTATGCGGTTTGACCAATAAAGATCTTCGTAGAATATGTAGGAGCCAATATGGGCATCCAGGTTCCGCTATTGGTTATTGACCAAGAATAGTTCTAGGTCATGTCTACATAGTTCTCGAACCCGTAGGGTCCGCACGCTTAACATTACGATGACAGTTTTATTTTGAGTTTAACAGTTTTGATGTACCGAAGTTTGTTCGGAGTCCCGAATATGATCACGGACATGACGAGGAGTCTCGAAATGGTCGAGACATAAAGATTGATATATTGGACGACTATATTCGGACACCGGAAGTGTTCCGGGAGTTTTCGAAGAAAACCGGAGTGCTGGAGGGTTACCGGAACCCCCCCCCCCGGGGAAGTATTGGGCCTTAGTGGGCCTGAGGGGAGAGAGAGGGCAGCAGCCCAGGAGGTGCCCCCCATGAGGAGTCCGAATTGGACTAGGGGAGGGGGCGCGGCCCCCCCTTTCCCTCTCCCTCTCCCTCTCTTTCCTTCCCCCTTCCTCCTTCCTAGTGGGACTAGGAAAGGGGAGTCCTACTCCCACTAGGAGGAGGACTCCCCTCCTTGGCGCGCCCCCTAGGGCCGGCCGGCCTCCCCCCTTGCTCCTTTATATACGGGGGCAGGGGGGCACCCCAGGACACACAAGTTGATCTACGTGATCGTTCCTTAGTCGTGTGCGGTGCCCCCCTCCACCATATTCCACCTCGGTCATATCATCGCGGAGTTTAGGCGAAGCCCTGTGCTGGTAGAACATCATCATCGTCACCACACCGTCGTGCTGACAGAACTCATCCCCGACACTTTGCTGGATCGGAGTCAGGGGATCGTCATCGAGCTAAACGTGTGCTGAACTCAGAGGTGCCGTACGTTCGGTACTTGGATCGGTCGGACCGTGAAGACGTACGACTACATCAACCGCGTTGTCATAACGCTTCCGCTTACGGTCTATGAGGGTACGTGGACAATACTCTCCCCTCTCGTTGCTATGCATCACCATGATCTTGCATGTGTGTAGGAAATTTTTTGAAATTACTACGTTCCCCAACAGTGGTATTAGAGCCAGGTTTTATGCGTAGATGTCATATGCACGAGTAGAACACAAGTGAGTTGTGGGCGATACAAGTCATATTGCTTACCAGCATGTCATACTTTGGTTCGGCGGTATTGTGAGATGAAGCGGCCCAGACCGACATTACGCGTACGCTTACGCGAGACTGGTTTCACCGTTACGAGCACTCGTGCTTAAAGGTGGCTGGCGGGTGTGTGTCTCTCTCACTTTAGCTGAATCGAGTGTGGCTACGCCCGGTCCTTTAGAAGGTTAAAACAGCACTAACTTGACGAACTATCGTTGTGGTTTTGATGCGTAGGTAAGAACGGTTCTTGCTAAGCCCGTAGCAGCCACGTAAAATTTGCAACAACAAAGTAGAGGACGTCTAACTTGTTTTTGCAGGGCATGTTGTGATGTTATATGGTCGAGACGTGATGCTATATTTTATTGTATGAGATGATCATGTTTTGTAACCGAAGTTATCGGCAACTGGCAGGAGCCATATGGTTGTCGCTTTATTGTATGAAATGCAAATGCCCTGTAATTGCTTTACTTTATCACTAAGCGGTAGCGATAGTCGTAGAAGCAATAGATGGCGTAACGACAATGATGCTACGATGAAGATCAAGGTGTCGCTCCGGTGACGATGGTGATCACGACAGTGCTTCGAAGATGGAGATCACAAGCACAAGATGATGATGGCCATATCATATCACTTATATTGATTGCATGTGACGTTTATTCTTTATGCATCTTATCTTGCTTCGATTGATGGTAGCATTTTAAGATGATTTCTCACTAAATTATCAAGAAGTGTTCTCCCTGAGTATGCACCGTTGCGAAAGTTCTTCGTGCTGAGATACCACGTGATGATCGGGTGTGATAGGCTCTACGTTCAAATACAACGGGTGCAAAACAGTTGCACACGCGGAATACTCAGGTTAAACTTGACGAGCCTAGCATATAACAGATATGGCCTCGGAACACGGAGACCGAAAGGTCAAGCGTGAATCATATAGTAGATATGATCAACATATTGATGTTGACCGTTGAAACTACTCCATCTCACGTGACGATCGGACATGGTGTAGTTGATATGGATCACGTAATCACTTAGAGGATTAGAGGGATGTTTATCTAAGTGGGAGTTCTTAAGTAATATGATTAATTAAGCTTAAATTTATCATGAACTTAGTACCTGATATTATTTTGCTTGTCTATGTTTGTTGTAGATAGATGGCTCGTGCTGTTGTTCCGTTGAATTTTAATGCGTTCCTTGAAAAAGCAAAGTTGAAAGATGATGGTAGCAATTACACAGACTGGGTCCGTAACCTGAGGATTATCCTCATTGCTGCACAGAAGAATTACGTCCTGGAAGCACCGCTGGGTGCCAGGCCTGCTGCTAATGCAACTGACGACGTTAAGAACGTCTGGCAGAGCAAAGCTGATGACTACTCGATAGTTCAGTGTGCCATGCTTTACGGCTTAGAACTGGGTCTTCAACGACGTTTTGATCGTCATGGAGCAAATGAGATGTTCCAGGAGTTGAAGTTAATATTTCAAGCAAATGCCCGGATTGAGAGATATGAAGTCTCCAATAAGTTCTATAGCTGCAAGATGGAGGAGAATAGTTCTGTCAGTGAACACATACTCAAAATGTCTGGGTATAATAATCACTTGATTCAACTGGGAGTTAATCTTCCTGATGATAGTGTCATTGACATAATTCTTCAATCACTGCCACCAAGCTACAAGAGCTTCGTGATGAACTATAATATGCAAGGGATGGACAAGACTATTCCCGAGCTCTTCGCAATGCTAAAAGCCGCGGAGGTAGAAATCAAGAAGGAGCATCAAGTGTTGATGGTTAACAAGACCACCAGTTTCAAGAAAAAGGGCAAAGGGAAGAAGAAGGGGAACTTCAAGAAGAACAGCAAACAAGTTGCTGCTCAAGAGAAGAAACCCAAGTCTGGACCTAAGCCTGAGACTGAGTGCTTCTACTGTAAGCAGACTGGACACTGGAAGCGGAACTGCCCCAAGTATTTGGCGGATAAGAAGGATGGCAAAGTGAACAAAGGTATATGTGATATACATGTTATTGATGTGTACCTTACTAATGCTTGCAGTAGTACCTGGGTATTTGATACTGGTTCTGTTGCTAATATTTGCAACTCGAAACAGGGACTATGGATTAAGCGAAGATTGGCTAAGGACGAGGTGACGATGCGCGTGGGAAATGGTTCCAAAGTCGATGTGATCGCAGTCGGCACGCTACCTCTACATCTACCATCGGGATTAGTTTTAGACCTAAATAATTGTTATTTAGTGCCAGCGTTGAGCATGAACATTATATCTGGATCTTGTTTAATGCGAGACGGTTATTCATTTAAGTCAGATAATAATGGTTGTTCTATTTATATGAGTAATATCTTTTATGGTCATGCACCCTTGAAGAGTGGTCTATTTTTATTGAATCTCGATAGTAGTGATACACATATTCATAGTGTTGAAACCAAAAGATGCAGAGTTGATAATGATAGTATAACTTATTTCTGGCACTGCCGTTTAGGTCATATCGGTGTAAAGCGCATGAAGAAACTCCATACTGATGGGCTTTTGGAATCACTTGATTATGAATCACTTGGTACTTGCGAACCGTGCCTCATGGGCAAGATGACTAAAACGCCATTCTCCGGAACTATGGAGCGAGCAACTGATTTGTTGGAAATCATACATACTGATGTTTGTGGTCCAATGAATGTTGAGGCTCGCGGCGGGTATCGTTATTTTCTCACCTTCACAGATGATTTGAGCAGATATGGGTATTTCTACTTAATGAAACACAAGTCTGAAACATTTGAAAAGTTCAAAGAATTTCAGAGTGAAGTTGAAAATCATCGTAAAAAGAAAATAAAATTTCTACGATCTGATCGTGGAGGAGAATATTTGAGTTACAAGTTTGGTTTACATTTGAAACAATGCGGAATAGTTTCGCAACTCACGCCACCCAGAACACCACAACGAAATGGTGTGTCCGAACGTCGTAATCGTACTTTACTAGATATGGTGCGATCTATGATGTCTCTTACTGATTTACCGATATCGTTTTGCGCTTATGCTTTAGAGACGGCCGCATTCACGTTAAATAGGGCACCATCAAAATCCGTTGAGACGACGCCTCATGAACTATGGTTTGGCAAGAAACCAAAGTTGTTGTTTCTTAAAGTTTGGGGCTGCGATGCTTATGTGAAGAAACTTCAACCAGATAAGCTCGAACCCAAATCGGAGAAATGTGTCTTCATAGGATACCCAAAAGAAACTGTTGGGTACACCTTCTATCACAGATCTGAGGGCAAGATTTTCGTTGCTAAATTCGGATCATTTCTAGAGGAGTTTCTCTCGAAAGAAGTGAGTGGGAGGAAAGTAGAACTTGATGAGGTAACTGTACTTGCTCCCTTATTGGAAAGTAGTTCATCACAAGAACCGGTTCCTGTGACAATTACACCAATTAGTGAGGAAGCTAATGATATTGATCATGAAACTTCAGATCAAGTTTCTACTGAACCTCGTAGGTCTACCAGAGTAAGATCCGCACCAGAGTGGTACGGTAATCCTATTCTGGAAGTCATGTTACTTGACCATGATGAACCTACAAACTATGAGGAAGCGATGATGAGCCCAGATTCCGCAAAATGGCTAGAAGCCATGAAATCTGACATGGGATCCATGTATGAAAACAAAGTATGTACTTTGGTTGACTTGCCCGATGATCGGCAAGCCATTGAGAACAAATGGATCTTTAAGAAGAAGACTAACGCTGATGGTAATGTAACTGTCTATAAAGCTCGACTTGTTGCGAAAGGTTTTCGACAAGTTCAAGGGGTTGACTACGATGAGACTTTCTCACCTGTAGCGATGCTTAAGTCTGTCCGAATCATGTTAGCAATTGCTACATTTTATGATTATGAAATTTGGCAAATGGATGTCAAAACTGTATTCTTGAATGGATTTCTGGAAGAAGAGTTGTATATGATGCAGCCAGAAGGTTTTATTGATCCAAAAGGTGCTAACAAAGTGTGCAAGCTCCAGCGATCCATTTATGGATTGGTGCAAGCATCTCGGAGTTGGAATAAACGCTTTGATAGTGTGATCAAAGCATATGGTTTTATACAGACTTTTGGAGAAGCCTGTATTTACAAGAAAGTGACTGGGAGCTCTGTAGCATTTCTGATATTATATGTAGATGACATATTATTAATTGGAAATGATATAGAATTTCTGGATAGCATAAAGGGATACTTGAATAAAAGTTTTTCTATGAAAGACCTCGGTGAAGCTGCTTACATATTGGGCATCAAGATTTATAGAGATAGATCAAGACGTTTAATAGGACTTTCACAAAGCACATACCTTGATAAAATTTTGAAAAAGTTCAAAATGGATCAGGCAAAGAAAGGGTTCTTGCCCGTGCTACAAGGTGTGAAGTTGAGTCAGACTCAATGCCCGACCACAGCAGAAGATAGAGAGAAAATGAAAGATGTTCCCTATGCTTCAGCCATAGGCTCTATCATGTATGCAATGCTGTGTACCATACCTGACGTATGCTTAGCAATAAGCTTGGCAGGAAGGTACCAAAGTAATCCAGGAGTGGATCACTGGACAGCGGTCAAGAACATCCTGAAATACCTGAAAACGACTAAGGATATGTTTCTCGTATATGGAGGTGACAAAGAGCTAGTCGTAAATGGTTACGTCGATGCAAGCTTTGACACAGATCCGGACGATTCTAAATCGCAAACCGGATACGTGTTTTTATTAAACGGTGGAGCTGTAAGTTGGTGTAGTTCTAAACAAAGCATCATGGCGGGATCTAGATGTGAAGCGGAGTACATAGCTGCTTCAGAAGCAGCAAATGAAGGAGTCTGGATGAAGGAGTTCATTTCTGACCTAGGTGTCATACCTAGTGCATCGGGATCAACGAAGATCTTCTGTGACAATACTGGTGCAATTGCCTTGGCAAAGGAATCCAGATTTCACAAGAGGACCAAGCACATCAAGAGACGCTTCAATTCCATCGGGGACCAAGTCCAGGTGGGAGACATAGAGATTTCCAAGATACATACGGATCTGAATGTTGCAGACCCATTGACTAAGCCTCTCTCACGAGAAAAACATGATCAGCACCAACACTCCATGGGTGTTAGAATCATTACCGTGTAATCTAGATTATTGACTCTAGGGCAAGTAGGAGACTGAAGGAAATATGCCCTAGAGGCAATAATAAAGTTATTATTTATTTCCTCATATCATGATAAATGTTTATTATTCATCCTAGAATTGTATTAACCGGAAACATGATACATGTGTGAAAACATAGACCAACATAACATCACTAGTATGCCTCTACTTGACTAGCTCATTAATCAAAGATGGTTATGTTTCCTAACCATAGACATGTGTTGTCATTTGATTAATGGGATCACATCATTAGGAGAGTGATGTGATTGACATGACCCATTCCGTTAGCCTAGCACTTGATCGTTTAATATACTGCTATTGCTTTCTTCATGACTTATACATGTTCTTGTAACTATGAGATTATGCAACTCCCGTTTACCGGAGGAACACTTTGGGTGCTACCAAACGTCACAACGTAACTGGGTGATTATAAAGGAGTACTACAGGTGTCTCCGAAGGTACATGTTGGGTTGGCGTATTTCGAGATTAGGTTTTGTCGCTCCGATTAACGGAGAGGTACCTCTGGGCCATCTTGGTAATGCACATCACTATAAGCCTTGCAAGCAATGTAGCTAATGAGTTAGTTACGGAATGATGCATTACGTAACGAGTAAAGAGACTTGCCGATAACGAGATTGAACTAGGTATTGGATACCGATGATCGAATCTTGGGCAAGTAACATACCGATGACAAAGGGAACAACGTATGTTGTTATGCGGTTTGACCGATAAAGATCTTCATAGAATATGTACGAGCCAATATGGGCATCCAGGTTCCGCTATTGGTTATTGACCGAGAATTGTTCGGAGTCCCGAATGTAATCACGGACATGACGAGGAGTCTCGAAATGGTCGAGACATAAAGATTGATATATTGGGCGACTATATTCGGACATCGGTAGTGTTCCGGGAGTTTTCAAAGAAAACCGGAGTGCTGGAGGGTTACCGGAACCCCCCCGGGGAAGTATTGGGCCTTAGTGGGCCTGAGGGGAGAGAGAGGGCAGCAGCCCAGGAGGTGGCGCGCTCCCCCCCATGAGGAGTCCGAATTGTACTAGGGGAGGGGGCACGACCCCCCCCTTTCCCTCTCCCTCTCCCTCTCTTTCCTTCCCCCTTCCTCCTTCCTAGTGGGACTAGGAAAGGGGAGTCCTACTCCCACTAGGAGGAGGACTCCCCCCTCCTTGGCGCGCCCCCTAGGGCCGGCCGGCCTCCCCCTTGCTCCTTTATATACGGGGGCAGGGGGGCACCCCAGGACACACAAGTTGATCTACGTGATCGTTCCTTAGCCGTGTGCGGTGCCCCCCTCCACCATATTCCACCTCGGCCATATCGTCGCGGAGTTTAGGCGAAGCCCTGCGCCAGTAGAACATCATCATCATCACCATGCTGTCGTGCTGACGGAACTCATCCCCGACACTTTGCTGTATCGGAGTCCGGGGATCGTCATCGAGCTGAACGTGTGCTGAACTCGGAGGTGCCGTACGTTCGGTACTTGGATCGGTCTGATCGTGAAGACGTACAACTACATCAACCGCGTTGTCATAACGCTTCCGCTTACGGTCTACGAGGGTACGTGAACAATACTCTCCCCTCTCGTTGCTATGCATCACCATGATCTTGCGTGTGCGTAGGAAAGTTTTTGAAATTACTACGTTCCCCAACAGATTGAACATGCCTGGCTATGGAGAGGGGTGCGGCTTATATAGAGTGCATTGCAGCACCATGTCTCCCACACCGCCGATGCAATTAATGTCATTGAATGAGACAATTACTAGTGTAATTGCCTCTACTATAGCGATTACAGGTAACAGTAGCTATAACTCTATTTAGTGGATGACTTAGGATTCCTGGACCGTTGCAGCTCCCATGGCATCCTCTTGTCCTCTGCGTCCGAGTGGTGGTCTGTCCGCCGAGTGATGTGTGATCGTCCGAGTGCCGCAGAACCATCCGAGTGAACCTCCTGATGTATTCATCCGAATGCTGGCATGGTCCAGGGACCTACCTATGATGATGGTGGGCCCTATGTGGGTCCCAAATGATGGGTCCTTGACCCTACCTATAATAGGTGACCGCATCAGTACCCGCAGAACAAGAACAAAGGGAAGAACAGGCCTGTTTTCAACAAGCCTACCAAGACTACTACCTTCAAGAAGAAGAAGTTTAACGAGGCTGAGCTAGAGTGCTACGCCTATGGGAAATACAGACACTTTTCCAAGGAATGCCTAGAACATGCAGACCGCAGAGGAAAAATGAGCTCCAAGATTGTCAAAACATGGTGACCGCTAGCAATACTGATGGGTACGGTAATTTACCTATGGTTCTTTCAGTATTTAAATCATCTTCCTGGTGGATTTCACGCGTGTGCTAATGTATCTTTGTTCACTTCTTACCAGTCGCAAGGGATTCTTTCATTCTAATGGGAAATGGGTCACATGCTTCTGTTCATGGCATTGGCATGATGGATCTGAAGTTTACTTCGGAGAAGATCGTGTAACTAAGGAACATGCAGCATGTCCCTACCATGAACAAGAATCTAGTTAGTGGCTCCCTTCTATGCAGATAGGTTTATGGTAGTTTTAGAGTCGAATAAAGTAACTGTGTAGAGATTTGGACAATTAGGCAAAGGCTATGAGTGCAGAGGCTTGTTCCACTTTTCCCTTTCAGATTTTTGTGATAAGCCAGTAAACCAAATTTGTCCCAGTGTTAATGATGATATAAGTGTTTTTCACTCTCATTTATGTCATATTAATTTGGTTTAATGTCTTGGTTATCAAGCATGCGTTTAATTCTGAATTTCACTGTTGCCAAAGGTTCTATGTGTCATAGTTGTGTGCAATCGAAGAAACCTTGAAAGCTTCACACAACTTTGAGGAGAGAAACTTGGCACCTCTAGAACTCATACATTCTGATCTTTGTGAGATGAATCGTATGTTGACAAAAGGTGGAAAGAGATATTTCATGACGTTGATTGATGATGAGACTACATTTTGTTATATTTATTTGTTGCAAACAAAAGATGAAGCTTTCGACTACTTTAAAATATGTAAATCTAAAGTTGAAAAACAACTAGAGAAAAAAGATCAAGCGTCTTAGGTCCGGTCATGGAGGAGAGTATTTTCGCAAAGTATTTTGATGAATTTTGTGAGGATCATGTTATTATCCTCAAGAGAACGTCTCCATATTATCCCCAATCAAATGGGGTTGTCGAGAGGAAACACCGCATGCTAACTGACTTGGTGAATGCCAGGTTAGACACTACTAATTTATCTAAGGCATGGTGTGGTGGCTTTATTGATTTCGTGTCATGTCCTGAATAGAGTTCCAAACAAGAATAAAGAGAAAACCCCTTATGAGGAGTGGGTTGGGGAAACCATCACTTTCTTATTTGCGCACTTGGGGATGCTTGGCAAAGGTCAATATTCCTATTCCTAAGAAACGCAAACTCGGACCGAAGACAGTGGATTGTGTATTTCTAGGTTTTGCTCAACGAAGCGTTGCTTATGGATTTTTAGTGGTTAAATTTGAGGTACCCGATATGCATGTTGACACTATAGTGGAATCTCGTGGCGCAACATTTTTTGAGAATATATTTACTATGAAAGATATGCATAGTATTGCTAGATTTTCTTTTCTAATAATTCCTGATTCTAGTACATCTGATGAGTATTTCGAACAATCACTTGAGGAAGTCCTTGAGAAGGATAAAGATGAAACTCCTGTGAGGAGCAAGAGACAAAGGGTTACAAAATCCTTTGGTAATGATTTCATTGTATACCTTGTGGATGACACTCCCAAGTCTATTGCAAAGGCATGTGCATCTCCAGATGTTGATGATTGGAAAGAAGTTGTTCATAATAAGGTGGACTCAATTCTTTTTAATGGCACTTGGGGAGTTAAATGATCGAACCTATGGTTGTAAAACTATGGGATTTAAATGGGTGTTCAAAAATAAGCTAAGGCCTGATGGTACTATTGATAAGTATAAGGCGCAACTTGTGGCTAAGGGCTACACTAAGAAAGAAGGCAAATATTACTTTGACACCTATTCACCCGTTGCTAGAATGACCACCATTTGGGTGCTACTTTCCTTGGCTGCCTCTTATGGTCTTATCAATCATCAAATGGATGTAAAGATAGATTTCCTAAATGGAGAGTTGGAAGAGGAAATCTATATGGATCAGCTTGACGGGTTTGTAGTAAAGAGTGAAGATAGAAAGGTGTGCAAGTTGTTAAAATCTTTGTATAGTCTGAAACAGGCACCTAAGAAATGGAATGGGAAGTTTGAAAGAACTCTGACTTCTGCAGGGTTTGTCATTAATGAGGTTGATAGGTGTGTTTACTATCGCCATGGTGGGGACAATAGTGTTATATTATGTTTGTATGTGGAAGACGTACTGCTTTTTGGTTCAAACATTGGTGCGATCAGTGAGGTCAAGTATTTTCTATCAAATACCTTTGACATCAAAGATCTTGGAGAAGCCGGTGTGACTCTAAACATCATACTTGTAAGGATGAGAGTGGGTACTTTAACGCAATCTTACTATGTTGAGAAGGTCTTGAGCCGAATCGGCTTTATGGACAGCAAGCCTTTGACAAACCACAAGTATAGGGGACCGCAACAGTTTTCAAGGGTAGAGTATTCAACCCAAATTTATTGATTCGACACAAGGGGAGCCAAAGAATATTTGCGAGTTAGCACTTGAGTTGTCAATTCAACCACACCTGGAGATTAATTATCTGCAGCAAAGTGATTAGTAGCAAAGTAGTATGATAGTTTTGATAGTAGTACCAAAAGCAATAGTAACGGTGACATTGATATCAATGATTTTGTAGCAAGTGCAACAGTAACGATAGCAGTAGTAATTTAGCAAGAACAACATGAGAGAAATTCGTAGGCATTGGATCGGTGAATTCATTGATGATATTCATCATATAACAGTCATAACCCAGGGCGATACAGCACTAGCTCCAGTTCATAAATATAATGTAGGCATGTATTCCGTAAATAGTCATACGTGCTTATGGAAAGAACTTGCATGCCATCTTTCGTCCTACTCTCCCGTGGCAGCGGGTTCCTACTGGAAACTAAGGGATATTAAGGCCTCCTTTTAATAGAGAACAAGAACAAAGCATTAACACATAGTGAATTCATGAACTCCTCAAACTACGGTCATCACCGGGAAGTGTCCCGACTTCTATCACTCTGGGTTTGTCGGATCATAACACGTAGTAGGTGACTATAACTTGTAAGGTCGGATCTAGAACATAGAGATAATGGTGATAATCTAAACGGTTTAGATCTGAAATCATGGCACCCGGGCCAAATGTAACAAGCATTAAGCATGGCAAAGTCATAGCAACATCAATCTATGAACATGATGGATACTAGGGATCAAGCCCTAATAAAACTAACTTGATTACATGACCAGCAAGCCTACGAAGGAATTACTCACTCCCGGTGGGGAGCATCATGGAATTGGTGATGGAGACGGGTTGGTGATGACGAAGATCGAAGACCCCCCTCTTCAGAGCCCCAAACGAACTCCAGATCTGGCCTCCCAATGAAGAACAGGAGGTGGCGGCGGCTCTGTCTCGTCAAATGTGATAATTCTTCCTCCTTGATTTTTTTTCTCCGAAAATCTAATTTTATAGTATCAGGGTTGAGGTTTGCGGGGCCACCTGGTGGGGATAGCCCACCTAGGCGCGTCTGGAGGGGGTGGGGCGCGCCCTAGTGGGTTCTGCCCACCTAGGTGCCCCACTCCGGAGGTTCTTGGCTCCAAAAATTGTCTTTTATTATATAAAATTCCTCGCAAAGTTCCTTTCCAATCCGAGAACTTTTATTTTTGCATAAAAACGATACCATGGTAGTTCTACTTTAAACAACGTCAGTCTGGGTTAGTTTCATTCAAATTATGCAAATTAGGGTCCAAAACAAGAGAAAAAGTAGTAGAAAAAGTAGATACGTTGAAGACGTATCAGCCTTCTCCAACACCTTATGATCCCAGCATGACTCCCAGGAAGAACAAGAAAGAAACAAGAGATCAATTAAAATACTCTCAAATTGTCGGTTCACTCATGTACTTAGCTAGCGCAACAAGGTCATATATCACTTTTGTTGTGAGCAAATTAAGGTGAATGTGAATGATGAATACTAGCCAAGAAATTGATTTGTGGTTGGTGGATATTGGTAATTTGATGATGGTTATTGTTGATGAAGTCACCGCTAGATGTTTGGCTGGCAGAGAGAGAGAGAGAGAGAGAGAGAGAGAGAGAGAGATAATGTTGATGAAATAACCACTAGATGTTT
>NC_041387.1:630895582-630909531 GCF_002162155.2 Triticum dicoccoides
GAGGGATAATGTTGATGAAATAACCACTAGATGTTTGGCTTGCTGAGAGATAGATAGATAGATAGATAGATAGATAGAGAGAGAGAGAGAGAGAGAGATTATAACAAGAAGGTGAAGTTGAAGAAATTTCAAGTTGGTGACCAGTGTGGAAGTTAATTCTATCAATTAATTGAAGGATAACAAGTTTGGAAAGACGTCTGCGGGTTGGCAAGGTCTTTTCCAGATTTTGGAGTGGTTCATGAGAATTCATGTTTAATGGAATGCATACATGGAACTTTGCTACATCGAGCTGTTAATGGAAGATATTTGAAGAAAGTCCCTTTTGGTACTTCAAGGAATGAGAGCGTGAATATAGGTAGGATGGTTAGCATAGAGTTTACTAGGACCCGTCGTCCTCCATAGGACATCGGACTTCCTTTTCAATAACTAAACTTGTTTTCAAATTGTGTCTTCAATACACTTTTACTCTTTACTTGTAAGATTTTTCAAGTGGATAGGTGCCCTGAGATAACAAAATGGAAGTTTACCCGCTTCACATCCAAAAGATCATCTGTAAACATGTTCTTCATCTTTGGCTCAACCGAAGCAAAAGAGGTCACTTTTGTGGATGTTATTTAAGCCCTGACAATTTCTCAAAGAGACAAAGAAACGGTTTCATATAACTTCCTTAGCCAGACCAGGCTCCATCAGAATGATGGTATCATCAGCATGTTGGAGATTGGATGCACCCCCATCAGCTACATGCACGATGAGATCTTCTAACTCACAATTTTCCTTGTCCCTTGCTATGAGGATTGCCGGCAGATTGGCCACAATATTGAAGAGAATTGGCAACATAGGTCACCTTATAGTAACCCCTTTTGGGTTTGAAAATAGTATCAATGGCAACACTGACCTTCATCTCGACAATGCCACCTTGAACAAATGTCTTCGCAGGTTTCCTGTAGGCAGGATCAAAACCCCCTCATACGTAGAGCTTGTTGTAATAAAGGTCATTTTCTTATGAATGATTTCATGAAGGATAACCACCCCCTTTGGGATGTTTTGCACTGGAATGAAAGTCGTCTCCGTATGCCAAACAATAGTGTGTGTTATCGCACCTTGGCAGGCCAAAATTGTTCAATACGCATTGCGTTCTCTTTCTTGGGAAGCAAATTATTGTTCAGAAGTTTAGCTTAAATAGTTGAAGCTCCTCGTTGATTAAATTTTCAAACAACGACATTAATGTCACATTTTATAATGCTCCAATATTTCTAATAAAATTCCGCTGAAAAACCATATGGTCCCAGAGCTTTAATACTTTTCATTTGTGAGATGACCTCAAACATCTATTTTCTTCATAAAAGGCGATACGGGCGGCATATTGTCCATCGATACAAAGGTCTACTGATACGTCTCCGTCGTATCTACTTTTCCAAACACTTTTGCCCTTGTTTTGGACTCTAACTTGTATGATTTGAATGGAACTAACCCGGACTGATGTTGTTTTCATCAGAATTGCCCTGGTGTTGTTTTATGTGCAGAAAATAAAAGTTCTCGGAATGACCTGAAACTCCACGGAACACCTTAGAAAAAACAATAAAAAATCCTCGCCAAAGACGAAGACCAGGGGGCCCACACCCTGTCCACGAGGGTGGGGGCGCCGCCCTGGGCACGCCCCCTACCTCGTGGGCCCCCTGGTGGCCCTCCGACGCCAACTCCAACTCCATATATTGGCTTTCGGGGAGAAAAAATCGGAGAGAAGAAATAATCGCGTTTTACGATACGGAGCCGCCGCCAAGCCCTAATCTCTCTCGGGAGGGATGATCTGGAGTCCGTTCGGGGCTCCGGAGAGGGGGATTCTTCGCCATCGTCATCATCAACCATCCTCCATCACCAATTTCATGATGCTCACCGCCGTGCATGAGTAATTGCATCGTAGGCTTGCTGGACGGTGATGGGTTGGATGAGATTTATCATGTAATCGAGTTAGTTTTGTTAGGGTTTGATCCCTAGTATCCATTATGTTCTGAGATTGATGTTGCTATGACTTTGCTATGCTTAATGCTTGTCACTAGGGCCCGAGTGCCATGATTTCAGATCTGAACCTATTATGTTTTCATGAATATATGTGTGTTCTTGATCCTATCTTGCAAGTCTATAGTCACCTATTATGTGTTATGATCCGGCAACCCCGAAGTGACAATAATCGGGACCACTCCCGGTGATGACCATAGTTTGAGGAGTTCATGTATTCACTATGTGCTAATGCTTTGTTCCGGTTCTCTATTAAAAGGAGGCCTTAATATCCCTTAGTTTCCAATAGGACCCCGCTGCCACGGGAGGGTAGGACAAAAGATGTCATGCAAGTTCTTTTCCATAAGCACGTATGACTATATACGGAATACATGCCTACATTACATTGATGAACTGGAGCTAGTTCTGTGTCACCCTATGTTATGACTGTTACATGACGAACCGCATCCGGCATAATTATCCATCAGTAATCTGGTGCCTATGAGTTTTCCATATACTGGTTCTCGCTTATTTACTTTTCCGTTGCTACTGTTACAATCACTACAAAATACCAAAAACATTACTTTTGCTGTCTTTACTTTTGTTACCGTTACCACTACTATCATATTACTTTTCCACTAAACACTTTGCTGCAGATACTAAGTTTCTAGGTGTGGTTGAATTGACAACTCGACTGCTAATACTTGAGATTATTCTTTGGCTCCCCTTGTGTCGAATCAACAAATTTGGGTTGAATACTCTACCCTCGAAAACTGTTGCGATCCCCTATACTTGTGGGTTATCAAGACCTTTTTCTGGCACCGTTGCCGGGGAGCATAGCTCTATTCTTTGAGTCATTTGGGATTTATATCTGCTGGACACTATGAAGAACTTGATAGATGATCGAACTACTATTTTGCCCTCAACTAAGAGGGAAGGTAAGGAACGGCCATCTGGCCTTGCACTAGATTCTCCTTCTGTTATAAGTAAGCTTGCGACACCTAAACCTGCTACTGCTATGAATTCTGATATGTCGCATGTTATTGATGATGCCACTTCTTCTATGCATGATACTTATGATGAAACTACTTCTATGTTTGATACTACTGTGCCCCTTGGTGAATTTCTTGATGAGCAAATTGCTAAGTCTAGAGAAAGAGAAATTATTGAACCTGAATACGATGATGTTAGTGATGATGAGAATATGCCTGCTATTCCTGAGGGTTATCTTTTTGAAGTTGAATCTTCTGCAGCTATTCTTGCTTGCCAGGATAGATATGAACGTAAGAGGTTGCTAGTTAAATGGAGTAAAGAATCTTTTAGAGATAGAATGAGACCCGACCCTGCTTTTGCTACTTCACCTATCTGTGTTCCTGATAAGTATTATTATGATTTTTCTGTTGATCCAGATATAATTACTTTGGTTGAATCTGATCCTTTTTATGGTTATGAATCTGAAACTGTTATGGCACATCTTACTAAGTTAAATGATATAGCTACCCTGTTTACTAATAATGAGAGATCGCGCTACCTTTATTTACTCAAAATATTTCCGTTCTCATTAAAGGGTGATGCTAAGATATGGTTTAATTCTCTTGATCCTGGTTGTGTGCAAAGTCCCGAGGATATGATTTATTACTTCTCTGCTAAATATTTCTCTGCTCATAAGAAACAAGCTGCTTTGAGGGAAATATACAACTTCGTGCAAATTGAAGAAGAGAGTCTCCCGCAAGCTTGGGGGAGGCTTCTCAAGTTACTTAATGCTTTGCCTGATCATCCTCTTAAGAAACCTGAAATATTTGATATCTTTTATAATGGACTAACTGATGCTTCCAAAGATTACCTGGATAGTTGTGTTGGTTCTCTTTTCCGGGAAACAACACCGGATGAAGCTGGAATTCTATTGAATAATATGTTGGCAAATGAAAATAATTGGGCACCTCTTGAGCCACCTCCTGAGCCAGTTCCAGAGCCAATTACTGAGCCTATTCCTAAAGATATGCAAGAGGCAAAGAAATCTATGAAAGAAAAAGGTATTAAAGCTGAAGATGTTAAGAATTTACCTCCTATTGAAGAAATACATGGTCTTAATTTAACGCCTGTTGAAGAAGTATATGATCTCAATTACTTATTCACTGAAGAACCTCCCGATATCCCGACACAGGTAGTAAAGGTAAATTCTCTCTATAGATATGATAAAGCTGAAGTTCCTCCTACTAAAATTGCTAGTCAGTGCTTGGATGAGTTTGATGACTTTATGCTTAAGCAAGATGACTTTAATGCTTATTTTGGTAGACAATTAAAACAGAATACCTTTATGATTAAATGCTTGGGTGATTATTTGGCTGATATTAGAGGTGAACTTAAACTTGTTAGCAAACATGCTTCTATGGTTACCACTCAAGTAGAACAAGTACTTAAAGCTCAAAAAGAAGTGCTTGATGAAATGAATAGTAAGAAAAATGATTATGTTGTTAGAGTGGCTACTAGAACTGGTAGAATGACTCAGGAACCTTTGTATCCTGAAGGCCACCCTAAGAGAATCGAGCAAGATTCTCAGAGAAATAATATTGATGTACCTAGTTCTTTGAAAAATGATAGGACTTTGCAAACTTCTGGTGAACCTATTGCTGAACCACCTGAGAATCCAAATGATATCTCTATTTCTGATGCTGAAACACAATCAGGTGATGAACATGAACCTAGTGATAATGTTCATGTTGATGTTCAACCTAGTAATGATAATGATGTAGAAGTTGAACCTGCTGTTGATCTTGATAACCCACAATCAAGGAATCAACATTATGATAAAAGAGACTTTGTTGCTAGGAAACATGGTAAAGAAAGGTAATCATGGGTTCAGAAATCCATGCCTTTTCCTCCGAAACTATCCAAGAAAAAGGATGATGAGGATTTTGAGCGCTTTGCTGAAATGATTAGCCCCATTTTTTTGCGTGTGCGATTAACTGATGTGCTCAAAACAAATCCTTATGCTAAGTATATGAAGGATATCATTACTAATAAAAGAAAGATACCTGAAGCTGAAATTTCCACCATGCTTGCTAATTATACTTTTAAGGGTGGAATACCAAAGAAACTTGGAGATCCAGGAGTACCTACTATACCATGCTCCATTAAGAGAAATTATGTTAAAACTGCCTTATGTGATCTTGGAACCGGTGTCAGTGTTATGTCTCTCTCTTTATATCGTAGACTTGACTTGAATAAGTTGACACCTACTGAAATATCTTCGCAAATGGCTGATAAATCAACTGCTATACCTGTCGGTATTTGTGAGGATGTGCCTGTTGTAGTTGCGAACGTTACTATTTTAACGGACTTTGTTATTCTTGATATTCCCGAGGATGATAGTATGTCTATTATTCTTGGAAGACCTTTCCTTAATACTGCAGGGGCTGTTATTGATTGCAACAAAGGCAATGTCACTTTTCATGTTGATGGCAATGAGCATACGGTACACTTTCCGAGAAAACAACCTAAAGTTTATAGTATCAACTCTATTGGAAAAATTCCATCGATTATATTTGGAGGTTTTAAATTTCCTCTCCCTACTGTCAAGAAAAAGTATGATATTCTTATTGTTGGGGATTTTCATATCCCCGTTGAGGTAACATAGTGTTATTCGAAATTTCTCCGGTTCTGTGATTATTCGGAATGAATTTGTTAACAAGACTTGATCAACCTTGTTAGTGGGTTCATTTTGATGATCACGAGATGGATGAAACTAGAAGCACAACCTTCTGTACCCTCTTTATATTTTCTGTTATTTAGTAGAAATAAAGTAAAATAATATTTTTCTGTCTGTTTCCTGACTTATCCGTGCAATATAAAAATACCCCGAAAATAAAAGTCCTCAGAATGCCATGCCAATTTAATATGATTTTTTCGGGAATATTTGAGGATTTACTGTGCAAAAATTACCGCGGGGGGAGCTGCCACCTGGCCACGAGGGTGGAGGGCGCGCCCTACCCCCTGGGCGCGCCCCCCTGCCTCGTGGGCCACGGTGGCCCCCCTCCACTTATCCTTGCACCCATCTTCTTCCTCTGCCTCACACAAACACGAAAAACCAACTCAAGCACGAGTTCCAGCTCCCGTTGCTGTCATTTTCGATCTCCTTGCTCAACGCACCTCTCGCAAAACTGCTTGGGGAGATTGTTCCTTGGTATGTGACTCCTCCATTGGTCCAATTAGTTTTTGTTCTAGTGCTTTATTCATTGCAAATTTGTGCTGCATAGGTGACCATGTTCTTGATCTTGCATGTCAAATTTATATGGTTCCAAGTAGCTCCAATGCTTTATATAGGCTCTAGGCACTTGTGGGAGTTGTTGCTATCAATTTTATTGAAGTTGGTTCACTTTTATTTGAAGTTACTAAAAAAATTCAGAAATTTTTCAGAAGAAACAATATGATTAGGAGGATGTTCCAAGGTGGCCCTTCAAGGAAGCAAGGTCCCAGGCTTGCAATACGTGATGCTGATGAGGAACCACCAAGAGACGCTCATGTGAGGCCCTGTGAATGGCCTTCGGAAAATTTTATGAATCAAGTGGGGATCAAAGAAGAATTTAGCACATATTTGAGTAACGCCGGTCTTGAGGACTTTGAAGCTGACAAATGCCCCCAGTATCATGATCTTACAAGTTCATTTGTGAGGAGGTTTGAGTTTTCATCTTCGTGTAATTCTCCTTCAGTCATGTTTGACCTTTATGACAAATCTTATACCATGGACTTAGAGG
The DNA here is from genome assembly GCF_002162155.2 of Triticum dicoccoides. NCBI lineage: Eukaryota > Viridiplantae > Streptophyta > Magnoliopsida > Poales > Poaceae > Triticum > Triticum dicoccoides. Next base: position 630,902,332 of record NC_041387.1, read on the forward strand.
ATTTCACTTCCGCTTGCAAACTTCCATCTTGGGGTAATGTCAGGGATCCCCCTAAATCTGAATATAGAGACTTTCTTGCTAGAATAACTGTGGGGGAATCTAGAGATATACACAAGCTACTATAGGGAGCGCTCACTTTCCTGCTATACATTATTTTGCTCTCTTCATAGGTAGATGCATAAATGCTAAGGATGAAGCATGTCACATGTGTGTCCCTGATCTCAGTATTCTCAGGAGTGCTGTATTAGGAGACCAATCTTATCATATGGGAGCCATTGTAGCTCGCAGGCTGCATCAGAATAAACATAGCGGAGATTTCTTTGGAGGAATTTATGCAACCCGCTTAGCTAATTTTCTTGAGATAGACATTCGTGAGGGTGATATGGAGTTACCCCCTTCTTATTTAGATTTTGATTCTATGGTTTCCCACCAGTTTGTTGAGAGGACTGAACCACCCCTCCAGTATCGACTAATCTTTAACAAATGTCATGTAGTCCATATTGCTCTTCCTGCTCCTGCCTTCTTTGATTTTCAGACAAAAGGAAGATATATTATTACCAGAGAGGAGGCAGATGAGTACGAGAGGAGAGCTGAGGCTGCTCAACGCCACGCTGTAGCTCAGGCGGCGGTAGCCGCTGCATCACAGTACGACCCCAGCTTCACCTACGGGTATCCGCCAGGCTATCCCTGGCAATAGACCAACTTAGGCCAAAAGCCTAAGCTTGGGGGAGTACGTATTTTCCACCGACATTTCATTCATGTTCATACACACTCATTGCTAGATGTCAGTGCTCATACTTTTTCACTGTAATATCCATGCTAGTTTAAATTTCTTTTTCCTGCTTTCTTGTGTGTATAATAAACCTTAAGAAAAACAAAAAAAATAGTTAGTTTACTTTCCATGCTTGTAGTAGAATTAAAAAGAAACCCAAAAAAATTTCCCGTTCTTCTTTTACTTGTTGGGAGCTTTCCCGTGTAAATAGTTTTTATGTCTTTTCCTTTCTTTGGGGGTCGAGAAGACCATATTGAAAATTGCTTAGTGGCTCTTATATGCATGATTGTTTATTTAACTTAGAACACATATTACTTGTCTTCTCTCTTGAGTTGAATGCTTGCAGATTCCAGCTTAGTCCAATGCACGTGCACTCTTATTATTATACACACCGTTCGGTCGTGCAAGTGAAAGGAAATGATGATGATATATGATGGACTTATTGGGATGAGAAAAGCTGGTATGAACTCGACCTTTCTTGTTTTTATAAATATGATGATTCATCGTTCCCGAGTCAGCTATTATGAAGTAAACATATTTGCAATGACATTTAGAGATTATAGTTGCTTGTGCCATGCTTGATTAGCTATGAGTTATAATGGTTTACCTTGCGTGCCAACATGCTATTAGAATATTATGATGTGGTATGATGGGATGGTATCCTCCTTTAAATGAATTGAGTGACTCGACTTGGCACATGTTCACGCATGTAGTTGAATCAAATCAACATAGCCTTCATGATATTTATGTTCATGGTGGATTATATCCTACTCATGCTTGTATTCGGTGTGAATTAATTTTAATGCATGTTTACGACTGTTGTCGCTCTCTCAGTTGGTCGCTTTCCAGTCTTTTGCTAGCCTTCACCTGTACTAAGCGGGAATACTGCTTGTGCATTCAAACTCCTTAAACCCCAAAGTTGTTCCATATGAGTCCATTATACCTTCCTATATGCGGTATTTACCTGCCGTTCCAAGTAAATTTGTATGTGCCAAACTCTAAACCTTCAAATAAATATTCTGTTTTGCATGCTCGAATAGCTCATATGTCAACTAGAGCTGCCCTTATCTTCTGTGTTAGGCGGGTTATTTTCAAGAGGAGTGGACTCCGCTCCTCATTCACGAGAAAATGGCTGGTAACCGGGATGCCCAGTCCCATGCTTTATGCAAACTAAATCAAAATAACTGCAAACAAAACTCCCCTTGGGGCCCGTTGAATGTTGGAGGCACTCATTGTTTCGAGCAAGCCATGGATTGATGCTTGTGGAGGAAGGGGGGTATAAATTTTACTATTCTGTTTGGGAACCGCCTATAATCTGTTTAGCATGGGAGATATCATCGTCTTTTAGTTGTTATGTTGACAATGAGAGTATGCCGCTCAAAATATAATTTATCTCTATTTCAAATCCGAGCTCTGGCACCTCTACAAATCCCCGCTTCCCTCTGTGAAGGCCTTATCCATTTACTTTTATGTTGAGTCATCACCTTTCTTATTAAAAAGCACCCGCTGGAGAGCACATTGTCGTTTGCATTCATTATAATTGGTTTATATTGGGTATGACTTGACTGGATCTCTTTTACCATGAATTACAATGTTTAGTCAGTCCTTAATCTTTAAAGGTGCTCTGCATTTATGTTTTGCGGTCTCAGAAAGGGCTAGCGAGATACCGTTTTGTTATATCATGTTATGATTATTTTGAGAAAGTGTTGTCATCCGAGTTTTATTATTATGGCTCGCTAACTGATTATGCTATTGATATGAGTAATTGTGAGACCTACGTGTTATTGTGAGTATGGTTAGTTCATAATAATTGTTGAAACTTGAATGCCGGCTTTTCATGTTTGCAACAAAAAGAGCAAACAGAGTTTGTAAAAGTTTTTATTTTTCTCTTTCAGTTTGCCAACTGAATTGCTTGAGGACAAGTAAGGGTTTAAGCTTCGGGGAGTTGATACGTCTCAGTCGTATCTATTTTTCTAAACACTTTTGCCCTTGTTTTGGACTCTAACTTGTATGATTTGGGTGGAACTAACCCGGACTGACGCTGTTTTCAGTAGAATTGCCATGGTGTTGTTTTATGTGCAAAAAATAAAAGTTCTCGGAATGACCTGAAACTCCACGGAACACCTTAGAAAAAAAAATAAAAAATCTTCACCAAAGATGAAGACCATGGGGCCCACACCCTGTCCACGAGGGTGGGGGGCGCCCCCTGGGCGCGCCCCCTATCTCGTGGGCCCCCTGGTGGCCCTCTGACGCCAACTCCAACTCCATATATTGGCTTTCGTGAAGAAAAAAATCGGAGAGAAGAAATAATCGCGTTTTATGATACGGAGCCGCCGCCAAGCCTTAATCTCTCTCGACAGGGCTGATCTGGAGTCCGTTCGGGGCTCCGAAGAGGGGGATTCGTTGTCTTCGTTATCATCAACCATCCTCCATCACCAATTTCATGATGCTCACCGCCGTGCGTGAGTAATTGCATCGTAGGCTTGCTGGACGGTGATGGGTTGGATGCGATTTATCATGTAATCGAGTTAGTTTTGTTAGGGTTTGATCCCTAGTATCCATTATGTTTTGCGATTGATGTTGCTATGACTTTGCTATGCTTAATGCTTGTCACTAGGACCCGAGTGCCATGATTTCAGATCTGAACCTATTATGTTTTCATGAATATATGTGTGTTCTTGATCCTATCTTGCAAGTTTATAGTCACCTATTATGTGTTATGATCCGGCAACCCCGAAGTGACAATAATTGGGACCACTCCCGGTGATGACCATAGTTTGAGGAGTTCATGTATTCACTATGTGCTAATGCTTTATTCCGGTTCTCTATTAAAAAGAGGTCTTAATATCCCTTAGTTTCCAATAGGACCCCGCTGCCACGGGAGGGTAGGACAAAAGATGGCATGCAAGTTCTTTTCCATAAGCACGTATGACTATATACGGAATACATGCCTACATTATATTGATGAACTGGAGCTAGTTCTGTGTCACCCTATGTTATGACTGTTACATGACGAACCGCATCCGGCATAATTATCCATCACTAATCCAGTGCCTACGAGTTTTCCATATACTGGTTCCCGCTTATTTACTTTTCCGTTGCTACTGTTACAATCACTACAAAATACCAAAAACATTACTTTTGTTGTCTTTACTTTTGTTAACGTTGCCACTACTATCATATTACTTTGTACTAAACACTTTGCTGCAGATACTAAGTTTCCAGGTGTGGTTGAATTGACAACTCAGCTGCTAATACTTGAGAATATTCTTTGGCTCCCCTTGTGTCGAATCAACAAAGTCGGGTTGAATACTCTACCCTCTAAAACTGTTGCGATCCCCTATACTTGTGGGTTATCATGTACCCCCGTGCTCCAAACAACTGCTTATAATAATTAGAAACATATGATTTGAGATTATCCTGGCCCGCAATGGTTTCCTCATCGTTCCCAAGTTGAACAATTTTCTTTTTAGACTATGTGCCATTCACGATCAGATGGAAGAACTTCATGTTGTTATCTCCCTTCCTCACATTGTTGTTATCTCCCTTCCTCACATACCGCTTTAATGTCTAAAACATCAATAAATGATAATAATATTTCTTCTTCTTTCTTATTCCCACCACAGGCATTCTTGATTATAAAAAAAAACTATTTTTACCCTGAAGTTTGACAAACACAGAACAATTCCATAAGTTGATCCATTGCAGGCTTAGTTACAAACTGTCATGTCAAACAAAGAGACAGGCGTCTAGGTTCGTAGTGCTATGCACAACTGAATTTACAGGTAACTATCTACTCTGCTTCAAGTTTTGCATACTTGCTCTTTGCACGACTTGCATCTGGCTAGTATAGAAGATGGGCGTGAGGGGACATGCAATGCTGGTCCTGCCACGGGCTGCGCAGCTGCGTCAGGAACGGGTCATTTAGCCAGTCGAACACTCCGTGGCTACTCCCCGCCGGTAGTTGCAGGCTGGGCAGGTCCAGCACACCCTTGCTCGCCGCCGGTAGCTGCAGGGTGGACATGTTCGGCATCCCATGGTTCGCCGCCGGTAACTGGATGCTGCAGGGTGGGTTCACGGCCGGAACCTGCAGATGGAAGGGGGCGTTCGCCGCTTGCGACAAAGACGACGTCGACGCGACGGTGACCATGGCGACGTCTGCTTCCTTCTTGGTTACCCTGGGCGCGTCGTGGCTGCTGCTGTTGCCGGACAGCGCCACCGACGAGGAGGAGGGGGAGGAGGGGATCAGGAAGTTGTCCTGGACGTCGTCGGACGGCGACAGGTAGAAGTCGCCGGCTGCCGGAACAGGGCACGCTCTGGCCGCGCCACTGTAGCCGTACCCACCGTTGCCGCCGGACCTCTGCTTCATCTCCTCCATCTCAAAGGCTCTCTGCTCTAGCTCCTTGAACGGCGTGGCCTTCCGGTATACCTTGCACAGCACCGTGTCCTCACTGGGCGGCGCCGCGCCGGTTTCAGGGAGGCGGTACTCGTTCATGACCCAGTCCGTCTTGGTGCCCCGCGGTGCGCGGCCCTGGTAGAAGACGAGCGTCTTCTTGAGCCCAATGACCCGCTTGGGGTCGCCGGTGCTCCGTATGGCCCTGTCCGACCCCGTTGCCTTCCAGAATCCCCGCTCCGTGGTCCGGTTCGGCCGCCCGCCGCTCCCCGCCTTCCGGTCACGCGGCACGAAGAAGTACCACTCCCTCTCACCGATCTTCGCCATCCCTGGATATCCACACACAAATATCATCAGCTTGCTGCTCAAACATATCCCGGATCGATCGATCACTGCCACAATGTTCTTGTGTACGTACCGGGAAGATCCCAGGGATCGTGGCGATAAATGTTGAGGGTGCCGATGATGTCGAAGTGGAGCTTCTTGCCAAGTGCGACGTGGGAGAGGTAGAAGCCGAGGAGCTCCTCTTCCGTGGGGTGGAACCGGAAGCCGGGGAGGTCCTGATCGACCTCCATGGTCGACGCCGCCACTGCCATTGCCATTGCTGGCTGCTGCTCCAAGTGCTCGATCGGCGCTGTATTTGTTATGATGCTGCTGCTGGAAGGTGGATGATAGCGGTGGTCGTGGCACCCTACCGGACCGTCGGGGTTGCTTATATAGAGCTTCAAAAAATTATGCCAACCTACGCGGTTTCCTGCAGAAAAGGGGGGTCGCAGTTTCTTGGCACTGGAGAAAGCAACCGGTGCTCTAGCTCGGTACGCAAGATAGAATGGATTTGTGCCGGCTTTACTTACCACTAAATTAATCACTGCCTTACTTAATTTAGATCTGGTGTTTGCAGACTCATGAAGTCACACAGATTGACTCCTTTTCGTCATCCTTGTTCGGCCTATATACTGTATTTATCTTGTGCCACGCTCCATATTGAAAACCTAAGGCTAGGACTTTTAGCCAAAATAAATAAAGGGTGTGACTAGGTCTCAGTCGGCTGAGACTTCGCGAAGTCTCAATCAAGTGACACATAGTGTATAAAAGGAAAAGAAATAAAAAAACAAAAAACTTTACACGAATCTGCATGAAAAATCGAAGGAATATAACATCGACTGAGACTTCGCGAAGTCTCAGTCGACTGAGATTTAGCAGCACCGATAAATAAAATACTCGTAGGATTGCTTCTCGAAAGATTGCTACTCGCCATTTTGGAAAGCATTGCAATGGCAGTGATTACTTCAGTGCACTTTCCGTGCTTACCTTGCACCTGAAATCTACTGTTCAACAAGTTGATTTTTTTAAGGGACGTTCAACAACTTGATGTAGTAGTCAGCAGCCCCCTAAACATGCGCGAACCAACCTGTGGTTGAATGGTTAGAGGGATAGTGGTATCCCCAACCCACTAGGGTTCAAGTCCTGTGCTCGCATTATTTCTGGATTTATTTAGGATTTCCGGCGATGCGCTTTCAGTGGGAGGAGACGTTCCCGGCGATGCCTTTCAGTGGGACGAGACGTTCTCGTTGACGACGAGGCGCCTACGCTGACTTTGTAAATCTCAAAATGATATGCCGGTTCAGTCTCTCGGAGGTGCTCATAGGGTAGGGGGTACACGCGGATGCACGCATGCAGGTGGCGCGACACGAAAGTTTGGATGCATGGGATGGCATGGAATCGGTCTCACACTACTGGAATCAGGATCTTTGCCGTCAGCTAGATCTTTGCCGTTTGCTAGCTGACGGCAAAGAAGGTCTTTGCCCTCAGCTTAATAGAAGTTGACGGCAAAGAAAGAGCTGACGGCAACGACCATGTTTGCTATGCCCTAACTAAAATCCATCGACGCCCGCCCGCGCCCCACATCTCTATCTGTCCCCTCTCTCTCTCCGCCCGCGCCCGAGCCGCCGCCGCCCCGCGCCACCCCACCCCCGTGCCGCCGCCGCCCAGTGCCACCCCCGTCGCTGCGCCGCCCCAGCAGCCTCGGTGACCC
>NC_041387.1:630909749-630935457 GCF_002162155.2 Triticum dicoccoides
CCACCACCGCGGTTGCCCCGCCACTCCGGCGCCCCCTCCTCCAGCCGGCCGTCCCTGCGCCCCTCTCCTCCACCACCGCGGCCGCCCCACCCCTCCGGCGCCCCTCCTCCACCCGGTGAGACCTCTTGTATTTTTTTCTATTTTTGTTTCTGTATTTTAAGTTTAGTTTAGGTTTACTTTAGGTTTGGTTTAGTTTAAGTTTACTTTAGTTTAGGTCTAGAGCAGAGAGCCTTATATTGCAGCGCAAGAATTGATTATGATAGCTCATCCAGACTTGGAAGTTCTTAGGGTCCGTGCGAATAAAACCTGATAGCTAGGTTGACTCTGCTAGCTTGCTGATACACACCAATAGCTCAAGATGCGTGGCCTGCTACTGAAGTGCGGTGCTGGTGCACTGATGTGAAGCATGGTGTATAATCCAGCTGCTGATCACACCTGAGTATGCGGTCCTGGCAAGTGGCAACATCATTGTTGAGGTGTGTGTGCCTCAAACTCGTATGTTAGTTGCGTCTCCTGTGATCATAGTTGAGCAAGTATAAGATTGCAGTATGGTTATAATGTCTTACCCCAGCTTGCATTTACATACCTTTTCTGTAATAGGATCCTATGGTAATGTGATGTGGTACTTGTTCTAATTTGCACACAAAGTAAATTGATTTTAGGACACTACCCTTAGTTTCTGATTTGAGGTATGTTTGTTTGCTTGGTGTGTGGCACCTAGAGCCACCTAAAATATGGTGCAACTATGATTGTTGCCACAAGTATTCCAATGTGATCACACCACAAGGAACTTTAGGTTTAGTTTTGGTTAAGAAGAACGATGAAAGATGAAAAAAAATAAGAAGAAGAAGATAATTAAAGAGGAGGAAGAAGAAGTGTATTTTTTTTCCTATTTTTAGATTACTATGCTATTTTTTTCAACATTTTCAGTTTTCTTTCACGTCTAAAAAATCCCTAGTTTTGAAGGGTGCCAATTGCCATTGCCAACCAACCTACCAAATTAATTAAGTGTTGTTGATGTTGTTGAGCACAAGTGCATTGCTTTTTTTTTCTCAGTTTTCTTTCATGTCTAGAAACTTGGCTCTATGTTTATAGATATGCTTCTAGATACTAATTGGTCTCTTCTGCTGCTTATTAGAGATGGAGAGAGGCCGTCACCGCGGGCTCTGCTCTGACACATCGGAGTACGAGTTGGATGCTTTCGAGTTCTTCAGTATCATACTTGGGACTTCCTCCAAGAGGCGGGTATATAAAAGGAGAGATCTCCCCTTCACCCATCTCATTATGATAACTCTGATGTTTGCTACATCACTCCTTGTCCCAAACTGCAGAGGCTGCCTGACACTTTTATGACGATGCTGGACGGCCATCGGCCAAAGAATGTGAAGCTGCGACAGGCCGACAGCGGGCTTCGCAGGCTTTGGGACGTGGAGTTGGTGATCAGGTATGGCCACATGTACCCGTGTCGTGGCTGGGAGCAGTTCTACCATGCCTATGACCTACGGCACGGGTACTTCCTTCTCTTCAGGTACGACGGCGACGCCATGCTCACCGTGAAGGTGTTCAACACGACTATGTGTCGCATGCACTACCAGGACGACGATGATGCCAGTATGTTCTGTCTCTTCTTCCTCTACATTTTGCTTTGTCTCACATCGATTGTTAACGGTCATTATTGCATTTGGTCAGGCAATGGGAGTAGCAGCAGCGACTCTGGCTGCAGCAAAAGCAGCAGTGGGGATGATCCGGAATGGAGTGGGGAAGAAGAGGAGCGGAGTGGGGATGAGGAGGTGCAGGCTGACGATGGGAAACAGGTGGTGGTGGCTGAGGATGACGTAGCAATGGTGGTGGCTGACGATGGGCAAGAGATGGTGGTGGCTGAGGATGACCTAGCAATGGTGCTGCCTAAAGATGGCATCGCGATGGTGGTGGTGCCTCACAATGACCTCGCGATGGTGGTGGCGCTGGCGATCCCACAGCCGGGCGACATGACCATGCCAATTGTGGTAGAATACTACATCCCACTGCCTCCACCGCGTCGCCGCTCTTTGCGCATTAGGATGAGGAAGGAGAAGGAGAAGAAGAATGAGGAGTGAACTATGTCAAGTATGTCAGATCCCAGAATGATCTATATATACTTAGCTTTGTTTCCTCCAAAATGACATAAGTTAGCTCTAATATGTTAAGTTATCTCTAATATGCTTAGTTTCCTAGGTTTGCTCAATAATGACATACACTTGGCTTACTTGTGTAAAAAATGGCATAATTGTGCTTAGTTAACTCAAAAATGGCATAATTAGTTTAGTTAGCTCCAAAATGACCCATTTAACCTAGGTTAGCTCCAATATGATCCATTTTACCTAGGTTAGCTCCAAAATGACCAAGTTTACCTAGGTTAGCTCCAATTTGATCCATTTTCGCTAGGTTAGCTCCAAAATGACCTAGTTTACCTACGTTAGCTCCAAAATGACCAAGTTTACCTAGGTTAGCTCCAATATGATCCATTTTAGCAAGGTTAGCTCCAAAATGATCAAGTTTACATAGGTTAGCTCCAATATGATCCATTTTAGCTAGGTTAGCTTGAAAATGATCAAGTTTACCTAGGTTAGCTTTAATATGATCCACTTTAGCTAGGTTAGCTCCCAAATGACCTAGTTTACCTAGGTTAGCTCCAAAATGACCAAGTTTACCTAGGTTATCTCCAAAATGACCTAGTTTACCTAGGTTAGCTCCAAAATGACCAAGATGGCATAATATGCTTAGTTCACTCAAAGATGGCATAATTAGCTAGGTTAGATCCATTTTACCTAAGTATGCTTACTTCTTATTCCAGTCTTCTTCTTATTATTCTTCATTTTCTTCTCTTCATGTTCTTATTCTTCTTCTAACTTTCTTGTTTCCCATTTTGTAGATCTCATTTAATTCACGGAAGCCTGCATGGATGGAGTGCTTCTTTTCCCTTTCTGCCTTTATTTTGTATCGATGAACTTGCATGGATGGAACTTGTTATATGGATGGATAACAGTGTTGGATGAACAATGTGAAACTTTTGTAATATGTATGGATGGAACTATGTGTTGGTTATGTATGTATATATGATGAAACTTGTGTGTTGGATATGTCTTTTGTGAAATTTGTGTGTTGAAACTTGTGGGTTCAAATTGAATGAATTTAAGAAAAAACAGAAAAACATGGGCTATACAGGATCTTTGCCGTGTTGGTGAAGGAAATATGCCCTAGAGACAATAATAAAGTTGTTATTTTATATTTCTTTATTCATGATAAAGGTTTATTATTCATGCTAGAATTGTATTGATCGGAAACTTAAATACATGTGTGAATACATAAACAAAAACCGTGTCCCTAGTAAGCCCCTACTAGACTAGCTCATTGATCAAAGATGGTTCAGGTTTCCTAACCATGGACATGAGTTGTCATTTGATAACAAGATCATATCATTAGGAGAATGATGTGATGGACAACACCCATCCATTAGCTTAGCATAATGATCATTCAGTTTTATTGCTATTGCTTTCTTCATGTCAAATACATATTCCTTCGACTATGAGATTATGCAACTCCCAGATACCGAAGGAATACCTTGGTGCTATCAAACATCACAAAATAACTGGGTGATCATAAAGATGCTCTACAGGTATCTCCGAAGGTGTTTGTTGAGTTAGCATAGATCGAGATTAGGATTTGTCACTCCGAGTATTGGAGAGGTATCTCCGGGCCCTCTCGGTAATATACATCATAAGCTTGTACGCAAATGGCTAAGGAGTTAATCACGAGGTGATGTATTACAGAATGAGTAAAGAAACTTGCCGGTAACGAGATTGAACTAGGTATAGAGATGCCGACGATCGAATCTCAGGCAAGTAACATAACGATGGACAATGGGAATTAAGTATGTTGTCATAATGGTTTGGCCGATAAAGATCTTCGTAGAATATGTAGGAGTCAATATGGGCATCCAGGTTCCGCTATTGGTTATTGACTGGAGAGGTGTCTCGGTCATGTCTACATAGTTCTCAAACCCATAGGGTCCGCACACTTAATGTTCGTTGACGATATAGTGTTATATGAGTTATATGATTTGGTGACCAAATGTTGTTCGGAGTCCCGTATGAGATCACGGACATGACGAGGAATCTTGAAATGGTCGAGAGGTAAAAATCGATATATAGGACGATGATATTTGGACACCGGAAGTGTTTCGGGACGTACCAGGAAGGAATCGGGTCACCGGAAGGGGTTCCGGGCACCCTCCTGGCAAGTTATGGGCTTAATGGGCCAAAGGGAGGGACAGACCAGCTGTGACGCCCGGATATTCAAGCTACAATGAACCTCTACTAATGATGCCACGTCACCTCGATTACTGTTGCTAATCTCACGTTAGTTCGAAACCGGTTTGAATTCAAATCCAAAATCAAACAAACAATAAAAGTTTTTAAATTTTAAAACTAAAATGTTCGAAGAGAACCAAATATCGCATAGGTAATTATGGTGGAGAAACGACACTTTTATAGAATGCTTAAATACTCTAAGATGAATAAAACAGTAGCAAAAACTATTATTTAAATACTTCTAAATAATAATTAATTACAAAACTATTTTACTTTGGGTAGAAACATTTAATTTGGCAGTGGCATAATTGGTGACATCCATTTAGGTGCCACTTTGGTATATGGTTAATGCTAGGATAAACAACAACTAAAAGAAACAGAAAAGAAATAAAACAGACAAAAGGAAAACGAAAAGGTTAAAGAAAAGGAAAAAGGGACATTGTGCACTAGGCCTAGTGCACAGTGCCGGCCCAACTGGCCTAGCCGGCCCAACCCCGGGCCATCCCTTCCCTCCCCCTGTTCACCGTCGCGGTGGACGCCGGACCCGCGTCCATGACGCGGATGGCCACACGTCGGCCATCCTGCGGCCGTCCCCGTCGCCCCCATCGACCTACAAGGACACCCATGCCCTGGTTGAACCCTAGCTGCCCTCCAGATCCCCCTCTCTTTGCCCCTCTCCCACACGCCCGAGCTCGTCGGCGCTGCCGTCGCCATACCGCCGCCGTAGGCGCGGCCACCAGCCTCCCGGCACCATCGGAGAATGCCCAGGATCTCCACCAGCATGCCCTGCTTCCCCTACGCGGATCAACTCGAGCTCGGAGCAACCACCTCGACCGGATCGACGCCTTCTTCTTCCTCGGTCGTCGCCGCTGCTCTTCATCGATCCGTCGCCTCTGCAGCTCCTAAGCCACCAACGGGCCTCCGTGTGCCTCCGCGGTGAGCTCCTCGTCCGATTCCCCCTCTTCTCCGGCTCGATCCGTTCCGTTTGTGGCTGTCCCGTGAGCTTTGTCCACCATGGCAAAAGTTCAGTGTTCGCATACGTGCATGCTGCCGCTCCTCTGAAACTGAAGCGTGTTGCTGATGCGTTCTACCGTTGCCTGCCGCTGCTCGCGCCGTCACGCCGTGCCGCTCACTGGCCTCTGGCCACGACCGGTTGCGCCCGGCTGCGCGTACGCGCTTGCCCGCACCCACTGCCGCCCGGCGCCTGCTCACAACCGCCGCGCCCGCAAGCACCCGGCCTCTGCTACTCTGTTGCTGCCGTTGTAATGCTGCTAGTTACTGTAGCTGATGCGAGCTAGCTTTTCTAATTCTACACTGTTTAACCCTCTGAACAGCCCCTAAACATCGACTAAATGACTTTTAACAGGAGCAAAAATATTATGGGAAGGTAGTACACTTGACAAGGCTCAAATGTTTTCATTGGACCTAATCCGTTAGATGCCTGGATTAAATCATACGAAAATCACAAAGTTCAATGTTCTGTTAATAGAAAAGCCGAAAACGGCTTTAATTTCATAGCTACTTTAGAGCTGTTGATGATCAAGCAAATGCACTCTAACAGAGATGCAAGTGCTACTATCTTGTAGATCATAGAAAAATGCTCAAAATTGGTATAAAGCACAAAAACAGAGGATGTACAGAACAATAGTTGTAGCGTTTTGAAAACAGCAAAGTGATGTTTAAAACTGAGGAAATCTCAGACTTAGTTGAATTTCAGGAATTTTTAGGATATTGCTTAAAGCTTTGAAAATCAATAGAAAATAATCCGTAGCTTGAATGAAAAAGTTTTATACATGAAAGTTGCTCAGAACGACGAGACGAATCCGGATACGCAACCCGTTCGTCCGCCACACACCCCTATCATATCAAACTCGCAACTTTCCCCCTCCGGCTCCTCTGCCCGAAAACGCGAAACACCAGGGATACTTTCCCGGATGTTTTCCCCCTTCGCCGTTATCACCTAATACCGCGTGAGGGCACACCTAGCACCGCCGTTTGCTTTGTCACGCATCGTCATGCTTATGTTGCATTGTATTTATTGTTTCTTCCCCCTCTTCTCTTCGGTAGACTACGAGGCTGATGTTGCTGCTGGTACCCCGATCGACTACGGTGTTGACGACCCCTCCTTCTTGTCTGAGCAACCAGGCAAGCCCCCCCCCCCCTTGATCACCAGATATCGCCTATTCTTCTCTATACTGCTTGCATTAGAATAGTGTAGCATGTTACTGCTTTTCGTTAATCCTATTCTGATGCATAGCCTGTCATTGTTGCTACAGTCATTGATACCTTACCCGTAATTCTAAATGCTTAGTATATGATGCTAGTTTATCATCATTGGCCCTACATTCTTGTCAGTCTGCCTTGCTATACTATTGGGCCGTGATCACTCGGGAGGTGATCACGGGTATATACTATACATATATACATACTACAGATGGTGACTAAAGTCGGGTCAGCTCGTTGAGTACCCGCAAGTGATTCAGATAAGGGGGCTGAAAGGACAGGTGGCTCCATCCCGGTAGAGGTGGGCCTGGGTTCCCGACGGCCCCCGACTGTTACTTTGTGGCGGAGCGACAGGGCAGGTTGAGACCACCTAGGAGAGAGGTGGGCCTGGCCCTGGTCGGCGTTCGCGGATACTTAACACTCTTAACGAGATCTTGGTATTTGATCTGAGTCTGGCCATTTGGTCTATACGCACTAACCATCTACGCAGGAGTAGTTATGGGTATCCCGGTGTCGTGGTATCAGCCGAAGCCTTCGTGACGCCAGCGACTGAGCGGCGCGCGCCGGATTGGAACGTAAGCCTGCTCTTGTATTAAGTGGGCTAGTTCTGCTTTCGGCCGCCCTCGCAACGTGCAGGTGTGCTAAGGGCGATGGGCCCAGACCCCTGTGCGCTTAGGTTTAGACCGGCGTGCTGGCCTCTCTGTTGTGCCTAGGTGGGGCTGCGACGTGTTGATCTTCCGCGGCCGGGCATGACCCAGGAAAGTGTGTCTGGCCAAATGGGATCAAGCGTGTTGGGTTATGTGGTGCACCCCTGCAGGGAAGTTAATCTATTCGAATAGCCGCGATCTTCGGTAATAGGACGACTTGGAGTTGTACCTTGACCTTATGACAACTAGAACCAGATACTTAATAAAACACACCCTTTCAAGTGCCAGATACAACCCGGTGATCGCTTTTCCACAGGGCGACGAGGGGAGGATCGCCGGGTAGGATTATGCTATGCGATGCTACTGGAGATGCTACTTGGAGGACTTCAGTCTACTCTCTTCTACATGCTGCAAGACGGAGGCTGCCAGAAGCGTAGTCTTCGATAGGACTAGCTATCCCCCTCTTATTCTGGCATTCTGCAGTTCAGTCTATCGATATTGCCTATTTACACATATACCCATGCATATGTAGTGTAGTTCCTTGCTTGCGAGTACTTTGGATGAGTACTCACGGTTGCTTTTCTCCCTCTTTTCCCCTTTCCCTTCTACCTGGTTGTTGCAACCAGATGCTGGAGCCCAGGAGCCAGACGCCACCGTCGACGACGACTCCTACTACACTGGAGGTGCCTACTACTACGTGCAGGCCGATGACGACGACCCGGAGTAGTTTAGGAGGATCCCAGGCAGGAGGCCTGCGCCTCTTTTGATCTGTATCCCAGTTTGTGCTAGCCATCTTATGGTAACTTGTTTAACTTATGTCTGTACTCAGATATTGTTGCTTCCGCTGACTCGTCTATGATCGAGCACTTGTATTCGAGCCCTCGAGGCCCCTGGCTTGTATTATGATGCTTGTATGACTTATTTATGTTTTAGAGTTGTGTTGTGATATCTTCCCGTGAGTCCCTGATCTTGATCGTGCACATTTGCGTGCATGATTAGTGTACGATTGAATCGGGGGCGCCACACCAGCCCACTAGGAGGCTAGTGCGCCCCTCCACTTGGTTGGCCGGCCCTAGGGAGGAAAAAAGGGGAGGGATAGCCCCTCCTGCCTTTCCCTCTCATAGGAGAAAGGAAAGGGGGGGCACCCTCCCCTGCCTTTCCCTGTGCTCCAAATAAGGAAAGGGGGGCGCCACCTTCGGAGAGACCCCAAGCAGGATTCCCACTACTTGGGCGCCCCCCTTGGCAGCTCCTCCCTCCCTCCCACCTATATATATATATATGGGAGGAGGGCGCCTAGCAAAAACCAAACAATTGCCTACCCATGTGCGGGCCCCCCTCCACCGTTTACAACCCGGTCATATTTTCGTAGTGCTTATGCGAAACCCTGCGGAGATCACTTCACCATCACCGTCGCCATGCCGTCGTGCTGACGGAACTCATCTACCACCTTGATGTCTTGTTTGATCAAGAAGGCGACGGACATCACCGAGCTGAACGTGTGCAGCACACGGAGGTGCCGTGCGTTCAGTACTTGATCGGTTGGCGAGAAGAAGTTCGACTACATCAACCGCGTTGTGAAACGCTTCCGCTTACGGTCTATAAGGGTACGTAGACACACTCTCCCCCTCGTTGCTATGCATCTCCATGAATAGATCATTGTGTGTGCGTAGAAAATTTTTCGTTTCCATGCAACGATTCCCAACAGTTGGAGGGGTGACACCATCACGTCGCCTTCGCAACACTACTGCCTAGTCGTCTTGCCAATGGTTAGCAACACCTAGCAGCCATCTCCACTAGATGCATCGTGAAGATGCCGGTGCGGGAGAGAAGGTATGTGCTTCTCATGACCTCCCCACGACACCAACCCAACGCCAAATCGGTTATGCATCGTCACTGCCGCGCAACACCTGTGCACGATGGCCACCAATGCTGACACATGGAGACATATGGGACTGGCTGGACAACGAGGCCGATCCATGTCCAACGTTCTCCGGCCCCGCCATGGCTAGGCGTCCCTCGCCGTCCACAAGACCACCCGAGCCCAGATTCAGGCTCAAGGCTTCCTGTAAAAGCTCCATGCACCTCCAAGGGAGCAACCTCCACACCTGTCGTTAGCATCCAGACATGCCTCGCCTAAGACACCTGCAAGTTGTGTCTGGTGACCCAAACGGATGCACACCATGCCACCATGGAGCAACCTCTGTGTCACCGCTGACGAAAGCCACAGATGCGCCCCCAAGACCCTTACACCAGTGAGCCTTGCTGCACTACCTGGTTCGAAGTGGTCGTTCTTGCAAGAAGGAACACGTTGATCCAACAACCCGCCGCAAGGAACTACCGCGGAGGAAGAACCTTACATGAATACAACGACCTCCCCTCTGCCCCCGTCCTTGGCAGATGTGTGGCCTAGCCCACGGCAGCCTCGAGAGGCGACGAGAAGGTAGTGAGAAGAGGGGCAACTCGAGATCTGAGACAGGGAGAGGAAATCAGCGGCAGTGCAAGGGAAGGGTGCTTCTAGGGATTGTCATGCGTGGATTGTTTCTGACTTTTCTCGGGTTGTTGCAACATATGGATGCAAAGAAAATGGCAAGATCTTCAAGAATATAAATCATCAAGTGATTTACTTCTAGAGCAAGATCTTCTCAAAATGCATAACTAAAACAAAGAATGTAGAGTGCCTTGATCGATGGATTACATCATTGGACTGGTTTACTTCCAGTCTTCTGCCTCTGCTTTTCCCATGTTAGAGATGCGAGAGTTGGATACTATCTTAGTGATCTAAAACATCTTACATTAGTTTACAGAAATAGCATTTTCTGCTTTATTTTCTTTCCGTTTTTGTTTGTAATAAACATTTGTATTATTAACAGAAATTCACCGTAGAACGATTGTTCTAGAGTCTCCGCATAAAGAAAAGTTAGAGCAGCCGCCATAGGTCAAGGTTTTCAATTACTTCTTTCCAATAGCTGTAGCATACATCTGATCAACAGTCCAAACATGCAGCGATAAAAGGCGTTCTTGGGTTAATTTTCTATTGTGTGCACCAGTCAATGCAGAGCCGGAGGGTTTAAAGGTTTCACACACCCTTTTCGGGAAATTCTCTGGAGGATGAAAAGGAAGCCCTTTTAAAGTTTGATGTAAAAATAAGTAGATAGGCTGCTTTCCTCACGAGGTAAGCACAATCTTACTTTAAGCTAGCACAGCCATCAAGTAACACCGATTGCATTTATATTTTCAATTACAGAGGATTACTGTATAATTATAGGCCGCTCCACATCGTTCATCATCTGGAAACACATGACTCGACTGCATGTCCACGTTAACGGGAAAAATGACCTGGTATAAACTACTCCTTCCGTTCCATAATATAAGTGTGGTTTTTACCGGTAATCCACTTCTGAGCCCAGGCTCAGCTGCTCCCGCCCTTACGAAAAAAATCAAAACGAATACTAGAAAAATTCAAAAAATTATAATTTTTTTATGTGTGGTAGATAATTTGATGCGTGTGGTACGCTCCAATTTCAAGTCATTTGGACATCTGAGCAGCTCTTGGCAAAAAAGACAAATTCGAAGTCTGTAAAAATGTTTACTGTTCATGCACTGTTCTGACCCGATTTATGTTTTTTGCTAAGAGCTTCTCAGAAATCCTAAAGATCTAAAATTTAGAGCGGACCTCACGTGATAAATTGCCTACCATGCAAAGAAAATTGGAAGTTTTTGAATTCTTTATGATTTTTTCATGGACGGGTGCAAATGAGCCCGGACACCGAAACGCCACACTTTTTTTTACACTACACTAGTGTAAAAAACGCTCTTATATTATGAAACGGCCAGTGTAGCTGGATGGATCGGCTGCGATGGGGACCATTTCCGAATTTAAAAGGCCATTTCTGCTTTCTCCTCGGAGTTGGCGACATATCCGTATGTATTTAAATTCTAGGCGTAACCTTTGTGTTTTTCTTAACTAACCTAGTGTACGAGATTGTCCGTTGGTCAGGCATCCCCCGTTCGAGATGAGTCCATACCAAGGAGAATGATGAAAAGTATCTCGCCGATTTCCGCACGGTTCGACGGCCGGTGATCCTATGCCAATAATCAGTGCAGAGCCAGAAAAGCTTTAGGTCACGGCTCTATGCTAGCTGGGCTATGGGATAGGTTTGTGTGGCTGCCATTGTCCTTTTGGTCATCTTGACCGACTTTGGTCAAAGATGACCACTAGTATGAGGAGCCCAAGCCAAGCTAGTACGTGGTCGGTTGAAGCTTGGCGGGCCGAAAATGTGAACGCTTGACCTGGGGATTCATCTTCGTCGTCGTCGTCTCATGCATGCGATGCAAGATGCAAGATGGATCACTTTCGTCGGCTAGCTTAATAATCAACGGCGCGAGAAGAAACGTGTAGTGCGTGGTAGTTAGGCAAATGCCCTAGAACTAGAACCCATGCCACCATGACTCGTTCTTGTGCGTGCGTCGAGCTCATGCATCCGTTCGGCAGCGATGTGTGTCTGTTGCCTATTTCTTTGGCGTACTGTAAACCGGAACGTAGAGAGCGGACCGCCGGGATATATACCACGGAATGCCACAGCCATGTTGACCGCCACTAGTAGAAAAGGGGGCAATGGTCCAGGCCGGGTCAGCCCATTAGTCCCGGTTCGAACCGGGACCCATGGGGGCATTGGACCCGGTTCGTGAGCCTCGGGGGCCGGCCGGGCCACGTGGGCCATTGGTCCCGGTTCGTCTGGACCTTTTGATCCCGGTTGGTGGGACGAACCGGGACCAATGGGCCTCGCTCCTGCCCCACCATCATTGGTCCCGGTTGGTGGCTTGAAACGGGCCCAAATGCTGCCCTTTAGTCCCGGTTCATGCCATGAACCGGGACCAATGAATTGCTTATATATACCCCTCGCCCGCGAGCAGAGCACTCCCACTGTTCTGTTTTTCCTGGCCGGCGAGGGGAGAGCTTTGTGGTGCTCTAGCCCACCTTCTATGCACACGAGGTGTTCGATGGAATGCCCGAGCCACACTACTTAAGCTTTCTCCTCTCCAAGCTCGACCTTCAAGCTCCATTTTCCTCAATATTTGTCTAGGTTTAGCGGTCCGTCACGTCCCGTCCCCGTATTCACCGCCGTCAATCGCCCGCGCCGATCTCGTCGCTGGCACCACCTGTTGGAAATATGCCCTAGAGGCAATAATAAAAGCATTATTATTATATTTCCTTGTTCATGATAATTGTCTTTTATTCATGCTATAATTGTATTATCCGGAAATCGCAATACACGTGTGAATACATAGACCATAACATGTCCCTAGTGAGCCTCTAGTTGACTAGCTCGTTGGTTAACAGATAGTCATGGTTTCCTGACTATGGACATTAGATGTCATTGACAACGGGATCACATCATTAGGAGAATGATGTGATGGACAAGACCCAATCTTAAGCATCGCACAAGATCGTGTAGTTCGTTTTGCTAGAGCTTTTTCAATGTCAAGTATCTCTTCCTTAGACCATGAGATCGTGTAACTCCCGGATACCGTAAGAGTGCTTTGGGTGTACCAAACGTCACAACGTAACTGGGTGACTATAAAGGTGCACTACAGGTATCTCCGAAAGTGTCTGTTGGGTTGACACGGATCGAGACTGGGATTTGTCACTCCGTATGACGGAGAGGTATCTCTGGGCCCACTCGGTAATGCATCATCATAATGAGCTCAAAGTGACCAAGTGTTTGGTCACGGGATCATGCATTACGGTACGAGTAAAGTGACTTGCCGGTAACAAGACTGAACGAGGTATTGGGATACCGAGGATCGAGTCTTGGACATGTAACGTACCGATTGACAAAGGGAATTGTATACGGGGTTGTTTGAATCCTCGACATCGTGGTTCATTCGATGAGATCATCGAGGAGCATGTGGGAGCCAACATGGGTATCCAGATCCCGCTGTTGGTTATTGCCCGAGAGCCATCTCGGTCATGTCTACGTGTCTCCCGAACCCGTAGGGTCTACACACTTAAGGTTCGGTGACGCTAGGGTTGTATGAATATGAGTATGCAGTAAACCGAATGTTCTTCGGAGTCCCGGATGAGATCCGGACGTCACGAGGAGTTCCGGAATGGTCCGGAGGTAAAGATTTATATATAGGAAGTCTTATTTTGGTCGCCGGAAAAGTTTCGCACTTTATCGGTATTGTACCGGGAGTGCCAAAAGGGGTCCGGGGGTCCACCGGGGGGGTCCACCTGCCCCGGGGGGCCACATGGGCTGTAGGGGGTGCGCCTTGGCCTATATGGGCCAAGGGCACCAGCCCCAAGAGGCCCATGCGCCAAGAAGACTTGGAGAGGGGAGAGTCCAAAGAGGGGAAGGCACCTCCGAGGTGCCTTGGGAAGGATGGACTCCTCCCCCCCTCTTAGCCGCACCCCTTCCTTGGAGGAAGGGGCAAGGCTGCGCCCTCCCCCTCTCTTGCGCCTATATAAAGGGAGGGGAGGGAGGGGTGGCCGCACCGATAAGCCCTGGCGCCTCCCTCCTCCCTGCAACACCTCCTCCTCCTCCTCCCGTAGTTGCTTAGCGAAGCCCTGCCGGAGTTCTGCTGCATCCACCACCACGCCATCGTGCTGCTGGATCTTCATCAACCTCTCCTTCCCCCTTGCTGGATCAAGAAGGAGGAGACGTCATCCGCTCCGTACGTGTGTTGAACGCGGAGGTGCTGTTCGTTCGGCACTAGGTCATCGGTGATCTGAATCACGGCGAGTACGACTCCATCAACCCTGTTCCATTGAACGCTTCCGCACTCGATCTACAAGTGGTATGTAGATGCAATCACTCTCCCATGACTCGTTGCTAGATGAACTCATAGATGGATCTTGGTGAAACCGTAGGAAAAATTTTAATTTTTCTGCAATGTTCCCCAACAGTGGCATCATGAGCTAGGTCTATGCGTAGTTCTCTATTGCACGAGTATAACACAATTTTGTTGTGGGCGTAGATCTTTTCAACTTGCTTGCCGCTACTAGTCTTATCTTGCTTCAGCGGTATTGTGGGATGAAGCGGCCCGGACCAACCTTACACGTATGCTTACGTGAGACCGATTCCACCGACTGACATGCACTAGTTGCATAAGGTGGCTGGCGGGTGTCTGTCTCTCCCACTTTAGTTGGAGCGGATTCGATGAAAAGGGTCCTTATGAAGGGTAAATAGAAGTTGACAAAAATCACGTTGTGGTTATTCGTAGGTAAGAAAACGTTCTTGCTAGAACCCAATTGCAGCCACGTAAAAGATGCAACAACAATTAGAGGACGTCTAACTTGTTATTGCAGCAATTGTCATGTGATGTGATATGGCCATAAGTTGTGATGAATGATGAATGATATATTGTGATGTATGAGATCATGTTCTTGTAATAGGAATCACGACTTGCATGTCGATGAGTATGACAACCGGCAGGAGCCATAGGAGTTGTCTTTATTTTTTGTATGACCTGCGTGTCATTGAAGAACGCCATGTAAACTACTTTACTTTATTGCTAAACGTGTTAGTCATAGAAGTAGAAGTAGTCGTTGGCGTGACAACTTCATGAAGACACGATGATGGAGATCATAATGATGGAGATCATGGTGTCATGCCGGTGACAAGATGATCATGGAGCCCCGAAGATGAAGATCAAAGGAGCTATATGATATTGGCCATATCATGTCACTACTTTATATAATTGCATGTGATGTTTATTATGTTTTATGCATCTTGTTTACTTAGAACGACGGTAGTAAATAAGATGATCCCTTACTACAATTTCAAGAAGTGTTCTGCCCTAACTGTGCACCGTTGCTAAAGTTCGTCGTTTCGAAGCACCACGTGATGATCGGGTGTGATAGATCCTTACGTTCACATACAACGGGTGTAAGACAGTTTTACACATGCAAAACACTTAGGGTTAACTTGACGAGCCTAGCATGTACAGACATGGCCTCGGAACACGGAGACCGAAAGGTCGAACACGAGTCGTATGGATGATACGATCAACATGAGAATGTTCACCGATGATGACTAGTCTGTCTCACGTGATGATCGGACACGGCCTAGTCGACTCGGATCGTGTAACACTTAGATGACTAAGGGGATGTCAAATCTGAGTGGGAGTTCATTAAATAATTTGATTAGATGAACTTAATCATCATGAACTTAGTCTAAAATCTTTGCAAAATATGTCTTGTAGATCAAAAGGCCAACGCTCATGTCAACATGAACTTCAACGCGTTCCTACAGAAAACCAAGCTGAAAGATGATGGCAGCAACTATACAGACTGGGTCCGGAACCTTAGGATCATCCTCATAGCTGCCAAGAAAGCATATGTCGTTGAAGCACCGTTAGGTGACCCACCTGCTCTCCCAGCACTGCAAGACGATTTGAACGTTTGGCAGACACGTGCTGATGATTACTCCCTTGTTCAGTGCGGCATGCTTTACAGCTTAGAACCGGGGCTCCAAAAGCGTTTTGAGCATCACGGAGCATATGAGATGTTCGAGGAGCTGAAACTAGTTTTCCAAGCTCACGCCCGGGTCGAGAGATATCACATCTCCGACAAGTTCTATAGTTGTAAGATGGAGGAAAATAGTTCTGTCAGTGATCACATACTCAAGATGTCTGGGTTGCACAACCGTATGACCCAGCTGAATATTAATCTCCCTGATGAGGCGGTCATTGACAGAATCCTTCAGTCGCTCCCACCAAGCTACAAGAGCTTTGTAATGAACTACAATATGCTGGGGATGGTAAAGACCATTCCTGAAGTATTTTCTATGCTGAAGTCAGCAGAGGTTGAAATCAAGAAAGAACATCAAGTGTTGATGGTCAATAAGACCACTAAGTTCAAGAAGGGCAAGGGTAAGAAGGACGGCAAGGAGGTTGCCGCGCCTGGTAAGCCAGTTACCGGGAAGAAGTCAAAGAATGGACCCAAGCCTGAGACTGAGTGCTTTTATTGCAAGGGGAAGGGTCACTGGAAGCGAAATTGCCCCAAATACTTAGCGGATAAGAAGGCCGGCAACACTAAAGGTATATTTGATATACATGTAATTGATGTGTACCTTACCAGTACTCGTAGTAACTCCTGGGTATTTGATACTGGTGCCGTTGCTCATATTTGTAACTCACAGCAGGAGCTGCGGAATAAGTGGAGACTGGCGAAGGACGAGGTGACGATGCGCGTCGGGAATGGTTCCAGGGTCGATGTGATCGCTGTCGGCATGCTACCTCTACATTTACCTACGGGATTAGTTTTGAACCTTAATAATTGTTATTTGGTGCCAAGTTTGAGCATGAACATTGTATCTGGATCTCGTTTAATACGAGATGGCTACTCATTTAAATCCGAGAATAATGGTTGTTCTATTTATATGAGAGATATGTTTTATGGTCATGCCCCGATGGTCAATGGTTTATTCTTAATGAATCTCGAACGTAGTGTTACACATATTCATAGCGTGAATACCAAAAGATGTAAAGTTGATAACGATAGTCCCACATACTTGTGGCACTGCCGCCTTGGTCACATTGGTGTCAAGCGCATGAAGAAGCTTCATGCTGATGGACTTTTAGAGTCTCTCGATTATGAATCATTTGACACATGCGAACCATGCCTCATGGGCAAAATGACCCAGACTCCGTTCTCCGGAACAATGGAGCGAGCAACCAACTTGTTGGAAATCATACATACCGATGTGTGCGGTCCAATGAGTGTTGAGGCTCGCGGAGGATATCATTATGTTCTCACTCTCACTGATGACTTGAGTAGATATGGGTATGTCTACTTGATGAAACACAAGTCTGAGACCTTTGAAAAGTTCAAGGAATTTCAGAATGAAGTAGAGAATCAACGTGACCGAAAGATAAAATTCTTACGATCGGATCGTGGAGGAGAATATTTAAGTCATGAATTTGGTACACACTTAAGAAAATGTGGAATCATTTCACAACTCACGCCGCCTGGAACACCTCAGCGAAACGGTGTGTCCGAACGTCGTAATTGCACTCTATTAGATATGGTGCGATCTATGATGTCTCTTACCGATTTACCGCTATCATTTTGGGGATACGCTCTAGAGACAGCTACATTCACTTTAAATAGGGCACCGTCTAAATCCGTTGAGATGACACCATATGAATTATGGTTTGGGAAGAAACCTAAGCTGTCGTTTCTCAAAGTTTGGGGATGCGATGCTTATGTCAAGAAACTACAACCTAAAAAGCTCGAACCCAAGTCGGAAAAATGCGTCTTCATAGGATACCCCAAGGAAACCATTGGGTATACCTTCTACTTAAGATCCGAGGGCAAGATCTTTGTTGCCAAGAACGGATCCTTTCTGGAGAAGGAGTTTCTCTCGAAAGAAGTAAGTGGGAGGAAAGTAGAACTCGATGAAGTACTACCTCTTGAACGGGAAATTAGCGCAGCTCAGGAAAATGTTCCTGTGATGCCTACACCAACTGAAGAGGAAAATAATGATGATGATCAAGGTACTTCGGATCAAGTTGCTACTGAACCTCGTAGGTCCACAAGGATGACTGACTTGCCCGATGATCAGCGAGCGATAGAAAACAAATGGATCTTTAAGAAGAAGACGGACGCAGATGGTAATGTCACCATCTATAAAGCTTGACTTGTCGCTAAGGGTTATCGGCAAGTTCAAGGGATTGACTACGATGAGACTTTCTCTCCTGTAGCGTAGGTTAAGTCCGTCCGAATCATGTTAGAAATTGCCGCATACTATGATTATGAGATATGGCAGATGGACGTCAAAACGGCATTCCTTAACGGGCATCTTAAGGAAGAACTGTATATGATGCAGCCGGAGGGTTTTGTCGATCCTAAGAATGCTAACAAAGTATGCAAGCTCCAGCTATCCATTTATGAGCTGGTGCAAGCATCTCGGAGTTGGAACATTCGCTTTGATGAAATGATCAAAGCATTTGGGTTTATGCAGACTTATGGAGAAGCCTGCGTTTACAAGAAAGTGAGTGGGAGCTCTGTGTCATTTCTCATATTATATGTAGATGACATACTCTTGATGGGAAATGATATAGAACTTTTGGACAGCATTAAGGCCTACTTGAACAAGTGTTTTTCAATGAAGGACCTTGGAGAAGCTGCTTACATATTAGGCATCAAGATCTATAGGGATAGATCGAGACGCCTCATAGGTCTTTCACAAAGCACATACCTTAATAAGATTTTGAAGAAGTTCAAAATGGATCAGTCCAAGAAGGGGTTCTTGCCTGTATTGCAAGGTGTGAGATTGAGCTCGGCTCAATGCCTGACCACGGCAAAAGATAAAGAAGAGATGAGCGTCATCCCCTATGCCTCAGCCATAGGATCTATTATGTATGCCATGCTATGTACCAGACCTGATGTAAACCTTGCCGTAAGTTTGGTAGGAAGATACCAAAGTAATCCCGGCAAGGAACACTGGACAGCGGTCCAGAATATCCTAAAGTACCTGAAAAGGACGAAGGACATGTTTCTCGTTTATGGAGATAACGAAGAGCTCATCGTAAAGGGTTACGTCGACGCTAGCTTCGACACAGATCTGGATGACTCTAAGTCACAAACCGGATACGTGTATATGTTGAATGGTGGAGCAGTAAGCTGGTGCAGCTGCAAGCAGAGCGTCGTGGCGGGATCTACATGTGAAGCGGAGTACATGGCAGCCTCGGAGGCAGCGCATGAAGCAATTTGGGTGAAGGAGTTCATCACCGACCTAGGAGTCATACCCAATGCGTCGGGGCCAATCAAACTCTTCTGTGACAACACTGGAGCTATTGCCCTTGCCAAGGAGCCCAGGTTTCACAAGAAGACCAGGAACATCAAGCGTCGTTTCAACTCCATCCGTGAAAATGTTCAAGATGGAGACATAGATATTTGCAAAGTACATACGGATCTGAATGTCGCAGATCCGTGGACTAAACCTCTCTCACGAGCAAAACATGATCAGCACCAGAACTCTATGGGTGTTCGATTCATCACAATGTAACTAGATTATTGACTCTAGTGCAAGTGGGAGACTGTTGGAAATATGCCCTAGAGGCAATAATAAAAGCATTATTATTATATTTCCTTGTTCATGATAATTGTCTTTTATTCATGCTATAATTGTATTATCCGGAAATCGTAATACACGTGTGAATACATAGACCATAACATGTCCCTAGTGAGCCTCTAGTTGACTAGCTCGTTGGTCAACAGATAGTCATGGTTTCCTGACTATGGACATTAGATGTCATTGACAACGGGATCACATCATTAGGAGAATGATGTGATGGACAAGACCCAATCTTAAGCATAGCACAAGATCGTGTAGTTTATTTTGCTAGAGCTTTTTCAATGTCAAGTATCTCTTCCTTAGACCATGAGATCGTGTAACTCCCGGATACCGTAAGAGTGCTTTGGGTGTACCAAACGTCACAACGTAACTGGGTGACTATAAAGGTGCACTACAGGTATCTCCGAAAGTGTCTGTTGGGTTGACACGGATCGAGACTGGGATTTGTCACTCCGTATGACGGAGAGGTATCTCTGGGCCCACTCGGTAATGCATCATCATAATGAGCTCAAAGTGACCAAGTGTTTGGTCACGGGATCATGCATTACGGTACGAGTAAAGTGACTTGCCGGTAACAAGACTGAACAAGGTATTGGGATACCAACGATCGAGTCTTGGGCATGTAACGTACCGATTGACAAAGGGAATTGTATACGGGGTTGTTTGAATCCTCGACATCGTGGTTCATCCGATGAGATCATCGAGGAGCATGTGGGAGCCAACATGGGTATCCAGATCCCGCTGTTGGTTATTGCCCGAGAGCCGTCTCGGTCATGTCTACGTGTCTCCCGAACCCGTAGGGTCTACACACTTAAGGTTCGGTGATGCTAGGGTTGTATGAATATGAGTATGCAGTAAACCGAATGTTGTTCGGAGTCCCGGATGAGATCCCGGATGTCACGAGGAGTTCCGGAATGGTCCGGAGGTAAAGATTTATATATAGGAAGTCTTATTTTGGTCGCCGGAAAAGTTTCACACTTTATCGGTATTGTACCGGGAGTGCCGAAAGGGGTCCGGGGGTCCACCGGGGGGGTCCACCTGCCCCGGGGGGCCACATGGGCTGTAGGGGTGCGCCTTGGCCTATATGGGCCAAGGGCACCAGCCCCAAGAGGCCCATGCGCCAAGAAGGCTTGGAGAGGGGAGAGTCCAAAGAGGGGAAGGCACCTCCGAGGTGCCTTGGGGAGGATGGACTCCTCCCCCCTCTTGGCCGCACCCCTTCCTTGGAGGAAGGGGCAAGACTGCGCCCTCCCCCTCTCTTGCGCCTATATAAAGGGAGGGGAGGGAGGGGTGGCCGCACCGATAAGCCCTGGCGCCTCCCTCCTCCCTGCAACACCTCCTCCTCCTCCCGTAGTTGCTTAGCGAAGCCCTGCCGGAGTTCTGCTGCATCCACCACCACGCCATCGTGCTGCTGGATCTTCATCAACCTCTCCTTCCCCCTTGCTGGATCAAGAAGGAGGAGACGTCATCCGCTCTGTACGTGTGTTGAACGCGGAGGTGCTGTTCGTTCGGCACTAGGTCATCGGTGATCTGAATCACGGCGAGTACGACTCCATCAAACCCGTTCCATTGAACGCTTCCGCACTCGATCTACAAGTGGTATGTAGATGCAATCACTCTCCCATGACTCGCTGCTAGATGAACTCATAGATGGATCTTGGTGAAACCGTAGGAAAAATTTTAATTTTTCTGCAATGTTCCCCAACACCACCGTGGTGAGCATCTTGTTCTTATCTTCTTTCTGAAAGGAAAAAAATTCTTACTTGTATGTTTATATAGATACTTGTATAATTTTCTTACTTTTATTATTGCATCTTATATAGTGCGATGGTTTTGGTATCCGCCCCCGTCGGCCCTCGTCCTGTCTATGATTCGGATGTGGTATGTATTATCTTTTCATAACTATTGGTTCATTTATTGTTTATGAAAATTATGCCGACCAACATGACATAGATTTTATTTATCTAGGAGGTTGTTGAATCGGAAATTCCAACCGACCCTATTGTCGAGAGGTTAAATTTAGTTGAAGAAGAAAACAATTTCTTGAAGGAAAAAATAAGAAAAATTGAGGAGGAGAAGATGCTATTGGAGTTGCATGTTGCGGATGTCGTCGATGATCACAAGATCAAGATGGATGCAATGCGCTTGAAGATTAGAAAGATTAGAAAATATGCCATTCATACCGAGGCTTGGTATCATTATGCCGTTGGATCAGTTGTTACCTTGGTTGGAATTATGATATCATTTGTTTTCACATTGAAATGTTTTACATAGTTTCAATGTATGGTTTAATTAATTTAGATGCTCTGCAGAGCTTTATGTTGTTAGATGAGAACTATGTATGTACTTTGGTTTTAATGTGGTGATGAACTTCTATTAATTTGGTCACTTAATTATCTATTCATGATGTTCTGTAATGATATTTGACACACTTAATTATATATAATGCACGCAGATGAACCGGCAATGAATGTACGGTGAAAGACACACCTCCGAGTACATTAAGGGCGCGGATGATTTTCTCGAAGTGGCTGAGGCAAACAAGAAGAATGGTTTTATATGTTGTCCATGCCCTATATGTGGGAATACGAAGTCTTACTCTGACCGAAAAATCCTTCACACCCACCTGCTTTACAAGGGTTTCATGCCACACTATAATGTTTGGACGAGGCACAGAGAAATAGGGGTTATGATGGAAGATGGCGAAGAAGAAGAGTACGATGACAACTATGTGCCCCCTGAATACGGTGATGCTACTGAAGATCAAGAGGAACCAGACAATGTGCACGATGATGCTGCAACGGGCGAAGCTGCTGAAGATCAAGAGGAACCAGACGATGTGCCCGATGATGATGATCTCCGCCGGTTCATTGTCGATGCAAGGACGCAATGCGAAAGTCAAAAGGAGAAGCTGAAGTTCGATCGCATGTTAGAGGATCACAAAAAAGGGTTGTACCCCAATTGCAAAGATGGCAACACAAAGCTCGGTACCGTACTAGAATTGCTGCAGTGGAAGGCAGAGAATGCTGTGTCTGACAAAGGATTTGAGAAGCTACTGAAAATATTGAAGAAGAAGCTTCCAAAGGATAACGAATTGCCCGACAGTACATACGCATCAAAGAAGGTCGTCTGCCCTCTAGGATTGGAGGTGCAGAAGATACAGGCATGCCCTACTGACTGCATCCTCTACTGCGGTGTGTACAAGGAACTGAACGCATGCCCGGTATGCGGTGCATTACGGTATAAGATTAGACGATATGACCCTGGTGATGTTGGCGGCGAGCCCCCCAGGAAGAGGGTTCCTGCGAAGGTGATGTGGTATGCTCCTATAATACCACGGTTGAAACGTCTGTTCAAAAACGGAGAGCATGCCAAGTTGATGCGATGGCACAGTGAGGACTGTAAGAAAGACGGGAAATTGAGAGCACCCGCTAACGGGTCGCAGTGGAGAAAAATCGAGAGAAAGTACTGGGATGAGTTTGCAAGTGACCCAAGGAACGTATGGTTTGCTTTAAGCGTGGATGGCATTAATCCTTTCGGGGAGCAGAGCAGCAATCACAGCACCTGGCCCGTGACTCTATGTATGTATAACCTTCCTCCTTGGATGTGCATGAAACGAAAGTTCATTATGATGCCAGTTCTCATCCAAGGCCCTAAGCAACCCGGCAACGACATTGATGTGTACCTAAGGCCATTAGTTGAAGAACTTTTACAGCTATGGAATGGAAACGGTGTACGTACGTGGGATGAGCACAAACAGGAGGAATTTGACCTAAAGGTGTTGCTGTTCGTGACCATCAACGATTGGCCCGCTCTCAATAACCTTTCAGGACAGACAAACAAGGGATACCACGCATGCATGCACTGTTTACTTGACACCGATAGTATATACCTGGGAATCTGCAGGAAGAATGTGTACCTGGGCCATTGTCGATTTCTTCCGACCAACCATCAACGTTGAAAGAAAGGCAATCATTTCAAAGGCGAGGCAGATCACCGGAAGAAGCCCGCCATGCATACCGGTGATCACGTACTTGCTATGGTCAATGATTTACATGTAATCTTTGGAAAGGGTCCCGACGCACTAGTTGTTCCGAATGACGCTGAGGGACACGCACCCATGTGGAAGAAGAAATCTATATTTTGGGACCTACCCTACTGGAAAGACCTAGAGGTCCGCTCTTCAATCGATGTGATGCACGTGACGAAGAACCTTTGTGTGAACCTGCTAGGGTTCTTGGGCGTGTATGGAAAGACAAAAGATACACCTAAGGCACGGTAGGACCTACAACGTTTGCACGAAAAAGACGGCATGCCTCCGAAGCAGTATGAAGGTCCTGCCAGCTGCGCTCTTACGAAAGAAGAGAAAGAAATCTTCTTTGAATGCCTGCTCAGTATGAAGGTCCCGACTGGCTTCTCGTCGAATATAAAGGGAATAATAAATATGCTAGAGAAAAAGTTCCAGAACTTAAAGTCTCATGAGTGCCACGTGATTATGACGCAACTGCTTCCGGTTGCATTGAGGGGGCTTCTACCGAAAAACGTCCGATTAGCCATTGTGAAGCTATGTGCATTCCACAATGCAATCTCTCAAAAGGTGATCGATCCAGAAATCGTACCAAGGCTAAGGAGTGATATGGCGCAATGTCTTGTCAGTTTCGAGCTGGTGTTCCCATCATCCTTCTTCAATATCATGACGCACGTCCTAGTTCATCTAGTCGACGAGATTGTCATTCTGGGCCCGTATTTCTACACAATATGTTCCCCTTTGAGAGGTTCATGGGAGTCCTAAAGAAATATGTCCATAACCATGCTAGGCCAGAAGGAAGCATCTCCATGGGCCATCAAACAGAGGATGTCATCGGGTTTTGTGTTGCTTCATTCCTGGCCTTAAGAAGATAGGTCTCCCTAAATCGCGGTATGAGGGGAGACTGACTGGAAAAGGCAAGCTTGTAAGGGACTCAATAATATGCAGGGACGGATATTCTTGGTCTCAAGCACACTACACAGTTCTACAGAACTCTACCTTGGTGACCCCGTATGTCGATGAACACAAGAACAGTCTGCGCTCCAAACACCCGGAGCAGTGCGACGACTAGATTACATGTGAAAACATCAGGACTTTCAGCAGTTGGTTGGAAACATGTCTCAGAGGTGACAACACTGTTTGTGATGAGTTTTACTTGTTGTCCAGGGGACCATCTTTGACTGTATTGATTTACAAAGGATAAGAGATAAATGGAAATACATTTTACACGATTGACCAAGATCAAAAGAGCACCAACCAAAACAGCGGTGTCCGCTTTGATGCAACAACCGAGAGGGGAAAGGACACATATTATGGTTACATAGTGGACATATGGGAACTTGACTACAGACATGATTTTAAGGTCCCTTTGTGCAAATGGGTCAATCTGTTAGGAGGCGGGGTACAGGTAGACCCACAGTACGGAATGACAACAGTGGATCTGAAAAATCTTGGGTACATTGACGAACCGTTCGTCCTAGCAAATGATGTGGCACATGTTATCTATGTGAAGGACATGTCTACCAGACCGAGAAAAAGAAAAGATAAGGAAGCGAATACATCATACGATGAGCCAAAGCGCCACATAGTTCTTTCAGGAAAAAGGGACATCGTGGGAGTGGAGGGCAAGACAGACATGTCTGAAGATTATGAAAAGTTTCATGAAATTCCTCCCTTCAAAGTCAAGGCTGATCCCAGCATCCTGATAAACGATGAAGAATCCATGGTTACGGCGCAATAAGCAAATGACACAAGCGAAGAAAAAGTGAAGACTTTCTCCCGCAACTATTATGATGATACCATGCCAACTTTCTAACAGACGAGTATGATACCATTATCCGTTTTGTACATGCACATGCTATGTGGGTGAAATTATGATACCATGCCAACTTTCAATTTTTTCAGAGTACATTTGAAATGCTTTAATGTCTTATGGTTCGGCCCTCGTAATACCATTAATCCTGGTTCGCTCCTTGTCAACTATGTTCTCACCAAGAACACTCTCAAGAGGGCAGCCACGTGGGCCATTGGTCCCGGTTCCACGCACGAACCGGGACCAATGCGCCTCGCCCCTGGCCCATGACCAATCCTTCAAAGAATTCAAGTTTTAACTATTCAAATTGGAAAACTAATGGCACTAACAGAAAGTTTATAATTTTTCTAAAACTAATGGCACTAACAGAAAGTTTATAATTTTGCTGACCTAAAAGCAAAAATAATTAAAAACTAAAGCAAAAAAAAAGAAAATAAATAATGCAGAAAACAAAACAAAAAAATTGGAAACAAAATAGAAATAGCAACAATAAGTATTTTGTTGTAAGTAGAAAAAAATAAAATAAATAAAGCAACAAAAAAAACAAAAAAAACAAAAAAAGTGTTTTC
>NC_041387.1:630935779-630936704 GCF_002162155.2 Triticum dicoccoides
AAAAGCAAAAATAAAATAAAATAAATAATGAAGAAACAAAACAAAAAGTTGGAAAAAATAAAAATAGCAACAATAACTATTTTGTTGTAAGTAGAAACAAAATAAAACAAATAAAGCAAGAAAGAAAACAAAAAAAAAGTGTTTTCAAATTTGAAAACTAATGGCACTAACAGAATGTTTATAATTTTTCTAAAACTAAAAGCAAAAAGAATAAAAAATAAAGCAAAAAACAAAAGAAAATAAATAATGCAGAAAACAAAACAAAAAAACTGGAAAAAAAGTAAAAATAGCAACAATAAATAAAGAAAACAAAAAAACAAAAAAAATTGCCTCCTACTGTGCTCCCACGGCCTGAATACGACTGGAAACCCTACCATGGGCCAGGATTCAGGCCCGTAGAAGGCCCAACAGGCCCACAGGCAAACCAGTGTCAGATTAGGCCCATAGGCCTGCAGTTCAGAGGAGTTCGAGAGATAGGAGGAAACAGAGCTTATAAACAGGTCATCGGCGCTCCCAACTAGCAAGGTGGGACTAAACTCCCACCACCACGCCACTGTGCAAGGCCATTGGTCCCGGTTGGTGGCACGAACCGGGACCAATGCAACCCTTTGGTCCTGGTTCGTGGCACCAACCGGGACCAATGCCCCCCTTTAGTCCCGGTTTGTGTCACCAACCGGGATCAAAGGGCGCCGCTTCCCGCCCTTTGGGCTGCTGAAAAGAGGCCTTTGGTCCCGGTTGGTGGCACCAACCGGGACTAAAGGATGCATTAGTCCCGGTTGATGCCACGAACCGGGACTAAAGACTTTGCTATATAAGTTCACACTTGGAAAAATTTCACTCTCATCTCGCAGTTGCCCCAACACCGCCAGGCTGCCCCGACGCCGCCCGCCGCCCCCGCCATCGCCGTCGCCGTCGCCCGTGCCCG
>NC_041387.1:630937207-630957347 GCF_002162155.2 Triticum dicoccoides
CGCCGCCCCGGCCCGCCCCCGTACGTCGTCGCCGTCGCCCCGCCTCGCCCTTCGTCGACGTCGCCCCCTACCCCGAGCGCGCGCCCACTGCCCCGTCGCCATCCTCGCCGCCGACCCCGCGGTCCTCCTCACCTTGGTCCGGTCGGCGCCCTCCCTAGCATTTTTTTCATATATATGCTTGCTTTTTTTCATATATATGCTTGTTTTTTATATATATGATGATATATATGCTTGTTATCATAATTGTTTTTGTTCATATATATATGTAATGATTTTTTTATAGAATATGATGGTTTTTTCATAGATGATAACATATATGATGTATGCACGGATGTGGATGAAATATGATGTTTTTTGTTCATAGAACATGATGTTTTTTATTCACAGATTTTTTTTTGTTCATGAGAGAGGCGGGGACGTCGAGGGATCATAGATGTATGTTTTCAGAATTTTCTATCGTGCATAGACGGATTTTAGACCACGGGAGCACCCCCTCCCTATCGTTGCAAAAGTTGCTAAGTGATATTAAGAAGGACGTGGGGGCGGGGTCGATATACCCCCTCCCCGATAATATTATTTTCATGTACGTATGTCGTGTCGATATAAACTCCCGATAACTTCAACATGTGTGGGGGGGGGTCGATATACCCCCTCCCGATAACTTCAACACAAGGGGGGGTCGATATACCCCTCCCGATAACTTCAACACGTGGGAGGGGTCGATATACCCCCCTCCCGATAACTTCAACACGAGGGGGCCGGGGTCGTTATACCCCCTCCTGATAACTTCAACACGTGGGGGGGGGGTCGATATACCCCCACCCCGATAACATTATTTTCCCATGTATATGTATGTCGCGTTGTTGTCGATATAACCCCCTCCCAGATAACTTAGACATGAGGGGCGGTCGATATATATACTACTCTCGACCGTGATAACTTATACCACGGCAGCACCCCCCTCGGCCCTCTCCCTCGACCAAAACTCTCGAGGACACCCAAACCCTAGAGAAAAAATGATGTTTGTCTCCTACCCCCTCCCGCCGCGCCCCTACCCGACAAACTCTCTCGAGGCCACCCAAATTTACCAAGTTAAAAGAGCGTTGTTGTCGAGGCCACCCCAAACCCTTGAAGCGTTGTGTCGAGGCCACCCCAAACCCTTGAAGCGTTGTCTAGGCCACCCCAAACCCTAGAGAAGCAGCGTCGAGGCCACTAACATGATTCCTTATTATGATTAGCTAGCTAGTTCTACGTTTGCCACTAATATATATCCATCTGTACCATGTTTGAATAATAATTGACATGTTGTAAATATTTGCAGAAACTATGGAGCACTCCCGAGACGAAGCAACAGAAGCGATGTTGCGGGACATAATCGCACAAGGAAGTGATGTCGTTGCGTCATTTCTCAATGACATCGATGGCTAGGAAGGACTGGGTGAAGAAGAGGGCTATGTTTATGATGGCTCCGGCCCATTAATGCCGGTACAAGAAGAGGGCTATGTTCACGATGGCTCCGGTGACCCAATGGAGGTACAAGAAGGAGACCGTGCTGACTGCTCCGGTGACCGAACCGAGTCCGGCCAGGTATATATATATTAGTTAAGCCCGTGCTGACTAGTTAATTGATGCATTCATTATTTTGGTATATGTACACATATTAATTAACTCTGTCTTTCTTCCTTTTTCTAGCCCTCCGGATCGAGCACAACTTCGGTAAGGAGACGAGGCCCGAAGAAAAAGTTGAGCTCGGATGAAAGGTTTGAGATCACAGCAATCTCGCCCGATGGCAAACTGATTGAACCCATCCGGACAAAGAACACATTTTCTTCTCAGTGCGGGGTTCTTGTTAGGGACAAGATCCCGATCAGCATCCACCAATGGTATAAGCCTAAGGAGGAAGACCCTGAGGTGTCTTATGTCAATGATATGTAGAAAGATGATCTTTGGACTGAGCTGAAGGCAAATTTTACCCTACCGCCGGAGGAGGATCCGGAGAAGCCAGTTAAAGAGCAATTAATCAAGTCTTGTGCTCTTAAGAAGATGGCAAGCCTATTCAGGAGGTGGAGGAAAGAGCTGAACAAGTTTGTCGACAAAGAAGAGACACCAAAATTCATCGGCAAATATGAGAAGATCAAAGATCACTGGCCCGCATTTGTGGCCCACAAGACATCGGAAAAGAGTAAGAAGATGTCGGCGACAAACAAGCAAAATGCTGTGAAGAAGCAGTTTCACCATCGCACGGGGTCAGGTGGCTACCTCAAAGCCCGGCCTAAGTGGTGCAAGGCTGAGAATGATCTGCTTGATAAAGGGATCGAACCAGAGACAATGAACTGGCCAGACCGTTGCCGGACTTGGTTCTTCGGGGCTGGCGGAACCTTGGACCGTGTATCAAGGAAGTGCCGTTGGACGGACAAGCAACTGAAAATACCAGTCAAGAGGCTTCGGCACTATATCGATGCAGCGCAGCAAGGGACGTTCGTTCCAGACAGGGAGAAGGACGAGCTCACAATGGCCCTCGGGAATCCTGAGCACCCTGGACGGACACGAGGCACGCCAGACTCCATTACATGGAAGGTTGGTTTTCCGGACGCAGAGAGTTACAAAACCCAGGAGAGGAGGAAGAAATTGGAGTAGAGCCAACTACAGGCGTTGCACGAAAGGGTAATGGGGCTAGAGGAACGAGAAGCAGATTCCAGTAAACGACCTGCCGAAGCTTCCCCTGAAGCTACCCCGCCATCTCAGCGGAGAAGCAGCGTGGCTTCCACCGAGCTGCTTCAGCCAGAGCATGTCTTGACGGCTCCTGCCAGCTATCCCGTGGATGCTATCATAGAGTCTCAAAATTGCCACATTATGACGCAATGGATGAATTTGAAGGTCAATGCGGCTGTTGGCTCTGTTTATCCTACTGAACCCGGCACAACTTTTCACTGCCGGCCAATTTCAGAAGGATATGCTAGGGTGATGGTGGATGAAATAACGGAGGTATTTGAGGACCTCCAGCTTGACCACCCTACCAGTGAAGGGGAGACTAGGCTGGGTTCTGCTCTGAAGACTCCATGCCTATGGCGGAAGGAGCTCATCAACCTTCCGAACTGGACGCCTCTGCCTCCTCCTCCTCCTCCGGCGAGTCAGGGCACTCCGCCTCCTCCACCGCCTCCTCCTCCGGCGAGTGACGATCAGGGCACTGGGCCTCCTTCTCCGGCGCGTGGCAGCACTCCGCCTCCTTCTCCGCTTGCGCCGGTGCACTCGAGCAGCCAGCAACCTCCTCCTTCTCGGCCTCGCCAGCAAGGGCGGAAGAGACCCGCCGCCGTCCCGGCTGCTCCGGCGCGTCGTAGTCCTTCTCTTTTGCCTCGTAAGCAAGCACGAAAGAAGACAGACGCTGCAGCCGCTCCGTCTGCTCCGGCGTCTAGCAGTACAGCCAGAGGCGGGAGGCAATACAGATACGGTCCATCTCTCAAGCCTCTAGAGAAGTTACCGTACAAGAGGACCGAGGAGGAAAACGCGAAGATCATGCGGGCCGAAGTGGACGACTTCTTTGAAGGGTTGAAAGCAAAGAGACATCCACCTCTGGAGGAGAAGGTAGATCCGGTGAAAGCAAAGCGCACTCTCGATGCCCTGAGGAAACCAGCAAAGTCTCCGCCGAGAACCAACTATGAGCGCATTACTGAACAGACATATCTCCAAGCGGAGCGGTCGGGAAGTACTGTCAGACATCAAGGGTCAAAAGAACGAGCAGCTGCAAAAAACAATTGCCCAGCTCGGCGAACAAGCAAATCAATCGTGCCCCCCGCTCAATGTGTCTATCGGCGACATCATCGCTAATGCTCCGGGGACGGTGGCAGGTTATGGCAATCTTACAGATTACCTGCCTGACGATCAACTTCCTGATCATGGAGGTGGACGAACACAGATACGAGTACGGGAAGCCTCTCGTTAAAGATGAAAAATCTCTAACAACGATGATGCGAAGATTCCATAATTGGTACATGAAAACCTGCAGAGAGTCTGGGGGGACGAATAATTTGTATCTGAGAATTAAAGAGGAGCACGACCTCGTTGGAACTGATCTGTTGCCTGTTCCATTTGAGGAGATCTTCGCGTTCTTCAATCAAAAGGCCTCGATAAATTAACGGTCTTTTGCTACTGTCTGTAAGTACTATTTCTGTCATTAAGTCTCTATATATAGCTCGGCTCTTTCATTGCATGTATTTATAATTAATTATCCTCAATATATTATGGAGATTGAAGATCGTCGAGTGCAGAAAACAAGAAATGTATGATATTGGGTTCATTAACACAAATACCATAGATGAAATTTAGGTTAAAAAGCACGCCGAAGAGGCCAAGGCCAACTTGCTAGAATCGTTGATAAAAAATCAAAACAAAGATACCATACTCTTTCCTTACAACTTCGAGTGAGTGTTACTGTCGTGTGCATATTCGGTTTCCCTTATTACTCGAGCGAGGTTATAGTAATGTAATTGATGAGTTATGCATGCGTGCGCAGCTTCCACTATGTTCTTCTGGAGATTAAGCTTGAGCGGGGACTAGTAACCGTCTT
Organism: Triticum dicoccoides; assembly: GCF_002162155.2. Taxonomy (NCBI): domain Eukaryota; kingdom Viridiplantae; phylum Streptophyta; class Magnoliopsida; order Poales; family Poaceae; genus Triticum; species Triticum dicoccoides. Next base: position 630,941,772 of record NC_041387.1, read on the forward strand.
AGACTCGAGACGAAAAGCTCCCGAAACCTATGCGGACATGAGTAAAATGCTCAACAAGTAAGTTCAATCGATCATTGTCGCGCCACATCGGCAACTTTTTGTTCATTTCCTGATATCTCAAGTAATAATAATTATTTTCTTTGTCTTGTAGGGTTTGGAAACAGTTCACCGCACAAGCTCCGGGACTGCCGAAGGAGCTGCGATATAAATCCCCGAAAGTAAATACTACTGGCTAGCTAGTTGCGCGCATCTCCCGTTGATTCTATAGCTATACTTTCATCAATGCCATTTATAATGCTTCATTATCAGTTTGATTGACCTCTATTTCTCGTAAAGTGCTTGTGGCGGGAATAAGAGAATGATTTCTGTGGATACTACGTGTGCGAGTTCATCTACAACGTGACTTTGAAAAATAAGCGGGGCTACTCTAAAAGACAATATGAAGTGCATAAGCAATAATATTCACAATTTCATTTTATTACACCATCATTTCTGTTGAGTTTCATTCATATATATGTATTAATTAACCCCCTTCTTCAAATTAGACGTGGCAGATGCGGAATGAACTCCTAGAACAAGATCGCATGAAAGCAATTCAAGAGGAATTGGCGGGATTCTTTCTTGACCACGTTATTAATAAAGCCGGAGAATACCATGTGGAAGTTGATTTCAATTGCTAGGGGATTATAATTAAGAGATCTTACATATTGTATATGTATGTAGCCAGTAGCGTCTGATAGATAATACGAAAATTTGTTGTTCGACCAATCTCTTGGAGAAGGAGAGGTCGATCGATCACTTCTCTCGGTATGCATGACGAACTTCTGTACTTAATGGTTCCCTTTGTTTTCTTACTAGCTAGCGTGTCGAAGGCCTCTCTATGTACAATACGTAGCGTCGACCAAGCACTAACATAAGAGAGGACACTTCTCTCTATTAATTAGCTAGCTAACACAATATATAAAACACCTAAATTAACCCCCCAAAACCCCCAACCCCACCTTCCAAAAAAACAAAAACCCCAGCCACTGAAATGCTGACGCATGGATGCCGTTTGGTTCCGGTTGGTGCCACCAACCGGGACCAAAGGCCCTCCTGCCTGGGCTCGGCGCACCGGCCACGTGAAGGTCCATCTGTCCCGGTTGGTGTTAGAACCGAGACTAAAGGTCTAGGGCATTAGTAACGACCCTCTAGTCCCGGTTCAAGAACCGGAACAAAAAACCCTCATCAACCGGGACTAATATGTATTTTTCTACTAGTGCGCCTCACAACGAGCCACCGTACGGGCTGCATTTTCTGCGGTTTGGCCTCGACCTCTTTTTTCCTTGTTGAAATTAAGGAGTTTCAATGGTTCGTAGCTAACTTAGCTAGCACGGTCGTGTCATGTCGGAGTAGTGGAAGCCTCTTCCAATTTCTCGTCATTTTCTCCACGACCGATTCAAACGCACTGCGATGCCTCTTCAGCAAGCAAATGAACAAAATTTCCAAGTTCTTCATTCATTCTTCAGTTTAGATTAGTAGTGCTACATTATGTGGTCTCATATACATGCGTTTCAGCTTGACTGCTTGACTAGCAAATGTGAAGATCAAACCAGCTGCAGTTGTTTCGCGCCTTTGGTTATTTTTTAGTACATTACGAACGTTGAGGAAAGAAATCTCGACGGCGATGGTGCTGCGGTTGCCGGACAGGAGACCTCCGGGTGGATGACGCGGCCTGAAACCAACATGGACCCTGTTTGGATACTCTAACACAGTTAGAGTTAGAGTTATTTTCTAACCCACTCTAACCTAAATAAACACCTCTCCACCGGAATAGTTGGGTTAGATGAAACTAAGCCATTCTAACCCTTCGATACTTTTGGCTTATTTGAGTCCCCAACTAACGCAGACTAGCTCTAACCCCATGATTCAAACAGGGCCATGGTTGATTTCACACAGCCCCGTCAGGTCACCACTGCATCCCCGCCCTCCGAACCGGGTAAGTGACTGACAGCGGCCATGCATGCATGGACTTTCCTTCAACGCAGCGACGACCAATTTTCAAGTCTCGAGTCCTCCACTCGATCGTCGTCTAGATCAGAGGACCAACTAGACTGGGGACCCTCCAAAAGTTGCTTAAACTAACTAGGTTGCGGCTTGCCGCGAAGCTGCGTCAAGTTATGCCCCAGTAGGCAATAGTAGTACTACTACCAGCTAGCTTGATGTGAAGTGTCAAGTAGGGTTTTTGGTACTGCGTACGTACTATGAAGAAGATCGATGGTTGTGTGGACACATCACTAGTAGTGTAGACTATAATGTTCTCTCTTCAAACTTGGAGAATCTGCAGCAGCAGCGACAGGGAATCGAGAATCAATGACGGTTCCCGCGTTTGATCGATCGGAGTACTGCCGTAATGAGACTACACGTACGATCGAGAGGAAAGGAAAGAGTGGAACCGCGTCGCTCCGAAACCGTTCGGATGAACGCCGTACCTCATTGGTCCACAAATTGATCCGAACGTTTGTTTTTCGACAAACCGGATGCAAATTAGGGAATCTTGCTGGCGTCTGGACCGCTGCCTCGTACGCGTCCACCACCCTGGACCTGCCCAAAATAAAAAAACTACCCCGCGCCTTCGCTTGCACGAAGCGGTTGCCACATTCAAGCCAGTTTAGAGCGCCAACGTTGCATTCATGCCGGCCCGGAGCGAAGGCACTCTCACTCGAGCCTGCAATGAAGCGCAGAGCGCCGCCTGGTCTCGGCGCCTGTTCTAGTGTCGGAGACGAATGAACGGACGGGACTAGATGGCTCTATACCACATTCAAACCGGCTCCCGTCCGTCCACCTGACGGCAATAAATAGGCACAGTGGCTGACCCACGCTGGCACCCGCATTGGCACAGCCCGCTGCTTGGCCTGGCCGACCACACTTTATTTAAACGCCGCCTCCTCGGCCGCGCACGACCAGTATCGCACCACGGCCGGCATGACTGTCAGCTCTAGGGCGATATGGGAGACCCTGTCGATGGAGCAGAAGCATGAGTTGGCCGGCATTGCGGCCGACTGACAGGCCCGTCATGCACGACAGATTGAGGCTGGGATGCCAACGAGCTTGCCGGAGGTTAGCGACGAGGACCTGGCGGAAGAACAGCTGGCGGCGCCTATGTCGGCGTTCCAACAAGCGTAGAAGGACCAAAACTACAACCTTCGGCTCCTCGACGAGCACCAGCTCGCCGAGGGGCAAACCGCCAGCGAGCACGCTAATAATAATGTTGTCGTGACCATGGTTGCGGATGATCCGACCTTCCTGGATGAGCAGCGGGCACTATACCAGTCCATGCGCAGTGCACATTAGATTCTCCATGAGCGATGGCTTGAGCATCCCACGGGCGTTGAGAGACACCATGTTTGCGGAGATCGACGCTGAGGGGGACGATGAGGAGACGTGAGCGACCATGGATGGCGCAAGCTCTGTGGTGGCCGTGCCGTCACCACGGTTCAAGCCGCACCCGCCATGACCATTGGGCTGGATCCTCCATGTCAGGTGTCATCGACAAGGAGGATTCCAACGAGGAAGAGTAGAACATGGGACGCCGCCGCTGGGTCGCTGATACGTGTCCAACGCATCTACTTTTTCAAACACTTTTGCTCTTTTTTTGGACTCTAACTTGCATGATTTGAATGAAACTAATCCGGACTGACGCTGTTTTCAGCAGAACTACCATGGTGTTGTTTATTGTGCAGAAAACAAAAGTTTTCGGAATGACCTGAAAATCCACGGAGATAACTTTTGGAAAATATAAAAAATACTGGCGAAAGAATCAAGGCCAGGGGGCCCACACCCTATCCACGAGGGTGGGGGCGCGCCCCCCTGTCTCGTGGGCCCCCTGATGCTCCACCGACCTCAACTCCAACTCTATATATTCCGTTTCACGGAGAAAAAAATCAGAGAGAAAGTTTCATCGCGTTTTACAATACGGAGCCGCCGCCAAGCCCTAATCTCTCTTGGGAGGGCTAATCTGGAGTCGGTTCGGGGCTCCTGAGAGGGGGATTCGTCGCCGTCGTCGTCATCAACCATCCTCCATCACCAATTTCATGATGCTCACCGCCGTGCGTGAGTAATTTCATCGTAGGCTTATTGGACGGTGATGGGTTGGATGAGATTTACCATGTAATCAAGTTAGTTTTGTTAGGGTTTGATCCCTAGTATCCACTATGTTCTGAGATTGATGTTGCTATGACTTTGCTATGCTTAATGCTTGTCACTAGGGCCCGAGTGCCATGATTTCAAATCTGAACCTATTATATTTTCATGAATATATGTGAGTTCTTGATCCTATCTTCCAAGTCTATAGTCACCTATTATGTGTTATGATCCAACAACCCCAAAGTGACAATAATCGGGATACTTCTCGGTGATGACCGTAGTTTGAGGAGTTCATGTATTCACTATGTGTTAATGCTTTGGTCTGGTACTCTATTAAAAGGAGGCCTTACTATCCCTTAGTTTCCACTAGGACCCCGCTGCCACGGGAGGGTAGGACAAAATATGTCATGCAAGTTCTTTTCCATAAGCACGTATGACTATATTTGGAATACATGCCTACATTACATTGATGAACTGGAGCTAGTTCTGTGTCACCCTATGTTATAACTATTACATGAGGAATCGCATCCGACATAATTATCCATCACTGATCCACTGCCTACGAGCTTTTCACATATTGTGCTTTGCTTATTTACTTTTCCGTTGCTACTGTTACAATTACTACAAAACTGCTACTCTTACTTTTGCTACTGTTACCATTAATATCATACTACTTTGCTACTAAACACTTTGCTGCAGATACTAAGTTATCTAGGTGTGGTTGAATTGACAACTCAACTGCTAATACTTGAGAATATTCTTTGGCTCCCCTTGCGTCGAATCAATAAATTTGGGTTGAATACTCTACCCTCAAAAACTGTTAGGATCCCCTATACTTGTGGGTTATCAAGACTATTTTCTGGCACCGTTGCCGGGGAGCATAGCTCTATTCTTTGAGTCACTTGGGATTTATATCTGCTGATCACTATGAAGAACTTGAAAGACGAAAGAACTAAGATTTTTCCCTCAACTACGAGGGGAGGTAAGGAACTGCCATCTAGCTCTGTACTAGATTCTCCTTCTGTCTTACGTAAGCTTGCGACACCTAAACCTGCTACTCCTATGAATTCTGATATGTCGCATGTTATTGATGATGCCACTTCTGCTATGCATGATATTTATGATGAAACTACTTTTGTGCTTGATACTAGTTTGCCATTAGGTGAATTTCTTGATGAACAACTTGCTAGGGTTAGAGAGAATGAAATTATTGAAGATGAAATTATTGATGATAGTGATGATGAAGGTTCTACCCCTAAGTATTAATTGCCTGTTGTTCCTAAGGGTTATGTTATGGATGAAGAAACTGCTAGAGATCTTTTTGCTTGCAATGATAGATCTGATCTTAAGAAGTTACTAGCTAAACTTAAACAGAAAACTCTGAATGCTAGAATGAAATATGACCCTACTTTTGCTACTTCACCTATCTTTGTTACTGATAAGTATTATGAATTCTGTGTTGATCCTGAAATAATTACTTTAGTTGAATCTGATCCTTTTTATGGCTATGAATCTGAAACTGTTGTGACACATCTTACCAGGTTAAATGATATAGCCACCCTGTTTACTAATGATGAGAAGTCTTGCTATTATTATATCCTTAAGATATTTCCGTTCTCATTAAAGGGTGATGCTAAAACTTGGTTTAATTCTCTTGATCCTAGTTGTGTGCGTAGTCCCCAGGATATGATTTATTACTTATCTGCTAAATATTTCCCCGCTCATAAGAAACAAGCTGCCTTGAGGGAAATATATAATTTTGTGCAAATCGAAGAAGAGAGTCTCCCACAAGCTTGGGGAAGGCTGATCTGATTACTTAATGCTTTGCCTAATCATCCTCTTAAGAAAAATGAAATACTTGATATCTTTTATAATTGACTAACCGATGCTTCCAAGGACCACTTGGATAGTTGTGTTGGTTGTATTTTCAGGGAAAGAACAGTCGACCAAGCTGAATTGTTATTGAATAATATGTTGACTAATGAAAATAATTGGACTCTTCCTGAGCCAATTCCTGAACCAATTCCTGAGCCAATTGAGCCAACTCCTGAGCCTACTCCTAGACCAACTCCGAAGAAGAGGGGTGTTTTATTTCTCAGTCCTGAAGATATGCAAGAGGCAAATAAATCAATGAAAAAGGTATTAAAGTTGAAGATGTTAATAATTTACCTCCTATTGAAGAATTGCATGGTCTTAATATACCGCCTATTGAAGAAACACATTGTCTTGATAACCCGACATAGGTAGTAAAGGTAAATTCTCTCTATAGATATGATAAAGTTGAAATCCCGTCTACTAAAATTCATAGCCAATGCTAAGATGAATTTGATGACTTTATGGCTAGACAAGAAAGTTTTAATGCTTATGTTGGTAGAGAATTAAAGAGTAATGCTTTCATGAGAGGATGCTTGAGTGATTATATGGCTAGAGTTAAAGGTGAACTTAAACTCATTAGCAAATATGCTTCTATGGTTACCACTCAAGCTGAACAAGTACTTAAGGCTCAAAGTGATTTGCTCGATGAATTAAATAATAAACATGATTTTGCTGTTAGAGTGGCTACTAGAACTGGTAAAATGACTCAGGAACCTTTGTATCCTGAAGGCCACCCTAAGAGAATCAAGCAGGATTCTCAGAGAAATAATTTAGAGGCACCTAGTCCTTCTAAAGAGAAGAAAAAGAAAAATGATAGGACTTTGCATGCTTCTAGTGAACCTGTTGTAGACACACCTGAGAATACCAATGATATTTTTATTTCTGATGCTGAAACACAATCAGGTGATGAACATGAACCTAATGATAATGTTCATGTTGATGCTCAACCTAGCAATAAAAATGATGTATAGATTGAACCTGCTGTTGATCTTGATAACCCACAATCAAGGAATCAACGTTATGATAAGAGAGACTTTGTTGCTAGGAAGCACGGTAAAGAAAGAGAACCATGGGTTCAAAAACCCATGCCTTTTCCTCCTAAACCATCCAAGACAAAGGATGATGAGGATTTTGAGCGCTTTGCTGAAATGATTAGACCTATCTTCTTACATATGCCCTTAACTAATATGCTTAAAGTAAATCCTTATTCTAAATACATGAAGGATATCATTATAAATAAAAGAAAGATACCGGAAGCTGAAATTTCCACCATGCTTGCTAATTATACTTTTAAAGGTGGAATACCAAAGAAACTTGGAGATCCAGGAGTACCAACTATACCATGCTCCATTAAAAGAAACTATGTTAAAACTGCTTTATGTGATTTTGGAGCCGGTGTTAGTGTTATGCCTCTCTCTTTATATCGTAGACTTGAATTGAATAAGTTGACACCTACTGAAATTAAGGAAATATGCCCTAGATGCAATAATAAAGTTATTATTTATTTCCTTATATCATGATAAATGCTTATTATTCATGCTAGAATTGTATTAACCGGAAACATAATTCATGTGTGAATACATAGACAAACAGAGTGTCACTAGTATGCCTCTTCTTGACTAGCTTGTTGATCAAAGATGGTTATGTTTCCTAACCATAGACATGTGTTGTCATTTGATTAATGGGATCACATCATTAGGAGAATGATGTGATTGACATGACCCATTCCATTAGCTTAGCACACGATCGTTTAGTATATTGCTATTGCTTTCTTCATGACTTATACATGTTCCTATGACTATGAGATTATGCAACTCCCGTTTACCGGAGGAACACTTTGTGTGCTAGCAAACGTCACAACGTAACTGGGTGATTATAAAGGAGCTCTACAGGTGTCTCCAAAGGTACATGTTGGGTTGGCGTATTTCGAGATTAGGATTTGTCACTCCGATTGTCGGAGAGGTATCTCTGGGCCCTCTCGGTAGTGCACATCACTTAAGCCTTGCAAGCATTACAACTAATGAGTTAGTTGTGAGATGATGTATTACGAAACGAGTAAAGAGACTTTCCGGTAACGAGATTGAACTAGGTATTGAGATACCGACGATCGAATCTTGGGCAAGTAACATACCGATGACAAAGGGAACAACGTATGTTGTTATGCGGTCTGACCGATAAAGATCTTCGTAGAATATGTGGGAGCCAATATGAGCATCCAGGTTCCACTATTGGTTATTGACTGGAGACGTGTCTCGGTCATGTCTACATTGTTCTCGAACCCGTAGGGTCCGCATGCTTAAAGTTATGATGACAGTTTCATTATGAGTTTATATGTTTTGATGTACCGAAGGTTGTTCGGAGTCCCGGATGTGATCACGGACATGACGAGGAGTCTCGATATGGTCGATACATGACGATTGATATATTGGAAGTCTATGTTTGGACATCGTAAGTGTTTCGGGTGAAATCGGCATTTTACGGGAGTACCGGGAGGTTACCGGAACCCACCGATAACTTAATGGGCCTTAATGGGCCTACTGGAGGAAGAGGAGAGGAGGCCAAGGGGCAGCCACGCGCCCCTCCCCCCCCAAGTCCGAATTGGACAAGGAGGGGGGATCCCCCCCCCTTTCCTTTCCCCTCTCTCTCTCCTTCCCCTCCAAGTCCTAGTCTAACATGGGAAAGGGGGGGAGTCCTACTCCCGGTGGGAGTAGGACTCCTCCTGGCGCGCCCTCGTCCTGGCCGGACGCACCCCCCCTTGCTCCTTTATATATGGGGGCGGGGGGCACCCTAGAGACACAACAATTGATCCTTGAGATCTCTTAGCCGTGTGCGGTGCCCCCCTCCACCATAGTCGTCGATAATATTATAGCGGTGCTTAGGTGAAGCCCTGCGACAGTAGAACATCAAGATCATCACCACGCCGTCGTGCTGATAGAACTCTTCCCCGACACTTTGCTGGATCGGAGTCCGGGGATCGTCATCGAGCTGAACGTGTGCTAGAACTCGGAGGTGCCGTAGTTTCGGTGCTTGATCGGTCGGGCCGTGAAGACGTACGACTACATCAACCGCGTTGTTATAACGCTTCCGCTTTCGGTCTACGAGGGTACATGGACATACTCTCCCCTCTCGTTGCTATGCATCACCATGATCTTGCGTGTGCGTAGGATTTTTTTTGAAATTACTACGTTCCCCAACAGTGGCATCTGAGCCAGGTTTTATGCATAGATGTCATATGCACGAGTAGAACACAAGTGAGTTGTGGGTGATATAAGTCATACTGCTTACCAGCATGTCATACTTTGGTTCGGCGGTATTGTTGGATGAAGCGGCCCGGACCGACATTACGCGTACGCTTACGCGAGACTGGTTCTACCGACGTGCTTTGCACACAGGTCGCTGGCGGGTGTCAGTTTCTCCAACTTTAGTTGAATCGAGTGTGGCTACGCCCGGTCGTTGCGAAGGTTAAAACAACACCAACTTGACAAACTATCGTTGTGGTTTTGATGCGTAGGTAAGAATGGTTCTTGCTAAGCCCGTAGCAGCCACGTAAAACTTGCAACAACAAAGTAGAGGACCTCTAACTTGTTTTTGCAGGGCATGTTGTGATGTGATATGGTCAAGACATGATGCTAAATTTTATTGTATGATATGATCATGTTTTGTAACAGAGTTATCGGCAGCTGGCAGGAGCCATATGGTTGTCGCTTTATTGTATGCAATGCAATCGCCCTGTAATGCTTTACTTTATCTCTAAGCGGTAGCGATAGTCGTAGAAGCATAAGATTGGCGAGACGACAACGATGCTACGATGGAGATCCAGGTGTCGCGCCAGTGACGATGGTGATCATGACGGTGCTTCAAAGATGGAGATCACAAGCACAAGATGATGATGGCCATATCATATCACTTATATTGATTGCATGTGATGTTTATCTTTTATGCATCTTATCTTGCTTTGATTGACGGTAGCATTATAAGATGATCCCTCACTAAATTATCATAGTAAAAGTGTTCTCCCTGAGTATGCACCGTTTTGAAAGTTCTTCGCGCTGAGACACCACGTGATGATCGGGTGTGATAGGATCTACATTCAAATACAACGGGTGCAAAATAGTTGCACACGCGGAATACTCAGGTTAAACTTGACGAGCCTAGCATATAACAAATATGGCCTCGGAACACGAAGACCAAAAGTTCGAGCGTGAATCATATAGTAGATATGATCAACATATTGATGTTCACCATTGAAACTACTCCATCTCACGTGATGATCGGACATGGTGTAGTTGATATGGATCACGTAATCACTTAGAGGATTAGAGGGATGTCTATCTAAGTGGGAGTTCTTTAGTAATATGATTAATTGAACTTAAATTTATCATGAACTTAGTACCAGATAGTATCTTGCTTGTCTATGTTGATTGTAGATAGATGGCCCGTGCTGTTGTTCCGTTAAATTTTAATGTGTTCCTTGAGAAAGCAAAGTTGAAAGATGATGGTAGCAATTACATGGACTGGGTCCGTAACTTGAGGATTATCCTCATTGCTGCACAGAAGAATTATGCCCTAGAAGCACCGCTAGGTGCCAGTCCTGCTGCTGGAGCAACGCCAGATGTTATGAACGTTTGGCAGAGCAAAGCTGATGACTACTCTATAGTTCAGTGTGCCATGCTTTACGGCTTAGAACCGGGTCTTCAACGACGTTTTGAATGTCATGGAGCATATGAGATGTTCCAAGAGTTGAAGTTAATATTTCAAGCAAATGCCCGAATTGAGAGATATGAAGTCTCCAATAAGTTCTACAACTGCAAGATGGAGGAGAACAGTTCTGTCAGTGAGTATATACTCAAAATGTCTGGGTATAATAATCACTTGATTCAACTGGGAGTTAATCTTCCGGATGATAGCGTCATTGACAGAATTCTCGAATCACTGCCACCAAGCTACAAGAGCTTTGTGATGAACTATAATATGCAAGGGATGGAAAAGACTATTCCCGAGCTCTTCGCGATGATAAAAGCTGCGGAGGTAGAAATCAAGAAGGAGCATCAAGTGTTGATGGTTAACAAGACCACTAGTTTCAAGAAAAAGGGCAAAGGGAAGAAGAAGGGAAACTTCAAGAAGAACAACAAGCAAGTTGCTGCTCAGGAGAAGAAACCCAAGTCTGGACCTAAGCCTGAAACTGAGTGCTTCTACTTCAAGCAGACTGGTCACTGGAAGGGAAACTGCCCCAAGTATTTGGCGGATAAGAAGGATGGCAAGGTGAACAAAGGTATATGTGATATACATGTTATTGATGTGTACCTTACTAATGCTCGCAGTAGCACCTGGGTATTTGATATTGGTTCTGTTGCTAATATTTGCAACTCAAAACAGGGACTATGGATTAAGCGAAGATTGGCTAAGGACGAGGTGACGATGCGCGTGGGAAATGGTTCCAAAGTCGATGTGATCGCGGTCGGCACGCTACCTCTACATCTACCTTCGGGATTAGTTTTAGACCTAAATAATTGTTATTTGGTGCCAGCGTTGAGCATGAACATTATATCTGGATCTGGTTTGATGCGAGATGGTTATTCATTTAAATCAGAGAATAATGGTTGTTCTATTTATATGAGTAAAATCTTTTATGGTCATGCACCCTTGAAGAGTGGTCTATTTTTATTGAATCTCGATAGTAGTGATACACATATTCATAATGTTGAAGCCAAAAGATGCAGAGTTGATAATGATAGTGCAACTTATTTGTGGCACTGCCATTTAGGTCATATCGGTGTAAAACGCATGAAGAAACTCCATACTGATGGACTTTTGGAACCACTTGATTATGAATCACTTGGTACTTGCGAACCGTGCCTCATGGGCAATATGACTAAAACACCGTTCTCCGGTACTATGGAGAGAGCAACTGATTTATTGGAGATCATACATACAGATGTATGTGGTCCAATGAATGTTGAGGCTCGTGGCGGATATCGTTATTTTCTCACCTTCACAGATGATTTGATGAGATATGGGTATATCTACTTAATGAAGCATAAGTCTGAAACATTTGAAAAGTTCAAAGAATTTCAGAGTGAAGTTGAAAATCATCATAACAAGAAAATAAAGTTTCTACGATCTGATCGTGGAGGAGAATATTTGAGTTATGAGTTTGGTCTACATTTGAAACAATGCAGAATAGTTTCGCAACTAACGCCACCCGGAACACCACAGCGTAATGGTGTATCCGAACGTTGTAATTGTACTTTACTAGATATGGTGCGATCTATGATGTCTCTTACAGATTTACCGCTATCATTTTGGAGTTATGCTTTAGAGACGGCCGCATTCACCTTAAATAGGGCACCATCAAAATCCGTTGAGACGACGCCTTATGAACTGTGGTTTGGCAAGAAACCAAAGTTGTCGTTTCTGAAAGTTTGGAGCTGCGATGCTTATGTGAAAAAGCTTCAACCTGATAAGCTCGAACCCAAATCGGAGAAATGTGTCTTCAGAGGATACCCAAAAGAGACTGTTGGGTACACCTTCTATCACAGATCCGAAGGCAAGACGTTTGTCGCTAAATTCGGAAACTTTCTGGAGAAGGAGTTTCTCTCGAAAGAAGTGAGTGGGAGGAAAGTAGAACTTCATGAGGTAACTGTACCTGCTCCCTTATTGGAAAGTAGTATATCGCAGAAACAGGTTTCTGTGACACCTACACCAATTAGTGAGGAAGATAATGATGATGATCATGAAGCTTCAGATCAAGTTGTTACAGAACCTCGTAGATCAACCAGAGTAAGATCCGCACCAGAGTGGTATGGTAATCCCATTCTGGAAGTCATGTTACTAGACCATGATGAACCTACGAACTATGAAGAAGCGATGGTGAGCCCAGATTCCGAAAAATGGCTTGAGGCCATGAAATCTGAGATGGGATCCATGTATGAGAACAAAGTGTGGACTTTGGTTGACTTGCCCGATGATCGGCAAGCAATTGAAAATAAATGGATCTTCAAGAAAAAGACTGACGCTGACGGTAATGTTATTGTCTACAAAGCTCGACTTGTCGCGAAAGGTTTTTGATAAGTTCAAGGGGTTGACTACGATGAGACCTTCTCACCCGTAGCGATGCTTAAGTCTGTCCAAATCATGTTAGCAATTGCCACATTTTATGATTATGAAATATGGCAGATGGATGTCAAAACTGCATTCCTGAATGGATTTCTAGAAGAAGAGTTGTATATGATGGAACTAGAAGGTTTTGTCGATCCAAAGGGAGCTAACAAAGTGTGCAAGCAACAGCGATCCATTTATGGACTGGTGCAAGCCTCTCGGAGTTGGAATAAACGCTCTGATAGTGTGATCAAAGCATTTGGTTTTATACAGACTTTTGGAGAAACCTGTATTTACAAGAAAGTGAGTGGGAGCTCTATAGCATTTCTAATACTATATGTGGATGACCTATTGCTGATCGGAAATGATATAGAATTTCTGGATAGCATAAAGGGATACTTGAATAAGAGTTTTTCAATGAAAGACCTCGGTGAAGCTGCTTACATATTGGGCATTAAGATCTATAGAGATAGATCAAGCGCTTAATTGGACTTTCACAAAGCACATACCTTGACAATGTTTTGAAGAAGTTCAAAATGGATCAAGCAAAGAAAGGGTTCTTGCCTGTGTTACAAGGTGTGAAGTTGAGTAAGACTCAATGCCCGACCACTGCAGAAGATAGAGAAAAGATGAAAGAAGTTCCCTATGCTTCAGCCATAGGATCTATCATGTATGCAATGCTGTGTACCAGACCTGATGTGTGCCTTGCTATAAGTTTAGCAGGGAGGTACCAAAGTAATCCAGGAGTGGATCACTGGACATCGGTCAAGAACATCCTGAAATACCTGAAAAGGACTAAGGATATGTTTCTCGTTTATGGAGGTGACAAAGAGCTCATCGTAAATGGTTACGTTCATGTAAGCTTTGACACTGATCCAGACAATTCTAAATTGCAAACCGGATACATGTTTACATTGAACGGTGGAGCTGTCAGTTGGTGCAGTTCTAAGCAAAGCGTTGTGGCGGGATCTACATGTGAAGCGGAGTACATAGCTGATTCGGAAGCAGCAAACGAAGGAGTCTGGATGAAAGAGTTCATATCCGATCTAGGTGTCATACCTAGTGCATCGGGTCCAATGAAAATCTTTTGTGACAATACTGGTGCAATTGCTTTGGCAAAGGAATCCAGATTTCACAAAAGAACCAAGCACATCAAGAGACGCTTCAATTCCATTTGGGATTTAGTCCAAGTGGGAGACAGAGAAATTTGCAAGATACATACGGATCTAAATGTAGCAGACCCGTTGACTAAGCCTCTTCCACGAGCAAAACATGATCAGCACCAAGGCTCCATGGGTGTTAGAATCATTACAGTGTAATCTAGATTACTGACTCTAGTGCAAGTGGGAGACAGAAGGAAATATGCCCTAGAGGCAATAATAAAGTTATTATTTATTTCCTTATATCATGATAAATGCTTATTATTCATGCTAGAATTGTATTAACCGGAAACATAATTCATGTGTGAATACATAGACAAACAAAGTGTCACTAGTATGCCTCTTCTTGACTAGCTTGTTGATCAAAGATGGTTATGTTTCCTAATCATAGACATGTGTTGTCATTTGATTAACGGGATCACATCATTAGGAGAATGATGTGATTGACATGACCCATTCTGTTAGCTTAGCACACGATCATTTAGTATATTGCTATTGCTTTCTTCATGACTTATACATGTTCCTATGACTATGAGATTATGCAACTCCTGTTTACCGGAGGAACACTTTGTGTGCTACCAAACGTCACAATGTAACAGGGTGATTATAAAGGAGCTCTACATGTGTCTCCAAAGGTACATGTTGGGTTGGCGTATTTCAAGATTAGGATTTGTCACTCCGATTGTCGGAGAGGTATCTTTGGGCCCTCTCGGTAATGCACATCACTTAAGCCTTGCAAGCATTGCAACTAATGAGTTAGTTGTGAGATGATGTATTACGAAACGAGTAAAGAGACTTGCCGGTAACGAGATTGAAATAGGTATTGAGATACCGACGATCGAATCTCGGGCAAGTAACATACCGATGACAAAGGGAACAACGTATGTTGTTATGCGGTCTGACCGATAAAGATCTCCGTAGAATATGTGGGAGCCAATATGAGGCTCGAGGTTCCGCTATTGGTTATTGACCGAAGATGTGTCTCGGTCATGTCTACGTTGTTCTCGAACCCGTAGGGTCCGCACGCTTAAAGTTACGATGACAGTTTTATTATGAGTTTATATGTTTGGATGTACCGAAGGTTGTTCGGAGTCTCAGATGTGATCACGGACATGACGAGGAGTCTCGAAATGGTCGAGACATGAAGATTGATATATTGGAAGTCTATGTTTGGACATCAGAAGTGTTCCGGGTGAAATCGGCATTTTACCGGAGTACCAGGAGGTTACCAGAACCCACCGGTAACTTAATGGGCCTTAATGGGCCTAGTGGAGGAAGAGGAGAGGAGGCCAAGGGGCAGACACGCGCCCCTCCCCCC
>NC_041387.1:630957478-630986309 GCF_002162155.2 Triticum dicoccoides
GGTCGCACCCCCCTTGCTCCTTTATATACGGGGGCGGGGGGGGGGGGTAACCCTAGAGACAAAAGAATTGATCCTTGAGATCTCTTAGCCGTGTGCGGTGCCCCCCTCCACCATAGTCCTCGATAATATTGTAGCGGTGCTTAGGTGAAGCCCTGTGACAGTAGAACATCAATATCGTCACCACGCCATCATGCTGACGGAACTCTTCCCCGACACTTTGCTGGATCGAAGTCTGGGGATCATCATCGAGCTGAATGTGTGCTAGAACTCGCAAGTGCCGTAGTTTTGGTGCTTGATCGGTCGGGCCGTGAAGACGTACAACTACATCAACCGCGCTGTTATAACGCTTTCGCTTTCGGTCTACGAGGGTACGTGGACATACTCTCCCCTCTCGTTGCTATGCATCACCATGATCTTGCGTGTGCATAGGAATTTTTTTGAAATTACTACGTTGCCCAACATGAAATATCTTTGCAAATGGCCGATAAATCAACTGCTATAGCTGTCGGTATTTGTGAGGATGTGCCTGTTGTGGTGGCAAATGTCACCATCTTTACAGACTTTGTTATTCTTGATATTCCCGAGGACGATAGTATGTCGATTATCCTTGGTAGACCATTTTTGAATACTGCAGGGGCTGTTATTGAGTGCAATAAAGGCAATGTCACTTTTCATGTTAATGGTAATGAGCATACGGTGCACTTTCCGAGGAAACAACCTCAAGTTCATAGCATCAATTCTATTGGAAAAGTTCCAACTATCATTATTGGAGGTTTTGAATTTCCTCTCCCTACTGTCAAGAAAAAATATATGATATTCTTATTATTGGGGATGTGCATATCCCCGTTGAGGTAACCTAGTGTTATTCAAAATTTTCCGGTTCCGTGTTATTCGGAATGAGTTTGTTAACGAGACTTGATCAACCTTGTTAGTGGATTCATGTTGATAATCATGAGATGGATGAAGCTAGAAGGCACAACCTTATGTACTTTTTTTACTTTCTGTTATTTAGAATAAATAAAGCAAAAATAGTATTACATGTCTGTTTTCTGAATTATCCATGCAATAAAAAATATCCCGAAAATAAAAGTGCTCCAAATGCCCTCCAAATTTAGTATGATTTCTTATGGATTATTTGAGGAGGGTTTGTTAACACTATTACTGTAGGGGATTCGAGGAAGGGTTCTGATGCGAGAATCACTAGCATACATGTTCCTATTTAACGCTACTTTGCCATATTTGCTAGTAGATGCTTAATTGGTCGTGGAAATAGTGGAAACTTCAATGTTCCTAATATTATTATTCTGCTCCATGCCTTATTCGGTGATAACACTTTTAGTATGGGTACCGTTATTGCTAAACGGTTAAGCCTAAACCGTACAAAGGGCCCCATCTTTGGAGGTATCTATGCTACACGCCTTGCTAAACATTTTGAGATACCTATTAGACATGATGAGAAAGAGGAGACACTGCTGCCTCTTACCTTTTTAGATTACAGGAGCATGGTAGCGCATGAGTTTATTGTTGACAACAATGATAAGATGCTTCTGTATAACCTGAGATTTAATAAGAAACACAATGGGATTATTACCCTGCCTGCGCCTTCTTTGTTTAATTTAACTGCAAGCCATTATCTTGTCTTGCCGAAGGCTGCGTACGCGCATCGAGGCCAAACATCCGCTCCAGAGCCTGAGCCGGAACTTCCACTGGACCCTTATCGTCCATTCGGTTATCAGTGGGATCCGAAGGAGATCGCCAGCCAATGGTATCCAGATGACACTCCTCAGTACACTGGGGAGAGTAGCCGCGATCCTTGGGCATAGACCAACTTAGGCCAAAAGCCTAAGCTTGGGGGAGTATGTATTTCTCACCAACTTTACATTCATGTTCACACACTATTCTAGTTGTCGGTGCTCATACTCTTTCATTGCATTATCCATGCTAATTTAAATTATTTTTCTAGCTTTCTTCTTGTGTGTTTGATAAACCTTAAGAAAACCAAAAAAATTAGTTAGTTTAATTTCCATGCTTGTAGTAGTAATTAAAATGAAAACCCAAAAAGATTTCCCGTTCTTATTTTGCTTGTTGGGAGCTTTCCCGTGTAAATAGTTTCGTTTCTTTTCTTTCCTTTTGGGGGTCGAGAGGAGAATACCATAATGAAAATGTTTAGTGGCTCTCATATGCATGATTGTTTATTTAACTTAGAGCCCATATTACTTTGTCTTCTCCCTTGAATTGAATGTTTGCAGATTTCAGCTTAGTCCAATGCACGTGCACTATTATTATTATACACACCATTCGGTCGTGCAAGTGAAAGGCAATAATGACGATATATGATGGACTGATTGAGATGAGAGAAGCTGGTATGAACTCGACCTCTCTTGTTTTTGTAAATATGATGAGTTCATTGTTCCTGATTCAGCCTATTATGAATAAACATGTTTGCAATGACAACTAGAGATTATAGTTGCTTATGCCATGCTTAATTAGCTAGGAGCTTATAATGATTTACCTTGCGTGCCAACATTCTATTAAAATGGTTGTGATGTGGTATGATAGGGTGGTATCCTCCTTTGAATGATTCGAGTGACTTGACTTGGCACATGTTCACGCATGTAGTTGAAACAAATCAACATAGCCTTCACGATATTTATGTTCATGGTGGATTATATCCTACTCATGCTTGCACTCAGTGTTAATTAATTTTACTGCATGTTCATGACTGTTGTCGCTCTCTCAGTTGGTCGCTTCCCAGTCTTTTGCTAGCCTTCACCTGTACTAAGCGGGAATACTGCTTGTGCATCCAAACTCCATAAACCCCAAAGTTATTCCATATGAGTCCACCATACCTTCCTATATGAGGTATATACCTGTCGTTCCAAGTAAATTTGTATCTGCCAAACTCCAAACCTTCAAATGAAATTCTGTTTTGTATGCTCGAGCAGCTCATGTTTCAACTAGGGTTATCTGTATCTTCCATGCTAGGTGGGTTATTCTCAAGAGGAGTGGACTCCGCTCCTCATTCACGAGAAAATGGCTGGTAACCGGGATGCTCAGTCCCAGATCAAAAGATCAAAGCAAATCAAAGTAACTAAACAAAACTCCCCCAGGGATGTTGCTAGTTGGAGGCACTCGTTGTTTCGAGCGAGCCATGGATTCATGCTTGTTGGTGGTGGGGGAGTATAAACTTTACCATTCTGTTTGGCAACCGCCTATAATTTATATAGCATGGAAGATATCGAGATCTCATAGTTGTTGCGTTGACAGTGAAACTATACCGCTCAAAATGTTATTCATCTCTATTTTAAAATTGAGCTCTGACACCTCTACAAATCCCTGCTTCCCTCTGCGAAGGGCCTATCTATTTACTTTTATGTTGAGTCATCACCTTCTTATTAAAAAGCACCACTGGAGAGCACGCTGTCATTTGCATGCATTACTATTAGTTTATATTGAGTATGACTTGACTGGATCTCTTTTACCATGAATTACAATGTTTAGTCAGTCCTTGATCTTTAAAGGTGCTCTGCATTTATGTTTGCGGTCTCGGAAAGGGCTAGCGAGATACCATCTTGTTATATCATATTATGATTGTTTTGAGGAAGTGTTCTCATCCGAGATTTATTATTATTGCTCGCTAGTTGATTATGCCATTGATATGAGTAAACATGAGACCTAAGTGTTATTGTGAATATGGTTAGTTCATAATCTTTCCTGAAAACTTGAATGTTGGCTTTACATATTTACAACAACAAGAGCAAACAGAGTTTGTAAAGGTTTGTCTTTATCACTTTCAGTTTATCAACTGAATTGCTTGAGGACAAGCAAAGCTTTAACCTTGGGGGAGTTGATACGTCTCCAACGTATCTACTTTTCCAAACACTTTTGCCCTTGTTTTGGACTCTAACTTGCATGATTTGAATGAAACTAACCCGGACTGACGATGTTTTCAGCAGAACTGCCATGGTTATTGTGCAGAAAACAAAAGTTCTCGGAATGAACTGAAAATCCACGGAGATAACTTTTGGAAAATATAAAAAATACTGGCGAAAGAATCAAGGCCAGGGGGCCACACCCTGTCCACGAGGGTGGGGGGCACGCCCCCTCACCCTGGGCGTGCCCCCTGTCTCGTGGGCCCCCTGATGCTCCACCGACCTCAACTCCAACTCTATATATTCTGTTTCGCGGAGAAAAAAATCAGAGAGAAAGTTTCATCGTGTTTTACGATACTGAGCCGTCGCCAAGCCCTAATCTCTCTCGGGAGGGCTGATCTGGAGTCCGTTTGGGGCTCCGGAGGGGGGAATTCGTCGCCGTCATTATCAATAACCATCCTCCATCACCAATTTTATTATGCTCACCGCCGTGCGTCAGTAATTCCATCGGAGGCTTGCTGGGCGGTGATGGGTTGGATGAGATTTACCATGTAATCAAGTTAGTTTTGTTAGAGTTTGATCCTTAGTATCCACTATGAGATTGATGTTGCTATGACTTTGCTATGCTTAATGCTTGTCGCTAGGGCCCGAGTGCCATGATTTCAGATCTGAACCTATTATGTTTTCATGAATATATGTGAGTTCTTGATCCTATCTTGCAAGTCTATAGTCACATATTATGTGTTATGATCCGACAACCCCGAAGTGACAATAATCGGGATACTTCTTAGTGATGACTGTAGTTTGAGGAGTTCATGTATTCACTATGTGTTAATGCTTTGGTCCGGTACTCTATTAAAAGAAGGCATTAATACCCCTTAGTTTCCACTAGGACCCCGCTGCCACGGGAGGGTAGGACAAAAGATGTCATGCAAGTTCTTTTCCATAAGCACGTATGACTATATTCGGAATACATGCCTACATTACATTGATAAACTGGAGCTAGTTCTATGTCACCCTATGTTATAACTATTACATGAGGAATCAGATCCGACATAATTATCCATCACTGATCCATTGCCTATGAGCTTTTCACATATTGTGCTTTGCTTATTTACTTTTCCGTTGCTACTATTACAATTACTACAAAACTGCTATCGTAACTTTTGCTACTGTTACCATTACTATCATACTACTTTGCTACTAAACACTTTGCTGTAGATACTAAGTTATCCAGGTGTGGTTGAATTGACAACTCAACTACTAATACTTGAGAATATTCTTTGGCTCCCCTTGTGTCGAATCAATAAATTTGGGTTGAATACTTTACCCTCGAAAACTGTTGCGATCCCCTATACTTGTGGGTTATCAGTCACCTCTTTTCTTGCCCTCCAGTAGCTTCACTTCTCGGGGCTCATGCTGATGAGCTTGTCGGACATGGGGAATACAGGACGTGGGACACGAGCGCCGCGATGGCCAGCGTTCATTTAGAATGTGTTAAGAAAGTGTTGGAAATATGCCCTAGAGGCAATAATAAATATTCATGCTAGAAAAAAATTGACCAGAAACTTAAATTCATGTGTGAATACATAAATTACATTTTGTCCCTAGTAAGCCTCTACAAGATTAGCTCGTTGATAAAAAGATGATTATGATTTCCTAAGCAAGACATGAGTTTTCATTTGATAATGGAATCACATCATTAGGAGAATGATGTGATGGACAGACCCAACCATAAGCTTAGCATAAGATCGTTTAGTTATTTGCTACAACTTTCTTCATGTCAAGTATCAGTTTGTTAGACCATGAGATCATGCCACCCTCGTATATAGGAGGAGTGCCTTGTGTGCTATCAAACGTCACTTCATAACTGGGTGATCATAAAGGTGCTCTACAGGTATCTCCGAAGGTGTCTGTTGGGTTGCATGGATCAAGACTGGAATTTGTTGCTCCATGTGACGGAGAGATATCTCTGGGCCCTCTCGGTAATACAACACCACAAGAAGCTTGCAAGCACATGACTAATGAATTTATTCATGGGATCTTGTATCACGGAACGAATAAAGAGACTTGCCGGTAACGATATTGAAATAGGTATGGAGATACCGACAATCGAATCCCAGGCAAGTAACATATCACCGGACAGAGGGAATTTCATACGGGATTAACTGAATCCTTGACATCGTCGTTCAATCGATAAAGATCTTCCTTAAATATGTGGGAGCCAATATGTGCATCCAGGTCCTGCTATTGATTACTAACCAGAGCAGAGTCTCGGTCATGTCTGCATATTCTCAAACCCATAGGGTCACACACTTAATGATTGGTAGTGCTAGGGTAGTATTGAGATATTCATATGGTGAAGTCCGAAAGTAGTACAAAGTCTCGAATCGGATCCAGGACATCACGAGGACCTTCGTAATGGTCCGAAGGTTAAGATTTATAAATAGGAATTCATATTCAGGGTTCCGAGAAATATTTGTTTTTTTCGGTATTCTACCGGGAAGGTTCTGTAAGGTTCCAGAGTGAGGCCACCTGCATGAGGGGGGCCCACATGAACATGGGTAGTGGGTCAAGGCCCCACACCCCTGGTCTAGGTGCACCAAGATACCCCCTTAAAAGGAATAGTATCATATCTCGAAGGGATAATCAGGGTCCCTAAAAAAGGAGAGATAGCGATCGATGGGGAAGGAAAGGAGGGATTTCCTCCTCCCACCTTGCCCAACGACCCTAGGGGCTTGTAGGGCAAGCCACCAGCCCCCTCCAGGCCTATATAAAGGTGGGGAGGTGTTGGGGGCAGTGAACCTTCGACCCTTGCCCCATACCTCTCCCAACTCCCCCCATGTTTCACTGGTACGCGCTTGGCGAAGCTATGCCGTAATTCCGCTGCCACCACCACCACGCCGTCGTGTTAATTATGATCTCATCTACCTCCTTTCCCTCGCTTGCTGGATCAAGAAGGAGAGGACGACGCCGAGCCGTACGTGTGCTAAATTCGGAGGTGCCGCACATGCAGTACTAGATCTGGTTGGATTGTGAAGAGTATGACTACATCAAACGCATTACAACGCTAACGCTTTCGGTATACAAGGGTATGTAGACACACTCCCCTCTCATTGCTATACTTATCCATAGATAGATCTTGCGTATACAAGGAAAATCATGATCCAAGCTTCTAAAGGTGATGCTCACCCTCTATGTGCTAAAGCATTGGTGCTCCAGCTTGCAGCAAGAGTGGTCGAAAAACTGCAAATTTAGCAAGCTACTTTCTTCATGGATAATCTCTCGTTGGCCAAGATGGATGCTTCAAGGAACATCAATGATGACTCGATCAACTAGAGGTGTCGCACCCCAATTAGCAATTTTCTTCAGGGCACTTCTTCTATCCAGAGTGATATTTACCATATTAACATGAACATCAACATAATTCATGATTATGCTCATCAGATTCTCAATTCAAAAGTAGATTCTCTCTTTAGCTGTACTCATTCCTCTCAAAGCAATTCTCTTTGCCCAACTTTGCTTTATCTTCAAAACCATCAAGTTCAAGGCTATGTAATACACGTTGTACTATGCTTTTGAGATGAATGGAATCTTGGCGCTTGGCGCCTTCTTGTGTTCAAAAAAGGAGAGTTACAAAAAAACACAATAGTGCGCGAGTAGGAAGATGGATATGGGGGATGCATACAAGCGTGAATGCAACCAATTGCAAAATCTAAATGGAGTGATGTGGCAATTGTGATGAGATGGCATAGCTGCATGTACTACGAAATAAGTTGATGGAGCTACCTATTTAAATATTAAGATAAACATCGTTACTTAAGGAAAAAATGTATTATATTCTAAGCACCTCCCTTAAGCATCTTGTGTTGTAGTAGTCTAAAATAATATGTCTTTTGGGAACTGTTTTTTTCATATACTAAATTTCTTTTAAAGAAAATATCATATAAATTTACTTGTTGATGGACCTTTGATATTTATTTAGAATTGTATCCCCTCTATTTTGTTTCCTCCACATATAAGATTTGTCTTAAGTCAAACTTCGTAAAGTTTGACAAAGTTGATGTGAGAAAATATCTAGATCACAATACCAAATCAATATCATTAGATGCATCATGAAATTAAATTTCATATTGTATATCTTAAGAATTGTTTATATATTTTTAAATTTTAGTTTAGTGAAAGATTACAAAGTTTGGCCTAAGATAAAGCATATAGCCATATTAAAAAATGGAGGTAGTAATTGTTGGCATTTCTTCCAAAAGAAGACGAATTTCAGAAAACTTGACTTGAGGAACAACTTAGAAAATCTGCTTTGTGGGAAAGGGGAAGTAGTTGGCACACGGTGAAGTCGCTCAAAGAGTCAAGCTATATCTTCGGACAGTGATATAAGTGGTCTTTAAGACATTTAATCTGATCAATTTTGACGAGACTAAGTACATAGTAAAAAGAATATTATTTCTCCTTTTCGTGTCTGCTAACATGTATAATTTATATTAAACGACCTTTATAAGAACTGAAATACGCTAATTTCCCTTGGAAATTTATTCACATATCTCGCTTGAAGAGTTGTCGCAATCGAATTGGCACTTCTAATAGGGGTTTCATCGCATTCAAATAAGTGTGGCACCAAATATATTGGCCTTTTATGCCATCACACCATTCTCAATGGCGTCATAATGTAAACAGTCGACGGAATAACTGTAGGAAACATCAACAACAAACATCAGTGCTGCCAAGCCCAGGAAATATGATATGTGCTCTAATAATGATGCCTACATGAAGGAAATGACACACGAGTCCCGTTGTCCATGGACCCATCCACGTATGCTAGATCATGGGTTTTCACCATGAAGAGTAGTATGAACAACTTCCTGCAATGCCTTTAATGTCGTGTGGATGATGCCATTTTCGGTTCAACAAATGAAGGTTGGACCTACAATTTTCACCTCCAGAACACCAGACACTGCAATCAAGGACCACCACCTAACCAACGTCACCATGTGATGCCACCGCCTACCAATCCATAATCCCATAGTCCTCATGTGTAGATAGCCACGTAACCTGAACCATACCGCACAACACATGTTATCAAGTAGTGCCTAGGCATGCCCGTTATCTCCCCTGATCCCATATGGGGCCTAGGGCTAAAAGTTACAATTGTATTCATTGAAATTGCATACTTTAATACTGTATATGTCTTATGGTAAGTTATATGAAAACCGTTGTCGAGGCCAATGCGGAAGAGTTAGAAGCCAAGGAGCTTCTCCTTTGTGGGGTTCAAGCGGAAGCCAGGGAGATACACTACAAGAAATGTGTCAACTAGTGACCTTCTGTCAGTGACCCTGGAAGAATTGGTCATAGATCTATGACCATTTGAGACCAATTGGTCAAAAGCTGTTCGGGGGCTCCAAACCCTAAACCATTGCGACCATTTTGGTCAGAAAGGTCGTAATTTCCTTACACGAAATGGTCATAAAGCAAACAACACTGGCCCGATGCATTATTTCTAGCTAATCACGACCAATATAGATGGTCATAGCCTTGTAAATTATGGTGCATTGCTATGACTAGGTGCCACCTCATCAGGTTTGTCCTATGTGTCATGTCCATGTGTCATTTTTGCCTATATGTCATGCACATGGCACTGGTTTGAATCTACCACTTACAAATGGGCCCCACCAAACTAACATGGAGGACCCACCAATAAACTGACTCCAGGTCCCACCATTGAACTGACCCGTTGGCCCCACTGACCCGACATGCGGGTCCCACCACCGACTTGACAGGTAGGACGACCTGACCACACAACACCCAACAACTGATATGCGGGTCCCACCACTTACCTGACAAGCATGACCCACCAACTGGCATGGGGCATCGCCACTGTCAAACGACCTGACCACACAGCACCCACCAACTGACATGCGGTCCCACCACTTACCTGACAAGCAAGACCCACCAACTAGCATGAGGCATCACCACTGTCAATGGAGAAAAGTAGAAAATAAATATGGGCAAAGGGGGATTCGAACCCGCGCCGCAACACACACACCCGCAGAGCCACACCACCAAGCCACCACCTCAGTAGTGATATGCTACCGCAATCCATTCTTTTATAGATAATATCGTTTCCTGGGCTTGGGCCTAAGTCATGATAGGCCTCCTCTTCTCTCCTTCTTTTTTACATTAACACAGCAGTCCGCCGAGTGGGCTCACGGCCCATAGCCTATTAGCAGGCGTTTTTAGGTCTGAAATGTATGCTTATTATTAAAAAAATATGTTTCATTTCTTCTTCTTTCAAATAATTTGGGATTTCAAAAAAGTTTCAAACATAAAAATGAATTTGTTAGAAAAATGTACGCGAAATCATAAAATGTATGCGGACTAAAAGAAGTTCATGATTTTGAAGAAATGTTTGTGTATTGAAATCATGCTTGTGAATTTGACCCAACATTTTTGAATTCAAAAAATGTTCATAATTTTTTCATAAAAAATAACACCAAAAATGATTGTAAACTTTTTAAAAAATCATCAATTCAAAATCATAATTTCGAAGTTTGTAATTTTTTTATTAACTATGTGACAAATGTGACGCAACGCTATGTTTTTTAATTTTCATGATTTTTTCAACTTCTCATGTATAAGAAATTTTTTATACAAAAATATATAATGTATACTAAATGGTTTATCATGTATTTTAAAAAATGTAATCGAAGCATTGGGAAAAATATGTTAAACACTTTGTGATTAAATGTTGACCAAGTTTTCAAAAAATCTTAAACTTGCACTCCAAAATGTTAAATATGTATT
Organism: Triticum dicoccoides; assembly: GCF_002162155.2. Taxonomy (NCBI): domain Eukaryota; kingdom Viridiplantae; phylum Streptophyta; class Magnoliopsida; order Poales; family Poaceae; genus Triticum; species Triticum dicoccoides. The sequence goes on from NC_041387.1 coordinate 630,968,164, forward strand.
GAAAATGGTGTTGTTCCACTTTGCAACAAATATTTTCTAGGTTTTTCAAAAAAAGTATTTAAAAATATTAAACTTTGTTTGAAATTGAGGAATTAGTGAAAATTTTGTCAATTTCACGGGAGGTGTATGGAAACCTTTTTACATGAAACCATTTGGTGATTTGTACATGAAATGTGGTCTAATGTTTTGTAACAAATATTTGGAATGTGAAGGAAGTACCATTTTTGTATATCCAAATTACATGAAATTAATACAGTTCCTTCACAAAAAAACTCATTTTGGGCAGTCGAAAAAATGGAAAATGAATTTTTCGTCCAAAGAAAATGAAAAGTTCCTTAGGAAACATTGTTTGTCATTCCAAGATGCACCCTTGTGCACGATATGAGGTCATTTGAACAAACTATGCCATGAATGTGGCCATAAGATTGATCATTTGGCTTGAAATGCATTGATCTCCACACATGATAACTCGTTTTTGAGAACATTTTTTAAAATAATAGTCATATTTCAAGTTTATTATTTTTCCTGGAAACTTGATCACATATAATGACACAATGCGAAGGTTTTCCAATTTTTTGATTTTTTTGATTTTTTTTATGCCCGTTTCAAAATGCGGTCAAAACGGCGGGAATGACCGTTCCTAGCTAGTGGTTGAATCTTGGATTTTTTTTGGTGTTTCTCTGATTAAATAGATACTTATGTACCTATAAATGATTTTTGGAAAAAATAAAGAGCAAACTACGAGGTAGCTACAGTCCAAATTTGACCCGCTTCCAACTAAATCAGCGAGAATTTGTCTTTTTCACCAGAGGTGGATCAAAACTTTTGACACCCAACCATTTTGTCAATTGTGCATTATATATGGCCTAGTATTTTATAAAATTTATTAGGTACAATTTTGCAACAAATATATGGTGGGTCCTGCACAAAAAAACTCATTTTGGGCAGTCGAAAAAATGGAAAATGAATTTTTCGTCCAAAGAAAATGAAAAGTTCCTTAGGCAACATTGTTTGTCATTCCAAGATGCACCCTTGTGCACGATATGAAGTCATTTGAACAAACTATTCCACAAATGTGGCCATAAGATTGATCATTAGGCTTGAAAGGCATTGGTCTCCGCACATGATAGCTCGTTTGTGAGAACATTTTTTTTAAAATAATTGCCGTATTTCAAGTTTATTATTTTTCCTGGAAACTTGGTCACATATAATGACACAATGCGAGGGTTTCCCTTTTTTTGAATTTTTTTGAATTTTTTATGCGTGTTTCAAAATGCGGTCAAAACGGCGGGAATGACCGTTCCTAGCTAGTGGTTAAATCTTGGAATTTTTTGGTGTTTTTCTGATTAAATAGATACTTATGTACCTAGAAATGATTTTTGGAAAAAATAAATAGCAAACTATGAGGTAGCTATGGTTCAAATTTGACCCACTTCCAACTGAATCAGCGGGAATTTGTCTTTTTCACCAGAGGTGGATCAAAACTTTTGACACCCAACCATTTTGTCAATTGTGCATTATATATGGCCTAGTATTTATAAAATTGATTAGGTACAATTTTGCAACAAATATATGGTAAGTCCTTCACAAAAAAACTCATTTTGGGCAATCGAAAAAATGGAAAATGAATTTTTCGTCCAAAGAAAATGAAAAGTTCCTTAGGAAACATTGTTTGTCATTCCAAGATGCACCCTTGTGCATGATATGAGGTCATTTTAACAAACTATTACACAAATGTGGCCATAACATTGTTTGCCATAGCATGAAAACTGTCTTTGACAACATCGTTTGCCATTTCATTATGCACCCTTGTGCAATATATGAGTTCATTTGAACAAACTATGCCATTTTTTCCAAAAAAAATTGTATGTTCTTCACATAAAATCTCATTTTTGGCATTTGAAATGTGGAAAAATGTTTTTAAATGAAAATTGTTAGGTAATGCAAGATGCAACTCTGTATCAAAGTCAAACACTTAGTTTACTTTAATTTACTTGTTTTGTTCTGTTTTCTATTATTTTTGGAGGTTTATTTAGTATTTTATTTACTTTTTCATGCATAGTATGTCAGTACACAATTAACCAAACCCACCTAAAAACAGAGGCTGACCTGTGGGACCATTCTAAAATAGAGGCAATTTCAGAAGCAAAGGCCGCGCGCGGGGAAACCAATTCTCAGGTTTTCGTCAAGTGCCCACCGCAACGCATCTGCCAAACCCTAACCCTGCATCTCGTCCAGTCGGCCCCCTCTCTTCTTCTCCCCTCCCCGCCGCCATCCATCCCGAGCCAGATTCGCCGCCATCCCAGTCCCTCCGTCTCACCGCTCGCCGCCACCCATCCCGAGCCAGATCCGCCGCTACCCCGGTCCCTCCGTCTCACTACTTGCCGCCACCCATCCTGAGCCAGATCCGCCGCTACCCCGGTCCCTCCGTCTCACCGCTCGCTGCCACCCATCCCGAGCCAGATCCATCACCGCCACCTATCTCGACCACGAGTTCTCCACCATCGGGGACGAACAAGCCAAGCCCCCTCCTCCCGTTCGTTCGCCGCCTCCGTCGCCCATCTCCATCAACTCCACCGGCGAACCCCTCTGCCGCCCGCACACGCATGGCCTCCGGCCCCTGCTGCTCTCCCCGCCTCACTCTCCCCGTCTCCTTGCTCCGCCTCGACAGGTCGGCGCTGCCAGTCCAAGGTCGCGCTGCCATGGCTGCGGCCAGTCCAAGATCGCGCCGCCCGCTTCGTCCTTGCCCGTGATGTCCTCATCGAGGTCCTTGCCGGTGGCCCCTCCGTCTTGTGCTCGAGCCGCCTTCGGCGCACCCCTTCCCCTCTGCTAGCCCCTGCCGCCTGCCGTCTCCGACTTTGCGGCCTCCCGTTGATCTACTAGGCAAGCACGGTGTCAAGATCTTCAGGATGGTTCATCTCCCTCCAGCTCCTGGCTAGGGTTCGTTGGATCTGGCCGTCTCTCTCTTTCCCCACTCTTTCTCTGTCTCGATTTCTCTATCTGAATCTCTGTCTCTCTACAGGCACCCATGGAGGCGATGATGGAGGCCTGCATGGATCTACAACATGAGGGTGAAGGTACCGTGAGGATGCCCACCAATGTTCTCAAAACCTGAAAACCAGGTGTTGTTTGATTCCCGTCCCTAGATCGTGCTTCTATGTTTAGGCGTGGAGATACTTGTATAATATTTTGGAGTTACCATGTTCCTATTGTTTGGTTCAAAAAATTACTTGCTTACATGAATTTGGACATGGTTGTCATAACTTTTACATTCTTACTATGTAGTCACTTCCTTACTAGGAAGTATTCTTGTACATATTGTACTCAGTTTTTTTGTGCTGGCTTCTTTCCATTGTGGAGCTCGCTCTTACATTTTGACTTCATATGACTTTACTAGCTCTCTATTTTGGAAATCCAGATCATCTTTATTTTGGAAACATTCTTGTACATATTGTGAACCCAGATCATCTTTATTTTGGAAAAAATAAAGATCATACTTCATATGACTTTACTAGCTAGTGGTTGACTCCGTTTTTTGTCCTCATTTCTGTGCCGAGTGTTCAGTTAAATCAAGATATGAGCCTGAACTTCAGATTCGTTGTGTGGATCTAGTAAGTACGAGGAGATCAGCCCCCCAAATGTGGAGGACTTATGCTACATCACCGACAACACCTACATGAAGCAGGAGGTGTGTGTTCTTCTCTTGCTTGCTTGGTTCATCTATGTTAGATCTTGCAATTGGTCGACCCTAGCTAGAATGCTGATCTGGGTTCTTGTGGGCATGTGCAGCTTGTTAAGATGGAGAGGGATATACTGAACAATCTCAAGTTTGAGATGGGCAATCCTACCACAAGACCTTCCTAAGGTATATCACAAACCAAATTATTCTGAATTGCCGTTGCCAACCCTGTTTGTTGCTACGAATGTGTTCCTAAGTCTTGTGTTCTGTTTGCTTCCTTCCCTATTTGCAGGATGTTCTGTTTGCTTCCTTCCCTACCGCTAAGACCCAGATTTGATCGAATAGCTCGCTTCTTTTTCTGGCAGTTTCGCAAGATTCGCCTGCCAGCAAGTGGGCTCACCAACAACCCATTTGTAAATAGGTGGATAGCTGGAACATTTATACAGCCTTGCTAATTCATGTGCCTTGCCAGCTACTATGTTAGATGTGATACACCCATTTTGTTGACCCGCTTGAGCGTTTTCCATTCATAGCCGGAGCCACTTGCTGACAAAGTTTTCTAGTGCAGTTGCTTAGGATTGCATAGTGTGGGATTCTCTAGGTGAACTCTTGCATTTGTGTGCAATTGGAGTTTTGTAGTGCTCTGACTTTAAGAGGTTGTGTATTCTGGAAAGGATATGCTGCATTTTCTAGTCCATTCCATCTTGCCAACTGCTTTTACTTCCCTATGAAGAGCTGTTAGCTTTCCATTTTGTAAAATAACTCCTTGTTAAGCCATTTGTTGTTCTGTCTGTGGTAGTCTCGGTGTTGTATACATGGTTCAGAAGTTCAGATGGGATTTAAAATCAATATCTTTCCAGTTTGCAAGTAGTATATGTTAACTGCCTCTGCTGCATTGCTTAGTCATTGTGATGTTCTTTTAGTGGTATTTAGTCTGCTGTTATATGGTAACATTTTGATCCTTCAATCTGCTCTCTAGCACTTAAAAATTCATTTGGTGCCTAATTGGTAGGCTTCCTCTGTTTACTAGTCTTGACTTTGAGGATTTTTACTAACTGAAGCACCACATTTTTGCTGTTGTCCTGCTGTTGCTGCAGACCTTGTGAATATCTTTGAGGTGTTCCTGCCTCAACTGCATCAGCACAGATGCTGCAACCCATCACAGCGAGTTCCTCGGCCTCCGTTACGGCCGATGCAGCAGTATCTTAGGACACCATTCATGCCTCGCTGCCACTTCTACATTTTCTTTCTCTGTTCTAGTTACTTATGTGATTTATTCTTGGTACTTGTTGTTGTTGTATTCTGATTACTTGTTGGGACCGGTATTGAGGGATTTTGCTGGTTGCTTTGAGTACATTTAACTTGGAGTTCTCCGGTACTCCTAGATTTGCTACTCAAACAAATTTTGAGTACTTGCACTGGAAATGATTGAAATACTCCTGGTACTTGCATAGGTTTAAAAATGACTTGCATAGGTTTAAAAATACTCCTGGTACTTGTGATGAAACCAACAGGCAACTTGCTAACATCTTTTAGTGTTCAATCATCTTTTCATTCTTAATAGTATCTCCTATTAGGTGATCTGATTAGGAAGTGTAAGTACAATGATCTGGTAGGTAATTGGGCTGCTTAAATATTTCCTCTGATTAGTAATTTAATTTACCAATAGGTACTGGCAGTAAAACAAACTGACATCCAATCAGTCTCAGGGATTGAATGATTTAGTTACCACATTGTGTCAGTTAGTCTGCTCTTTGTTCCAACATGAATGATATATATTACTTAATCATGTGTATTTTTCTTTCCTTTTTCTATGTTGTAAGTGGATGTATAGTTTGCCAGTTTTTATCTCTGTTTGATGGGTTTTAACCAAAGCTCCTGAGTACTCGCTTGCTTTGTTTTTTTAAGAAACTACAAATTGTATGGGCATTTGAAGTTGTGGCTTATAATTGATCAATATTGTTCTGTAACGTGCAGATGCTGATCAGGACAAAGAAGTCTGAGGAAGCATAGTTCTAACATTGTTGTCAACTATCAAGTTTTGCATTTATGAAGCCCTTTATACTGCTCATGTTTCTTTGTGAAGCATAGTTCATATGTGTGTATGATGTAGCAGAACTTGTGATTGTACACTTGTGGAGCAGAACTGGCTCATGTGATTGTACACTTGTGGAGCTTGTTATATGATTGTAAACTTGATGCTTATCACATTTGTATGTGTGTTATATGATGTAGCACTTTGATGGTTGATAATATTTGAAGTATTTCGTGTGTTTTCTGTGTGCCAATTTAAATATCAGGTATTTATTTGCGTGAAATAAAAAAATGAAGAATATTGCCCTGACGGCTAGGACCCAGTACCCGAACCTGACAATGGGGACCCACCTGACTAGTGAAGCCAATTTAGGAAAAAAGAAAAAAAATGAAATTGTTGAGACAAAAAGGCCATGGCCCAAAAATAAAAAGGCTGCAATGTTGGGCTTGGTCCATTTAGCTGACAAAAAATTCATAGGAAAAAATATATAAATGGGCTGAATTAATGGGCTCGGCCCATGTAGAACACCGAATTGGACTGAGCTGATTCTTGTGCCACATCAGATTGCCACGCTGGATGCCTACGTGGCCTGGGGAGGCTGCTAGTGACCAAAACACCACAGTAGACATATTTTGGTCATAAACGTCTACGACCATTCCAGAAGAAAGGTCGCTATAGTCAGTTTACGACCGCCAGCTTTTGACCTTCTGTTTTTGGTCACAAAAAGGTTGCAAATGAAAAACCATGACCTTTCAGTGACCAATAGTGGTGGTCACAAGTTGACATATTTCTTGTAGTGATATTGATTTACCTTTATGGTCGACGCCACCTCCATTGACATTGGTTCATGTTGCTTTTGCTCTAGGTGATTGACCACTTTGCTTATCTTGTCATTGCACTAGCTGGATGATGAATGAGGTTGCGGTTGTCAAAGTAGCTTGTATAGTGTTGGAAGTGATGCCAACCAATGTTGTTTTCTAGGTAAAAGGTGGTTGCAGTTACCTTTGTTGAATTTCAACATTTTGTTTTTGTGCGAAGTTGCATGAAAATAACAAAACAAAATGTGTGATTTGTCTATTTATTTGTCGAGGGAATACAACCCAATGAAGCATTTAAAGGGAGTAAGTATTTCTTGGTACATGGATGGAGCTAGGACCTTAGAACATGCATGAGATAGTCATGGAGAGGGGCGAAGCTTGCTCGAGCTGCCATCAGTGGGCTTTGTCTCTACTATTTTATTCATGTCACAACCAACTACCGACGTATGAGAGGCTGCGGAAGGGGGCTATCCCCAACCCCCTCTATAAATATGTCCCTGCCTCGGTCAATGAGAAATAGTTATTTTTTGGGAGAAACTCATACTGGTGTGAAAAAAGTGTACTAATATTTTAACCTATATTAATCTTATTGTTTGGATCAACTCGTTCTAGCATTGACTTAAAAATAGATATTTCTTACACACTATTTAATTCACATGATTCTCAAAATGCAAGAATATAAAAACCGTATGAAGAGAGTGCCATGTCATGTTCCTTTTGTATCCTACATGATTAGAAAACTACGAGAATTTGAAGGATGGGAATTTGATAGAATAGGAAAAACAAAAGAATTATACCAAGAAGTTTCAGTGAATGAAAAGTTTCCTCGAAAATGTAGTACAAATGAAGCCTATGGGAAAATTCATAAGGATCAAAACCCTCTAGAAATCCTACATAATGCCTTCGAACCAAAGGAGCCTTTAATCTCCTCATATAGGGAAACTGTTGATTTAAGTCCTTTTATTGTGGAATTCTCAAACATTTGTGATAGTTCAAGGTTTAAATATGGAATTCTATTTTATCTATAACTAGACATTTTTACCTTAAAAGTTTTTTTATAAATGATGGATTTTATTGACTCAAAATGAAGCATCAAGGGATACAAACATAAATGAGCACACACCTGGCCTCTGCATTGATAGGATGCTCACAAGAAATGCCAACACCCATACATAAGCAAACATGATATGGCAAAAAGCAAAGTCATACATGACAAAAGTTATGCCTAAGAGAGACGGGGGAAAGGAGCAATCAAAACAACAAAAGGCAAAGTACAAAAATGACCATATCCGCACCAACCATCTCGTGGCGCCAGAAAGACATGAGAAAGGTTCTTCAACAACAACACCTTAAGGAAGGGAATGCCGCTGAAGCGTTGTCATCACCAAATCCAACCACCAATGGCCAGATTCTAAGTTTACACCCTGAGAACAAGGCGAGCATATCCGAGCAATGTCTTCAACAAAGAAATGACACAAAACATTGTCATTGCCAGGTAGAACCAACTCAGGTCAGACCTAAGAATTTTTTCCCTGGAGCTCGAGATCAAGTACTCGAGAAGCACCACCAAATCGGACTCAATCATGTGTTGACACCACCACTTTCTACAATCCCTGCAAGTACATGCATTGGCTAGAAATCGCATCATTGCCGTTGCACAACCATACCTATTGCGTCAGTCGCCATCCAGAGAATGCATCAAACTATTGAAGGCATCCTACAACCTCACTAGTACATGCCGTCAATAGCAGCTACCGGATCAGGAGACCCAAGGCCATACCTTTTGCATCTAGGCGAGCACTCATTGCCAAAGGAGGAACGAGAAGACGCCTCCCTCAATGTCTCGGGGCACCCTCACCCATGCCATGCCACGGGGAAAGCCAACCACCCCCGGCCAGCCTTGCTGTATTTGAGTGAATGCAACGACGATAGCTGGCACGACGGTCCCATCACCCAGGCACAAATTCCGCAGCTAGTCGGTGGGGCGAGGGCCGGCGACGGCCAGATAGAGCTTGGCGCATAGGGTCGCATTGGAGAGAGGCCCCGCCCCCACCGACCACCGACCACCGACCGGGGTTTTGCCCCGACGGTGCCAATCGGTGACGATGAGGGAGAAAGGGGGCCGGAAGGATGCCAGTGGCGGCGGTGGTTGATGCGATAACCAAAGCGAGTGACTTGGGGGCCTCACGAGTGACAAACACAAAACAGTGCCCTAAGTTAATCCATTGCAGGTTTTGTTACAATGGTCTGTCTAGAACTTAGTCGACCGAGACTTAATGAAGTCTCAGTCGAGTGACGTCAGCGGGTTTTTTTTTTTTGCTACAAGCGGCACAACTGGATGGTACAAACTGCGACAAAAAATATTGCGACGATATTGCAACCAACGACCACAAATGCTACAACCGTTCTAACTAATATGCTCCAAACTTCAATGAAGGATGACATGTTGCAACCGATGAAATGACGTGCTACAGTCGATGAGGGACAACATGCTACAACCAGCAAGACGGATTCGGCAACCGATAGTAAAAGATGTTGCAAACGATGCCAGAAAATGCTACAAGGTCGATTGAGAACTTAACTAAATCTCAGTCGACTGAGTTTTAGCAAGCTCGTAGTTATAAACTGTCATGTGTTGTTGAACAAAGAGACTGACGTCTAGGTTTGTAGTACTATGCATAACTGAATTTACAACTACCATTAATCTGCTTCAAGTTTTGCATACTTTCTCTTTGCAGTTTGCACGACTTGCATGTGGCTAGTATAGCAGATGGGCATAAGGCGACATGCAATGCTGGTCCTGCCACGGGCTGCGCAGTTGCGTTAGGAACGGGTCATTTAGCCAGTCGAACACTCCGTGGCTGCTCGCCGCCGGGAGCTGCAGGCTGGGCAGGTCCACAACACCCTGGCTCGCCGCCGGGAGCTGCAGGCTGGATATCCCATGGTTCGCCGCCGGGAGCTGGAGGCCGCAGGGTGGGAGCTGAAGATGGAAGGGGGCGTTCGCAGCTTTCGATAGAGACGACATCGACACGACGGTGACCGTGGCGACGTCTGCTTCCTTCTTGGCTACCCTGAGCGCGTCGTGGCAGCTGCTGTTGCCGGACAACGCCACTGACGACGACGAGGAGGAGGAGGGGATCAGGAAGTTATCCTGGACGTCGTCGGACGGAGACAGGTAGAAGTCGCCGGCTGCCGGGACCGGGGGCGGACACGCTCTGGCCGCGCCACTGTAGCCGTACCCACCGTTGCCGCCGGACCTCTGCTTCATCTCCTCCATCTCAAACGCTCTTTGCTCAAGCTCCTTGAGCGGCGTGGCCTTCCGGTACACCTTGCATAGCACCGTGTCCTCCTGGGGAGGCGCCGCGCCGGAGTCGGGGAGGCGGTACTCGTTCATGACCCAGTCCGTCTTGGTGCCCCGCGGAGCGCGGCCCTGGTAGAAGACGAGCGTCTTCTTGAGGCCGATGACACGCTTGGGGTCGGCGGTGCTCCGGATGGCCCTGTCTGACCCCGTCGCCTTCCAGAACCCCCGCTCCGTCGTCCGGTTCGGCCGCCCGCCGCTCCCCGCCTTCCGGTCACGCGGCACGAAGAAGTACCACTCCCTCTCCCCGATCTTTGCCATCCCTGCATATCCATACACAGATCTCATCAGCTCGCTGCTCGGACATGTATCGATCGGTTACTGCGACGATGTTCTTGTTCGAAGTTGTTGTTCTTGTATGTACGTGTAGTGTATGTACGTACCAGGAAGATCCCAGGGATCGTGGCGGTAGATGTTGAGGGTGCCGATGATGTCGAAGTGGAGCTTCTTGCCGAGGGCGACGCGGGAGAGGTAGAAGCCGAGGAGCTCCTCCTCCGTGGGGTGGAAGCGGAAGCCGGGGAGGTCCTGATCGACCTCCATGCCCATTGCCATTGCTCGCTGCTGCTCCAAGTGATCCACTTGCTACTACAAGTGCTCGATCGCCGCTATACTTGTTATGCTGCTGCTCTGGAAGGTGGATGATGGCGGTGGTGGTGGTCGGACCGTCGGGGGTAGCTTATATAGACCTTCAAAGTGATGCCAACCTACGCGGTTTCCTGCAGAAAGCAGAAGAGGGGGTCGCAGTTTCATGGCACCGGAGAAAACGACTGGTGCTCAAATGGATTAGTGCCGGCCTTACTTAGCACTAAATTAATCACTGTCCTTTGAAGACTTAATTTTATTTTGCTGATTCTAGATTTGTGAAGTCACACAGATTGACTCATTTTGGTCATCCTTCTTCTAAGGGATTTTTTTTTTCTTCTATTGTTGTGCTTAGACATTCAGAGCCTGTTCTTGGGTATATATATTTATCTTCTGTACTTTCCAATTTGGAATACTCGACGGCTAAGACTTCTAGCCGAAATTTCTATTTTGAGGTACAATTGTTTCTCGAAACATTCCAATAATGGCAGCAATTTTTTAGTGCACTTTTTTACACGTTTACCTTGCATCAGCATCTGCTGCTGATTAATATCCTGTTCGACAGCTGTTTTTCCTTAGAAAAAAACAGGTCTGTTCAACAGAATGATGCTGTATTGCAGCAATGGAAATGTTATTCTTTCACTGAACCACCGTGCAGTCACCGTACATAAGGGATCCTTCGATTAGTATTTGTCAAGCGACCAAAACCTAGCCGCCGCCGCCAACAGAACCATCTTTCCGGCGCCGTTTTCCGGCGGCTCTCCTCCGCCGGCGACCTCTTGGTCGTCGGTCGTGAGGGGGGTCGCCGGATCCCGTGCGTGCGGATCGTTTTTGCTTTAGGTTTACAGCCCTAATAGCTTAGGTTTTTAGATCGTCCGACGTCTTGGCTTCAACGGCGGCGACGGCGATGCTGAATAAAGAAGCTCCAGGTTCTTCTTCGGCGAGTCGATCGTCTCTTTGCTCGGTGATGGATTTGGGAACCAGTCTGTTCAAGCAGGGATATCGTGGCGGCGACGGCATCCTTGTGGTGGACTTGTGTCCTCGGGCTCCGCCATTGCGACGACGCCTGCTCCAGCGTCGGCGCGGAGCTTGGGAGGTAGTTCGGGAGCAGATGCAGATTGTGATCTGCATCGACGACATCTGGAAAACAGAACGTGTGCTGAGTTCGTGGTTGATGGATGGCAGGTATGGTTTCCTACTTCGGCGTCTTAGTCGTTGTGGGGTCTCAGATCTGGAGTTCGATAGCGTGTCCGGGGTGTTGCCCCGGTCTGATTCGTTCAACGGCAATGGCTTCATCTTTGGTGAGCCACCTTGGAGGTCCGCAAAGCTGCATATCAGCGATGGAGCCGCGTCGAGCTCGGGTGAGGATGTGATCCGTCATTTTTTTTCTTTGGTGGCTGCTGTGGTGGTGCCGGAGGCAAGTGACGGACGTTGGTGTCAAGCTTAACAATGTTCTGCTATCTTTTCAGTTTTGTCATGTCGGTCTTTACGTGACTTGTAATTTGATCTTTATGATATGAATGAGACACGTCTTACCATGCCAAAAAAAAGTCACCGTACATAAGTACCCAAGTTTCTCCTCTTTTTATTACAAAAAGCAGCCCCATTCTCTGCCCAGTTACATGTCTAGATATTACAATGCACATGTTTGTATATAAGAATATACTAGTTCGATTTGCTGTATAACAGGAAGGCCCCGGATGATTATTGTCAAAGATATAATTTCGTTTGCAAACTTTTACGCTCAGATGGTCAGGTCTCTTTTGATGTAACCCGCCCGTCCAAGTTGAAGTTCTAGACATGGCATACGTGCTTGCATTTCCCTGAATTTATTCAGAATTTCAAGGCTTTATTATTTCAGCACTAAACGACTGTCAGGTGCCTACGGTGACTTTTGTCAATCTTAAGATCTGTAGGCCAAGTCTCTCGACGGTGCTCATAGGAGTATGAGGTGTGTGCATGTACATGTGTGAGCATCTGCGTCTTTACTGTATTTTGCGAAAAAAAGATATAGTTTTGTTGATGTACAACTAAAATTTAAAAGAAAGAAAATTTGAGTTCTCAACTGTTGTGCCTAGTCTGGCCTGAACCCTAAATTGTCAAGCATTAAACCTTGAATTTCTACAACCATCCAAAATGGACTTGTACCTAGTGTTGGATAACTAGATGATAACCTGCGTGTTGCGGCGGGAACTGATTGCCATATATTCTAATGAGATTGGTTGTATGGAGCATAAATATGTGAATTAATATATAATATCATGTGCTTATTGTATAGTGTAAACCTGTTTTCCATTCATGGTTGTGTATTGAGATATTCATTTTTCTATGCATGCATGGTTGCATGTGTATTAAGTATGCTAGTTCGATGGAGTATGCAATTAAGAAAGAGGCAATAATAATTGATGAGGTGGCATATTTGCATGTTGAGATAAATAGGATAGTGGGGATCAACTTCTTATGTATAACATATGATTCGAAAATATATCTAGTTCTGAAATACAGATTTCTTTTTCTAGGATATATGCAAAAAACCAACGAAGAGTTCATGCAAGAAAAAGAGAAGTTCTTTGTTTTTATATCGAACATACATGATCATATTTGTTGATATTTTTTCCGGTTAAGATTTTATAGCATTCTCCACACAGGGGAATCGTTTCTGATATACTTTAGAACCTCAGAAAACAAAATCACCATAACCTTGACCTAGCCATTTCAAGTGGATTTGCAACTTTAAAGTTTAGTTTAATGTGAAAAATTGTGAAGTAAGGGGTCTTATGAATTGAAACATGCTAAAATTTTTCCAAAGATATGAAAAACGGTCTTGCATACAATAAATGACAAGAGAAACTGTCTATTTATGTTATATATGTTTTCCACATGTGACAGACAACCATCATTGTTGATTTCTTTTTGAAGAGGGAATGACCTCTAGCCTCTCATTGAGTGATGCACACAACCATATATTAGTATTGATTAGCTAATGATGAAAATCAAAGCGTAACATCAATGCCGAACAAAATGATCCACAAAAAAGAAAAAAAATCATTCACAATGGATTTGCGTCGCGGCAGGATCTCCATAACCCTATGACGGGTGACTGGATTGATCAGAAAATAAGCTACTCCTAGCCAAAGCCTTCATGAAGGAATCGTCATATGTGCGCCGATGTTCTCGAATTCCACTGAAGACCCAACATAGGATTTCCATCCCCGAATCCAAGTCTCGAGCCAACACCTTCAACAAGGGAACTACGCTTGCATGTTGATATTGGCTTATCTAGCCGCAAGGGATGATCGTTCGTTTTCACTGGGAGTATATCCAAACTTGTAACAAAATCCATCACTACCAACAACCTCATTGCCTGCAGACGACATCTCATTACCGGGATCCTAACGTTGGGAGAGCACAAAGCCCACCTACTCCACTTGAGAAGACATCGGATGCAGCTTAATGACCATCGTCCTGCATTGCCCGTTGTCCTCCTTCCAGTCACCATAGCACCACCTTCGATCCTGACGATGGGAGAGAATGATACTTGGACACATGTTGGTCTAGATTTGTCCGCCGTTTCATAGATCGCCGCATTGCAGCGACCTTGCGAATCCATCCAACTCTTCCCCGGGGCCGCCACCTCGTGTCCAACACCATATCACCCATCCGTGGGATTTTGCCTATAGGAACGTCTGAACTATTGGATCCAAGCCTGTATTTAGCTTGCGCTACTGTTAAGTAGCAGTAGCGCTGCCTGTTAACTCCTCATTGTTGTCACCTGTCTACCTATAGGGTTTTCCCTAGTAGTAAGGCATCTAACACATGCCCACACCGGAGTAGTTCTGCCAAAAACAATACCGTTTGAGCCAGAGTCGAGTCCACATCCATGTGTGTCACATATGGTTGCACCCGCGCTGCCACAACTCCATCACGAGCGGTGCACTGCAGCGACGACCACTAACACAATGGGAGTAACCTGATGGCCCTTGCGGGGAAGTTAACGAGGGGAATGGATGTGACTATGCGAGCATGAGAAAGGACGCCAGAGACGTGACTGTCGACATCAACCCTGGCGTAGACTAGTCCGACGACTCCACCCCACCGCCTCCGAGCCACACGATGGTTGGTGGGTTTTGCGCCGGGGCCGCTGCCTCTTGACTGAGCTAGAGCCGTGCCTCCGCATGTTTTATCTAGCCATCTCCACTTGTTGTGTAGTTGCGCCTCCGCAGCAATAGCCTGCGTTACCGCAAGCTAGGGGTGACAAGGAACATTAGTGTTGCAAGGGGAGGGGGGCGGCGAGAAGGCAGGGTGGTGAACGGCGCCACCGCTGTTAGCACCGAGGAAGGCGAGGGCACACTGTCCCTCTGTCTTTTACGGATTGCTCAGATATTGTGTATTTTTTAAATTGTTGATAAAATTTTGTTGGTTACAAACTTCCAAGCATTCATGCACCTATTAAAATTTTCACATTTTAAAAAAACTTTAAACATCGAAACTACTATCCCATCATGGTAGGGTTCAAATTAGCGGGAAAAAGAAGTTCAAAGAAAGTATACGATGGAATGTGAATAGTTTCATTGTTCATGGCTCAAACTGGAGCAGCCAACTTCCAATAATTTCTTACCAAGGGCTACAATATACATCTGATCCACAATCCAAACACACAGTCATAAAAGGCGGTGTTGATCCTGAGTATTCTTCCCGACTAATTTTCTACTGTGAAATCACTCGATGGAGAGGGTTCACACATCCGAAAGGGAAATTCTAAAGCAGATGAACAACGAAGCCCCATCGTCTTAATAATGTACTAATGGATAGGTTGCTTTCCACATGAGACGGCGCATACAGTTTTATTTTAACCTCGCTCTGCCGTCATGCAACGCATATTATACAGTAGTTCTTTGTTTTCCAACTGCAGAGGATTACGTCTAAATTAGACGGCTCCGCATGGTTCAGCATCTGGAAACACATGACTGGACTGCCTGTCCACTTCTATTTTGCGAGGAATCGACTCCATGTCCACGTCAACGGCAAATTGGACCTGGCCGGACCGGCCGGGATGGCGACCATTTCCAAATTGAAAAGGCGTCAGCGTCAGGTCCATGCCGCTCGCCATTTTTGCTTTCTCCTCCGAGCTGGCCAGTAGACGTTTACCACATATTCATATGTGTTCAAAATTCTTGGGGTAACCTTGCGTTTTTCTTGACTAAGCTAGTGTACGAGATTGTCCGTTGATCAGGCATCCCCCGTTCAAATGAATTCAGACCAGAGAGGATGATGATGAACAGTATCTTGGCGATTTCAGCGCGGTTTACCAGTGACCCGGTCGATGCTACAGTACCATGAACAGAATGCGGTGCATCTTGCCAGAAAAGCTTAGGCGATGACCGACTCGATGTCTGTGTCAGCTAGCTAGGTGGTAGAATATGTTTGTGGCTACCTTTGTCCTTTTGGTCTCTTGACCGACTTTGGTGGAACCAGGACTGAAAGTGACCAGTTGTGTGACAATATCCTGATTGGAGCTGGCCCTTCCAAAACTGTGAACGCTAGCTTGGAGACGACAGATTCGTCGTGGTCGTCGTCTCATGCATGAGATGCAGGAAGCAAGAAGGATCACTTGCGTCGGCTTAATAATCAAACGGCAAAGATGAAGCAAAGCTTTTGCCTCTGTTTCAGAAAAAAATGACCGAACGGCGCGAGAATTAGGCTTTGGAACTTGGTCACTGAAAAGCATCACCTTGAACATATATGGATACTTCAAATTGGCACTTGGAGAAAACCGTCAAGGAGTGGTGGGCTAAAGCAGGACCATCACAAGCACTCCCAATACGGAGACAATGTTATCCCTCATCATGTTGGTCTCTTGGACCGTGTGAAATGAAAGACGCGCTCGGGCCTTCCACCACAAAAGCATCCCGCCGCTGATTTTACTAAACATTGTCGTGAATGATGGATATTTGTGGATCATCATGGGAGCCAAGCAACTAAGGAGGATCATATTGCGAGAATAATCATTCATGTGTTGTATTGAGAGTCGCCGGTAAAACTCTATTCTCTTCTTAATTGATAGAGGCAAAACTTATGCCTTCATTTTGAAAAGAAAAAAAAACGACACGAGGACGTAGTTACGCAAATGCCCTGGAGCTCATGGCAGCAGAGTAGGATCGAGTACATGAAGGGCGCATGACCGATGATTCTTTCTTGTGCATGTGTCGAGCTCATCATCCGTTTTGGCAGCGATGAGTGTCCGTTGCCTGTTTTGGATGTTTACTATGAACCACAGTGCAATTTCTACGGTTTGGCGAAGAAAGTATGGTGCCTGCTTTGGTCATGCGTCCTTGATCTCCCTCCTCTTCCCGTTGAACAGAGGTTTGAAGGGTAGACAGTCGACATTGCACCGGCATGTGTTGAAGTAGTGCCTCTCATCTCGTTGTTTTCTGGACGGAGTTTTGCTTTGGTTAATAGAAAAGTTCACATATTTTAATGTAGATTAAAGATGAAAATTAGAAGTTACATCTTTAATAAAAATATTAGATTGTTTTGATCTCTTGTTTGATCATCTGGAAAGAATGAAATAGAATTAGTCTTTTTCAATATACGAGAATACTGTTTTAGACAACTTATAAGATTCGTGTAACTTTTAAGAGGATGTACCTAAGCAAAACTCGGACAGACGACCATGCAAACGCACCGTGGTGCCTCTTGAGCGAGCAAACGAACAAAACCGAATCTAAATCATCAAGCTCTTGTTTCCCGCAAAAGAAAAAATATCGTGTGCGTACACTATTAGTCTAGCTAAGCATACTTTAGGTCTATCTTTAGGACGTCATGTGTGGCCTCTTAATCCACCAGATGTAAACTGTATTCTCGTGTATTTGGACAATGATCAATGTGTTTATTAGACTGAAAAAAAGCGAACGTGGAAAAATCATGACGATGTTGCTGCCATGCCAGCGATCGCTGAACCGGAGACCTTTGGGTGGTGGACTAGACCGCGTGAGAGAGAGTGAGACCAATGATTGATTTGATTTCTCCCCACGGGGCCCATCAGGACATCCCTACTCCGTCACTTGCTTCACTGCTCTTGGAGAAGTGACCGCCGGCATCGCAGCTGTACTGGTGGACGTATGTGTGATTTTTCGCTGCATATTCTCCCTCCAAAACAAGTAAAGGCAATTCTGACCGAGCCCTAAAAGTTAGTGGAATATCTGACCGAGTAAAGTTAATGGAAGAAAGAAATATGCTTCTCTATACGTGGCCGCATCTAGCCGAACCCCTAAATTTAATGGAGTAAAAATATAGTTTTTTTATCCGTGTGAACTTCAAACACTTCACAATATATATCATTAAAACATTGAAATTCAAGCATGCATAACATAACAATCATAACATATAGTTTCAGCATCGCGATTCTCAAATAAAAACATGCATAGTTCACCCAATAGGCATCGCTTCAAACAATCCAAAATCACCACAAACATACAATGTATGTGTTGTGGATCTCGCGAACCAATGGCATGCACGACCATCCGCTCGGCCACTGGCGGAGCTTAATGTTGTGTTGGGGGGGCTGTGGCCCCCCAGCCTTGCACAATTCTCTGAAGAAAAAAATAAATAGAGGGCTTGGTTGGAAGCAAAATTAGTATTTCGTCCCCTCAAATGTTCACATTTTGTGTTTGC
>NC_041387.1:630986578-630988919 GCF_002162155.2 Triticum dicoccoides
TTGTAGGCATTTCATCGAGCACTTAACAGCCACGACCTTTCTTGTCGGCTGCCGCCACCGGACACACCGGAGCAGAGCCCGTGGGTGTCGCCGAAGACGCTACACGTGTCATCGGTCGTGGACGAGGCGCCGAAGTTGACTTTTTCTTTTTCTTCTTCGCCGCCTCCTTGGCTAGGGCCGATGCTGCCGTCATAGGGTTTCGAGCTCTTTTGGCACCATAGGGAGCGACGGGATGGCGGCGGGCCATCACCAAAGAGACGCTCGCCACCCCGGCGGGCTTTGTCGTGGTTGGAGTCGGAGCTTGAACCCGGTGGACTTTTTTTATCACCAAGTTCTTCTTCGGCGTGGGCGGCGGCGCGGAGATCGTTTCTGGCGGTGACAAGCAGGTGGGAGTGGTGGTATGGTCCAGGCAGTCCATTCAGCGGCGTCAGTGGGGCGTGGTGGCGGCTGCAGCGGGACATAGGAGGCGGGAGAGAGCAGGCGCCACTTTTCCTCAGTCGAGAACGCAGTGAGTATATTTAGGAAGATTAGGGGGGGGGGACCGTGGAGAATAATTTATCCTCTCTTATGAGGTTCGGGGGATCGGCTAGGTGCGGCATAAGGAAGGATAACTGCCAGATAGGGGATCGGTTAGAGTTGCCCTAATAGATGGGCAGCGCATATAGTCCAGAGGACCAACTGGACAAGACTAGCCCCCCCCCCCCTTCTAAAAGTTGCTTAAACTAGACATGTTGAGGTTTGCTTATGAAATTGCGTCAACTCAGGGCATCTTCAAAAGCATCCACAGCCGGACTACTGAAATGCCCCATATATGTTCGAGCTGATAGCCCGGTCAGCAACCAGTAAAATAATCATGACTCGACCGACCACCACTGATCTACACCTATCATATCATGTTTATATCTGGAGTGAATATAGAAACGGCATGTCTGCCACATTGGGCCAGACAAACCAGACCCATTCAAATTCCACCAAATTAACCGGGTCAACTAAATCAACCATCATCCTCCCCTGTTCATCCTCCATTTCCAGTGTTCGCGTCGTCGCCGTCCTCCTTCGATTGTCCTCCATTTCCCGCGTCCGAGCCATCGCCATCCCCCACCCTTGCCCCCAGCCATCCGTGTCACCGACGTCATACACGTCATCACCGAGAACCCCATCCCCCACCTCTGGCATGGATGATGCCTCGACAGAGTCAACAGTGGCCCCGCCCATGGCGGTCAGCTGCAATGCGGAGAATGTCACCCAGAAGGAGTGGACACAACCTAGATGGCGCCCTGTGAGTGATCCATCATGTTGGCCACACGCGACCGAGACGTTGATTTCATTTTGGCATGTTTACATTGTTGATTTGTGTTTTTTTTTTGCTTTGTTGCATTGATTAATTGGTGTTGAATTTGTGTTATATGATGGACGGTCTATAAATTTGGGGGTTTTGATATGAGGAGTGTGGTTGTCAGGCGGGACTTTTGAGACGCCGTCTGAGGTTGTCATTGGACGCATCCGCAGACGTTTAGGCGGTCGGATTTGCCAAATCCGGTTATAGATGTTCTAATAGCATGCTCATATTTTTCCCAATACTCAAAACCAATTGGTATGGATATTTAGCACCGAAAACGAACTCACACAACTCATCCAAATCTAAATGGGTGCCCAAAAAATAAGGGAGAAACCCAAATGTTGCTATCCAATAACTAGATATGGGTTTTCTATAGTAGGATACCTATCCTATAAAAAACATATGGCGCCAAGTGCAAATGTACAAGAGGGAAAGTTCCATGACGCCCCACCGTCCCATCCCACATGGCTTCGGACGATTCCAGTCATGGGTCGTCGCCATCAGCAGACCTACACTCAATCAACCTCTATTACAACCTCACCGCCGCCGGACGATTCCTGCCACGGGGGCGCCGCTGCCACTTGTGCAACCACAAAACCTCCGTCTTCACCCCGCTGAACCATCCCATCGCTCGGCACCCTCTGTCATGACCTCCCCGGCCTCTATCAAGCTCGTCATTGCCCAGCCTTCATCCAGCCGATTCCGGCCGTCACCTCGCCCGTTTTGCCTTGTCGCTGCCTATTGAGCTCAATTAGAAGCCGTGCGACGCGCACGAGCTTAGCAATGATTGGGGCACGACCACGGCCTAGGGAGAGTTCTCTGCACTCGGTCAAGGTCATGCCTTCGGTCTTGGTGGTTACCCGGACTCCAATCGGGTAATGTCGTCCCTCGACCTCCGGTGAGCCTCTGCCGGCAGAAAGCAAGGTTGGTGGATTGATTTGTGGTTGGTCGCTTTTCATAATTTGATGATGGGTAATGTTGATGGAGTCACTGCTAGAGAGA
>NC_041387.1:630989155-631017376 GCF_002162155.2 Triticum dicoccoides
AGGGTAGCTTATTACAAGGGAATGGAGTTTAAGAACTTTCAAGTTGGTGACCCATATGGAAGTTAACAAGAAAATGATTTCATGAAGGAGAACCACTCCCTTCGGGTTGTTTCGCACAGGAATGAAAGTCGTCTTGGTATGCCAAACAATAGTGTGTATTATTGCACCTTGGTAGGCCAAAATTGCTCAATACGCATTGCGTCCTCTTTCTTAGGAAGCAAATCCGAAGTTTAACTTAAATAGTCTAAAACATATCGCAAAAAATATAATAATATCTGTTTGGCCCCTTTCTCGCATGGGCGACACTACGCGTCCACTGGTCGATTTTCTGATTTTATCCGCCGCCTCGACGGCCGTTGGATGCCCGACCTGATGGCCGTCCGATCTAGTGTAGACGCCCGCATGCCCACTCGTTATTTCCTGCAACAACCACTCTGTTGCAGAAACAAATAACACTCTTGCCCCAGGCCCCGACAGAGCTGCGCCCCGCGCGACTCCGCCGCCGACCCACCGCAAAATCAGCTCGCCGGCGGCATCCTGGAGCTAAATTGAAGTTTCTGCAACACTATGGCGCTCCATATCGCGCGTCAGATGGCCGGATCTGACACAAATCGAGCTCACCGAGGGGCCCTGCTTCGAGATCAGGCGCGACCATCGTTCTCAGCTCCGAGCACCGCCGGGGGGCCACCGCGTGTTGGAGTTTCCTCTTGGTTCACAATCCCCCGGTGGTGTTTCCTGAAACTACTTCGAGCAGATAGCATCTGGAAGCCTGGGTTAGTTTCTGAAACATGGTCTCTGTTTCTGAAACATAGCTATCTCTGAAAAACATGAATCAACAAATCCCACTGTCCTGCTCGATTGTATCTCTGAAACCAAGAGGTTCAGGACTACTGGCTACTTGATTGTATCTCTGAAACATGAATTCTAAATCCCATTGTCCTGCTTGATTGTATCTCTGAAAAATGATTTCATTGTCTACAAAGTGTTTCTGAATTCCTTGCAACCGCGCTGCCCTCCGTCCTAGCCACACGAGTCAACTGAGCCGCGGGCGTTATCCAGTTGCACGAATGTTTTCTGAAACAACAGGTAAGTTTCAGAAACGCGACGCGGAAGCGTGGACGCTCTCATCTGTCTGATCAACAGACGATCCAACGGATGTGGAGCCGGCGGACGCATGAGCGTTATCAGTCGGTTGAAGGTAAGCTTTTTCCTTCTCGCATACCGCTTTAATGTCTAAAACATCAATGAACGATAATAATATCTGTTTTTCTTTTTTATTAGCACCACAAGCATTCTTGATTATTAAAAAAACTATTTTTACCGTGAAGTTTGACAAACTCAAAACAGTTCCATAAGTTAATTCATTGCAGTCCTCGTTGCAAACTGTCATGTTAAACAAAGAGACGTCTATGTCGTAGACTCGTAGTACTATGCACAAGCACAACTGAATTTACAGCTAAGCCTCTACTCTGCTTCAAAGTTTTGCATACTTGCTCTCTGCACGACTTGCATCTGGCTAGTATAGCAGATGGGCGTAAGGGGACATGCAATGCTGGTCCTGCCACGGGCTGCGCAACTGCGTCAGGAACGGGTCATTTAGCCAGTCGAACACTCCGTGGCCGCTCGCCGCCGGTAGTTGCAGGCTGGGCAGGTCCAGAACACCCTGGCTCGCCGCCGGTAGCTGCAGGCTGGACATGTTCGTCATCCCATGGTTCGCTGCCGGTAGCTGGAGGCCGCAGGGTGGGTTCACGGCCGGGAGCTGAAGATGGAAGGGGGCGTTCGCCGCTTGCGACAGAGACGACGTCGACGCGACGGTGACCGTGGCGACGTCTGCTTCCTTCTTGGCTTCCCTCGGCGCGTCGTGGCTGCTGCTGTTGCCAGACGGCGCCACCGACGAGGAGGAGGAGGAGGAGTGGATCAGGAAGTTGTCCTGGACGTCGTCGGACGGCGACAGATAGAAGTTGCCTGCTGCCGGGACGGGACACGCTCTGGCCGCGCCACCGTAGCCGTACCCACCGTTGCTGCCGGACCTCTGCTTCATCTCCTCCATCTCGAAGGCTCTTTGCTCGAGCTCCTTGAGCGGCGTGGCCTTCCGGTACACCTTGCATAGCACCGTGTCCTCCTGGGGTGGCGCCGCGCCGGAGTCGGGGAGGCGGTACTCGTTCATGACCCAGTCCGTCTTGGTGCCGCGCGGCGCGCGCCCCTGGTAGAAGACGAGCGTCTTCTTGAGACCGATGACCCGTTTGTGGTCGCCGGTGCTCCGGATGGCCCTGTCCGACCCCGTCGCCTTCCAGAAGCCCCGCTCCGTGGTCCGGTTCGGCCGCCCGCCGCTCCCCGCCTTCCGGTCACGCGGCACGAAGAAGTACCACTCCCTCTCCCCGATCTTTGCCATCCCTACATATCCATACACAGACCTCATCAGCTCACTGCTCGGACATGTATACATCGATCGATCACTGCGACGATGTTCTTGTTCGAAGTTGTTGTTCTTGTATGTACGTGTATGTACGTACCAGGAAGATCCCAGGGATCGTGGCGGTAGATGTTGAGGGTGCCGATGATGTCAAAGTGGAGCTTCTTGCCGAGGGCGACGCGGGAGAGGTAGAAGCCGAGGAGCTCCTCCTCCGTGGGGTGGAACCGGAAGCCGGGGAGGTCCTGATCGACCTCCATGGTCGACGACGCCACGGCCATTGCCATTGCTCGCTGCTGCTCTAGGTGATCCACTTACTACTCGAAGTGCTCGATCACCGCTGTACTTGTTACGCTGCTGCTGCTGGAAGGTGGATGATGGCGGTGGTGGTGGTCGGACCGTCGGGGGTTGCTTATATAGAGCTTCAAAGTGATGCCAACCGAGTCGGTTTCCTGCAGAAAGCAGAAGAGGGGGGCGCAGTTTCATGGCACCGGAGAAAACGACTGCTGCTCAAATGGATTTGTGCCGGCCTTACTTAGCACTCAATTAATCACTTCCTTTGAAGACTTAATTTTAATTTGCTCATGTAGATATTTGTAGTCACACAGATTGACTCATTTTGGTCATCCTTCTTTTAAGGATTTTTTTCTTCTATTGTTGTGCTTTCCAGAGCCTGTTCTTGGGTGTATATATTTATCTTCTGTACTTTCCAATTTGGAATACTCGACGGCTAAGACTTCTAGCCGAAATTTCTATTTTGAGGTACAATTGTTTCTCGAAACATTCCAATAATGGCAGCAATTTTTTAGTGCACTTTTTTACACGTTTACCTTGCATCTGCATCTGCTGCTAATTAATATCCTCTTCGACAGCTGTTTTTCCAGAAAAAAACAGGTTTGTTCAACAGAATGATGCTGTATTGCAGCAATGGAAATGTTATTCTTCCACTGAACCACCGTGCAGTCACCGTACATAAGTACCCAAGTTTCTCCTCTTTTTATTACAAAAAGCAACCCCATTCTCTGCCCAGTTACATGACTAGATATTACAATGCACATGTTTGTATATAAGAATATACTAGTTCGAATTGCTGTATAACCGCAAGGCCCCGGATGATTATTATTAAAGATATAATTTTGTTTGCAAACTTTTACGCTCAGATGGTCAGGTCTCTTTTGATTTAACCCGCCCGTCCAAGTTGAAGTTCTAGACATGGTGTTACGACCGGGCAGACTTATGCCCGTAGGAGGCCCATCGGGCAGGTTTACTTAGGGGCTTGGCCCATAAGTTATCTTATTTTCTAGCATCGTGGTTATATATACTAGCTGTAAAACTATTTTGAGGATTAAATAATAAGAAGAATTCTATTGCCCGGCTCCCAGAGGAGCCGGACCCTAACCCTAGCCGCCTCCCTCTCTCAGCCGCCGCCTCCCTCCTTCTTCATCGCGACGGCGCCCGTGCGCCGGCCGCCGCGCCCTCGCCCCTCTCAGCCCCCGGTCTTCCCCTACAACATACGCAGTAGGACCGGTAGGACCCTGGGTCATACCAATTTGGTATCGGTTCGATCATGTCTTCCTCTCATCCACGCCGCCGCTGCCCATCGGCACCACCGCCGCCTACGGCCACCCCGCGCTGTTGTGGCCGTCACAGGGCGCTGCCGCGGGCGGCGGCCTCCCGCTGCTGCCGTTCCAGGCGGGCCACCCCAGCGGGCCGCCCTCGCCGCTGCTGCATCATCATTAACCCCCGGCCACGGGCCCTCTCTGGCCGCAGTGGCCAACTACTGCCCCCGCAGCACTCGTCGCTCCCGTCCACCCTCCGCCGCAAACGATGCAACCACCAGCGCCACCCCTGCCCAACTCGGGGGTGCCCTCACAGGCCGGCTTGCCCATCCATCAGGTCCGGTTCCCGCCCTCTCCGTCGCCAATACCACCGTGGGCAGCTGGCTCTTCGCCATCACCGGTCTACACCGCGGCTTCCGAGCAGCGGACCCCGTTCCCGTAGTTCGGTGGGACATCTGGCTCCGCAGGTCGCTACCCGAAGTACTCCGACCAGGCGCCACCGGCCGCCCTGCTCCGGTCCTCCGAGCTAGTTCGACACGGCGCTCCGACACAGACACCGCTGCGGTTCGCCAAAATCGACTTCGCCACCTATGACGGCACGGAGGACCCCCTCAACTGGCTCAACCAGTGCGACCAGTTCTTCGCGGGCAGTGCACCCTCGCCTCGGAGCGTACCTAGCTCGCCTCCTACCACGTCCGCGGCGCGGCACAGACATGGTATTACGCCCTCGAGCAAGACGAGGGCAGCATGCCCCCTTGGGAGCGCTTCTGCAAGCTCTACCTCCTTCGCTTTGAGCCTCCGGTCCGCGGGAGCCGCTTGGCGGAGCTCAGTCGCCTTCCCTTCACCTCCACGGTGCAGGACTTCACCGACAGCTTCCAGGACCTGGCGTGCCACGCTTCGGGCGTGACGGCGCAGCAGCGGGCCGACCTCTTCATTGGTGGCCTTCCAGATCTCATCAGCGTGGACGTGGAGCTTCGTGGACCTCAGGATCTCCAGATGGCCATGTACTATGCCCACGCCTTCGAGTGTCACGCCCAGAGCATGCAGCAGGCAGCCCCGGCTCGAGGAGGCTGACAGGCCATCCGGCAGCCCCCGGCGCCAGGCCGGCCACCCCCGTTCGCTCCGAAAACTACCACCCTTGCCGCGACGCGGCCCTTCCGTCGGCTCTCTCCGGCGGAGCAGATGGAGCGGCGGCACCAGCGCCTCTGCTTTAACTGCGACGAGACCTACACGTCGAGCCATGTTTGACCGCGCCTCTTCTACTTGGAGTTGGCCGACTACATCGAGGAGGAGGCACTGGCCGAGGGATCCGACACACTGCCGCCCCCAGCGCCTGTGGAGGCCGCACCCGCGGCCGCCTCGGTGACGGCACTCGTGGTCTCTCTCCATGCGCTCGCTGGCATCCGCGACGAGCGAACCATGCTTTTGCCGGTGATGATCAACGGCGAGCGCTTGGTGGCCCTGGTGGATACAGGCTCCACCCATAACTTCCTGCCCGAGGCTACCATGCGTCGCTTAGCGCTTCAGCCGACGGGCGGAGAGCAACTTCGGGTCACGGTGGCCAACGGCGATCGTCTCCGGTGTCATGGGCTCGCACGGAACGTTCCCATCACCATCGGCGATGAACACTTCTCCATGACATGTGCGGTCA
The DNA here is from genome assembly GCF_002162155.2 of Triticum dicoccoides. Classification (NCBI taxonomy): domain Eukaryota; kingdom Viridiplantae; phylum Streptophyta; class Magnoliopsida; order Poales; family Poaceae; genus Triticum; species Triticum dicoccoides. The sequence goes on from NC_041387.1 coordinate 630,994,776, forward strand.
TTGACTTGGGCTGTTTCGACTTCATCCTTGGCGTTGACTTTCTATGGACCCTCAGTCCCGTCCTTTGGGACTTCGACGCTCTGACGATGACCTTCTGGCGGCTGGGCCGCCGCATCCGGTTGGACGGCATTGGAGGTGTTTCCCAGGTCGCGCTGCAGCTTCAGCTGGCCGCGGCTACCTCTGAGGCCGAGCACCCACTGTTAGATCACCTTCTGCAGCAGCACGACGACCTCTTCCCCGACCCACAGGGTCTTCCGCCAACCAGGGCTTATGATCACTGCATTCACCTCCTGCCGGGCTCGGCACCGGTGGCCGTTCGTCCTTACCACTACCCGACGCTGCAGAATGACGAGTTGGAGCGGTAGTGTGCATTGATGCTCGCCGTGGGCATTATTCGGATCTCCACCTCTCCGTTCACCGCGCTGGTCCTTCTCGTACGCAAGTTGGACGGCTCGTGGCGCTTCTGCATCGACTACCGCGCCCTTAATACTCTCATACGGAAGGACAAGTTTCCTATTCTGGTGGTCGATGAGCTCCTGGATGAGCTCCATGGGGCGCGCTTCTTCACCAAGCTCGATCTCTGGTCGGGGTTCCATCAGGTGCGTATGCACCCGGACAACATTGCCAAGACGGCGTGTCAGACTCATCACGGCCACTTCGAGTTCTTGGTGATGCCCTCGGCAACCTTCCAGGCTCTGATGAACGACGTCCTCCGGCCCTACCTATGTCGGTTTGTGCTCGTTTACTTTGATGACATTCTTATTTACATCGCCTCTTGGGCGGAGCACCTTCAGCACGTCGCCATCGTCTTCAACGAGCTTCGGGTGCACCATCTTCAACTTAAGCGCTCGAAGTGCTTGTTCGGGACGCCGTTTGTCGCCTACCTCGGCCATGTCATCTCAGCCGACGGGGTTGCCATGGATGCCGACAAGGTGGCGGCCGTTGCAGCTTGGCCGACACCGCAATCACCGCGGGCTCTTCGCGGTTTTCTGGGCCTCGCGGGCTACTACTGGAAGTTTATCCGGGAATTCAGCCTCGTCGCGTCACTCCTCACACGCTTGCTGTGTCGTGCCACCTTTGCTTGGGACGACGAGGCGACGATGGCATTTGAGGCCCTCAAGGGGGCCCTCACGACGGGGCCCGTTCTTCAGATGCCAGATTTTGACCGCCCATTCGTGGTGGGCTGCGACGCCTCCGGTGCGGGGTTTGGCACAGTGCTTCATCAGGGCGAGGTCCCTCTCGCCTAAGCTTGTTCAGCCGTCCTTTCGCTCTACGCCATCTTAAGCTCAATGAGTATGAGCGGGAGCTCATTGGCTTGGTGCAGGCGGTGCGCCACTGGCGGCCCTATCTTTGGGGTCGGTCTTTCCAAATTCGCATGGACCACTACAACCTGAAGTTCTTGCCGGACCAGAGGCTCTCAACCGTGCCGCAGCACCAGGGGATTAGCAAGCTCTTTGGCTTCGACTTCTCCATCGAGTATCGGCCCGGTCGTCTTAACACCGTGTCCGATGCCTTGTCTCACCGAGAAGCCGGCCACGACACCGCTATCCCCGACGCCGAGGGTACGGTGCTTTGCATCCGCTCCGGCCCGACCTTCAGGCTCTTCACCGACATTCGCCGGGCGACGGCGATGGCGGCCGACGCCCTTCTTCTTCAGCATCAGCTGGCTTTGGGCGAGCTGGAGGCGCCTTGGCGCTTCACCGAGGGCCTGCTCCTCCATGGGCGTCGGGTCTTCGTGCCGGCGCATGACGATATCCGTCACCAGGTGTTGCTGCTGGCCCACTCAGCAGGCCATGAGGGTGTGTAGAAAACTCTCCATCATCTCCGCGCCAACTTCTACATCCTTGGTGATCGCACCCTGGTCCGTGACTGGGTTCGGTCTTGTGCGATCTGTCAGCGCAACAAGACGGAGACGCTGCGGCCGCCTGGTCTACTCCAGCCCTTGGAGGTGCCATCTCAGGTCTGGGTCGATATCTCCATGGACTTCACCGAGGGCCTCCCCAAGGTGGGAGGCAAATCGGTCATTCTCACGGTGGTCGACCGCTTCTCTAAGTATGCTCACTTCATTGCGCTCGGTCAACCATACATAGCGGCGTCCGTAGCCCGGGCCTTCTTCGACGGGATCATCCGCCCCACGGGTTTCCCTCTTCGATCGTCAGAATCGTGACCCCGTGTTCACGGGGCACGTGTGGCACGGCCTCTTTCGGATGGCGGGCATCAAGCTCCACTTGAGCACGACCTTCCATCCTCAGACGGATGGCCAGTCCGAGGTCGTCAACAAGGTGATTGCCATGTATTTGCGTTGTGTCATAGGTGATCGTCCTCGCGCATGGGTGGACTAGCTCTCGTGGGCGGAGCACTGCTACAACACCTCATATCACTCCGCCCTACGCACCACGCCTTTTGAGTTGGTCTACGGCCGCTAGCCTCTAACGATTCTTCTAGTTGATCCGGCCATGACTCGGACCGAGGCGGCCGGGGACCTTCCGCGGAGCCGTGAGGAGATGCTCGCCGAGGTCCGGCAATGACTTCTTCAGGCCCAGCAGTTGGCCAAGCACTACTACGACGGTCATCATCGCGAGGCGGAGTTCGCGGTGGGCGATTGGGTGTGGATGCGTCTTCTTCACCGCTCTACGCAGTCACTCGACCCACGCGTGAAGAAGAAGTTGGGTCCTTGCTATGCTGGGCCCTTTGCTGTCCTGGAGCGCATTGGGAAGGTGGCTTACCGCCTTCAGCTTCCGGCAGGTGCTCGCATCCACGACGTCTTCCATGTGGGGCTGCTCAAGCCCTTCTGTGGAGAGCCACTTGCAGCTCCTCTGGCACTTCCGCCCACCGCCGATGGGCGTCTTCTTCCTTGTCCAGAGAAGGTCTTGCAGGCCCAGCTACATCGCAGAGTGTGGTATGTGCTGATTTAGTGGGTTGGATTTCCGGCAGAGGACGCCACTTGGGAGCAGCGCGAGGAGTTCCGCCAGCACTATCCAGAGTTCCAGCTCGAGGACGAGCTGTTTGCGCAGGCGGAGAGAGATGTTATGACCGGGCAGACTTATGCCCATAGGAGGCCCACCGGGCAGGTTTAGTTAGGGGCTTGGCCCACAAGTTATCTTATTTTCTAGCATCGTGGTTGTATATACTAGCTGTAAAACTATTTTGAGGATTAAGCAATAAGAAGAATTCTATTGCCCGGCTCCGAGAGGATCCGGACTCTAACCCTAGCCGCCTCCCTCTCTCAGCCGCCGCCTCCCTCCTTCATCGCGACGGCGCCCGTGCGTCGGCTGCCGCGCCCTCGCCTCTCTCAGCCCCGGTCTTCCCTTCAACTAACGCAGCAGGACCGGTAGGACCTTGGGTTCTACCAATTTGGTATCTAGAGACTCCGGTTCGATCATGTCTTCCTCATCACCCACGCCGTCGCTGCCCATCGGCACCACCGCCTAGCTGTCCGCCCCTCCCCCCGATGACCACCAACGGGGCTCCGACGCTGCTGGGGCCGATCACCACCGTGGGTGCCCCAACGCCGCCGGCCCCAGTCACTCCCGCGCCGCCACTGACCGCTGTCTTCATGCCGGAGCTGACGACCACCACACTGCGGGATCTTGTGACGGCAGTCCAAGGCCTCCAGCTGCACATGGCGGGGCCCTACGCACCCCCAATGGCTGTGCCCATCGCCGCCTACGGCCACCCCGCGTTGCCATGGCCGTCACAGGGCGCTGCCGCGGGCGGCGGCCTCCCGCTGCAGTCATTCCAAGCGGGCCACCCCAGCGGGCCGCCCTCCCCACTGCTACATCATCATCAACCCCCGTCCACGGGCCCTCTCTAGCTGCAGTGGCCAACTACGGCCCCCGCAGCTCTCGTCGCTCATGTCCACCCTCCACCGCAGACGATGCAACCACCGGCGCCACCCCTGCCGAGCTCGGGGGTGCCCTCGCAGGCTGGCCTGCCCATCCATCAGGTCCGATTTCCGCCCTCTCCATCGCCAATACTAGCGTGGGCGGCTGGATCTTCGCCATCACCCGTCTACACCGCGACTTCCAAGCAGTCGACCCCGTTCCCGCAGTTCGGCGGGCCATCTGGCTCCGCAGGTCGCTACCCGGAGTACTCCGACCAGGCGCCACCAGCCGCCCTGCTCCGCTCCTCCGAGCCAGTTCGACACGGTGCTCCGACACAGACACCGTCGCAGTTTGCCAAAATCGACTTCGCCACCTATGACGGCACGGAGGACCCCCTCAACTGGCTCAACCAGTGCAACCAGTTCTTTCGCGGGCAGCGCACCCTCGCCTTGGAGCGTACCTGGCTTGCCTCCTACCACCTCCATGGCGCGGCACAGACATGGTATTACGCCCTCGAGAAGGACAAGGGTGGCATGCCCTCTTGGGAGCGCTTCCGCGAGCTCTGCCTCCTTCTCTCTGGGCCTCCGGTCCGTGTGAGCCGCTTGGTGGAGCTCGGTCGCCTTCCCGTCACTTCCACGGTGCAGGACTTCGCCGACAGCTTCCAGGCCCTGGCGTGCCATGCTTTGGGCGTGAAGGCGTAGCAGCGGGCCGACCTCTTCATTGGTGGCCTTCCGGATCACATCCGTGTGGACGTGGAGCTTCGTGGGCCTCAGGATCTCTTGATGGCCATGTACTACGCCCGTGCCTTCGAGTGTCGCGCCCAGGCCATGTAGTAGGCAGCCCCGGCTTGAGGAGGCCGACAGGCCGTCCGGCAGCCCCCGGCACCATGCCGGCCATCCCCGGACGCGACGCGGTCCTTCTGTCGGCTCTCTCGGACGGAGCAGATGGAGCGGCGGCGCCAGGGCCTCTGCTTTAACTGCGACAAGCCCTACACGCCGAGCCATGTCCGACCGTTCCTGTTCTACTTGGAGACGGTTCACTACATCGAGGAGTCGGCTCTGGCCGAGAGAGCCGACACACTGCCACCCCTAGCGCCTGCCAAGGCCGCACCCGCGACCGCCCCGGTGACGGCACTCGCGGTCTGTCTCCATGTGCTCACTGGCATCTGCGACGAGCGAACCATGCTTTTGCCGGTGATGATCCATGACGAGTACTTGGTGGCCATGGTGGATACATGCTCCACCCATAACTTCCTTCTCGAGGCTATCATGCGTCGCTTAGCACTTCAGCCGACAGGCGGGGAGCAACTTCGGGTCACGGTGGTCAACGGCGATCGTCTTCGGTGTCATGGGCTCGCACGGAACGTGCCCATCACCATTGGCGACAAACACTTCTCCATCACCTGTGTGGGCATTGACTTGGGCTGTTTCGACTTCATCCTTGGCGTCAAGTTTCTGTGGACCCTCGGTCCCATCCTTTGGTACTTCGACGCTCTGACGATTACCTTCTGTAGGCTGGGCCGCCGCATCCGGTGGGACGGCATTGGAGGCGTCTCCCAGGTCGCGCTGCAGCTTCTGCTGGCCGCGACTACCTCTGAGGCCGAGCACCCACTATTAGATCACCTTCTGCAGCAGCACAACAACCTCTTCACCAAGCTGCAGGGTCTTCTGCCAGCCAGGGCTTATGATCACCGCATTCACCTCCTGCCGGGCTCAGCACCGGTGGTCGTTTGTCCTTACCGCTACCCGCAGTTGCAGAAGGATGAGTTGGAGCGGCATTGCGCATTGATGCTCGCCGCGGGCATTTTCCGGATCTCCACCTCGCCGCTCACCGTGCCGGTCCTTCTCGTACGCAAATTGGATGGCTCGTGGCGCTTCTGCATCGACTACCCCACCCTTAATGCTCTCACACTGAAGGACAAGTTTCCTATTCTGGTGGTCGATGAGCCCCTGTATGAGCTCCATGGGGCGCGCTTCTTCACCAAGCTCGATCTCTGGTTGGGGTACCACTAGGTGCGTATGCACCCGGACGACATCGCCAAGACGGCGTTTCGGACTCATCACGGCCACTTCGAGTTCTTGGTGATGCCCTTTGATCTCTCCAACACCCCGGCGACCTTCAGGCTCAGAGGAACGATGTCCTCCGGCCCTACCTATGTCGGTTTGTGCTTGTTTTCTTTGATGACATTCTTATCTACAGCGCCTCTTGGGCGGAGCACCTTCAACACGTCGCCATCGTCTTCAACGAGCTTCGGGTGAATCATCTTCATCTTAAGCGCTCGAAGTGCTTGTTCAGGACGTCGTCTGTCGCCTACCTCGGCCACGTTATCTTGGCCGATGGGTTTGCCATGGATGCTGACAAGGTGGTGGCCATTGCAGCTTGGCCGACACCGCAATCGCCGCGGGCTCTTCGCAATTTTCTGGGCCTCGCGGGCAACTACCGGAAGTTTATCCGGGAATTCGCCCTCATCGCGTCGCCCCTCACATGCTTGCTGCGTCGTGACGCCTTCGCTCGGGACCACGAGGCGACGACGGCATTCGAGGGCCTCAAGGGTGCCCTCATGACGGGGCCCGTTCTTCAGATGCCGGATTTTGACCGCCCATTCGTGGTGGAGTGCGACGCCTCCGGTGCGGGATTCGGAACCGTGCTTCATCAGGGCGAGGGCCCTCTCGCCGTCTTCAGCCGACCTTTCACTCCACGCCATCTTAAGCTCGCGACGTATGAGCGGGAGCTCATTGGCTTGGCGCATGCGGTGCGTAACTGGCGGCCCTATCTTTGGGGTCGGTCTTTCCAAATTTACACGGACCACTACAACCTGAAGTTCTTGCTGGACCAGAGGGTCTCGACCGTGCCGCAGCACCCGTGGATCAACAAGCTCTTTGGCTTCGACTTCTCCGTCGAGTATCGGCCCAGTCGTCTTAACACCGTGGCCGACGCCTTGTCTCGCTGAGACGCCAACCACGACACCGCTATCCCCGATGCCGAGGGTACGGTGCTCTGCATCCGCTCCGGCCCAACCTTCGGGCTCTTCACCGACATTTGTCGGGCGACGGCGATGGCGGCCGACGCCCTTCTTCTTCAGCAGCAGCTGGTTGCGGGCGAGCTGGAGGCGCCTTGGCGCTTCACCGACGGCCTGCTCCTCCATGGGCGCCGGGCCTTCGTGCCGGTGCATGACGATCTCCGTCACCAGGTGTTGCTGTTGGCCCACTCAGCAGGCCATGAGGGTGTGTAGAAAACTCTCCATCGTCTCCGCGCTGACTTCTACATCCCTGGTGATCGCACCCTGGTCCATGACTGGGTTCGGTCTTGTGCGACATGTCAGCGCAACAAGACGGAGACGCTATGGCCGGCTGGTCTACTCCAGCGCTTGGAGGTGCCGTCTCAGGTCTGGGCGGATATCTCCATGGACTTCATCGAGGGCCTCCCCAAGGTGGGCGGCAAATCGGTCATTCTCACGGTGGTCGATTGCTTCTCCAAGTATGCTCACTTCATCGCGCTCAGTCATCCATACACAACGGTGTCCATAGCCCGAGCCTTCTTCGACGGGATTGTCCGCCTCCACGGGTTTCCCTCTTCGATCATTAGCGATCGGGACCCCGTGTTCACGGGGCATGTGTGGCACAACCTCTTTCGGATGGCGGGCGTCAAGCTCCGCTTGAGCACGGCCTTCCACCTTCAGACGGATGGCCAGTCCGAGGTCGTCAACAAGGTGACTGCCATGTATTTGTGTTGTGTCATAGGTGATTGTCCTCACGCATGGGTGGACTGGCTCTCGTGGGCAGAGTACTGCTACAACACCTCATATCACTCCGCCCTACGCACCACGCCTTTTGAGTTGGTCTACGGCCGCCAGCCTCTAACGATTCTTCTAGTTGATCCGGCCACGACTCGGACCGAGGCGGCCGGGGACCTTCCGCGGAGCCGTGAGGAGATGCTCGCCGAGGTCCGGCAATGACTTCTTCAGGCCCAGCAGTTGGCGAAGCACTACTACGACGGTCATCATCGCGAGGCGGAGTTCGCGGTGGGCGATTGGGTGTGGATGCTTTTTCTTCACCGCTCTACGCAGTCACTCGACCCACGTGTGAAGTAGAAGTTGGGTCCTTGCTATGTCGGGCCCTTTGCTGTCCTGGAGCGCATTGGAAAGGTGGCTTACCGCCTTCAGCTTCCGGCAGGTGCTCGCATCCACGACGTCTTCCATGTGGGGCTGCACAAGCCCTTTTGTGGAGAGCCACCCGCGGCTCCTCTAGCACTTATGCCCACCGCCGACGGGCTTCTTCTTCCTGGTCCAGAAAAGGTCTTGCAGGCCCAGCTACATCGCGGAGTGTGGTATGTGCTTATTCAGTGGGCTGGATTTCCGGCAGAGGACACCACTTGGGAGTGGCGCGAGGAGTTCCGCCAACACTATCCAGAGTTCCAGCTCGAGGACGAGCTGTTTGCGCAGGCGAGGAGAGATGTTATGACCGGGCAGACTTATCCCGTAGGAGGCCCACGGGGCAGGTTTAGTTAGGGGCTTGGCCCACAAGTTATCTTATTTTCTAACATCGTGGATATATATACTAGCTGTAAAACTATTTTGAGGATTAAGCAATAAGAATAATTCTATTGCCCGGCTCCCAGAGGAGGCGTACCCTAACCCTAGCCGCCTCCCTCTCTCAGCCGCCGCCTCCCTCCTTCATCGCGACGGCGCCAGTGCGCCAGCCGCTGCTCCCTCGCCCCTCTCAGCCCCCGGTCTTCCCCTACAACCTACGCAGTAGGACCGGTAGGACCCTGGGTGCTACCACATGGCATATGTGCTTGCATTTCCCTGAATTTATTCAGAATTTCAAGGCTTTATTATTTCAGCACTAAACGACTGTCAGGTGCCGATGGTGACTTTTGTCAATCTCAAGATCTGTAGGCCAAGTCTCTCGACGGTGCTCATTGGAGTATGAGGTGTGTGCATGTACATGTGTGAGCATGTGCGTCTTTACTGTATTTTGCGAAAAAAGATATAATTTTATTTGTTGTACAACTAAAATTTAAAAGAAAAAAATTTGAGGTCTCAACTATTGTGCCTAGTCTGGCCTGAACCCTAAATTGTCAAGCATTAAACCTTGAATTTCTACAACCATCCAAAATGGACCTGTACCTAGTGTTGGATAACTAGATGATAACCCGTGCGTTGCGGCGGGAACTGATTGCAATATGTTCTAATGAGATTGGTTCTATGGAGCATAAATATGTGAATTAATATATAATATCATGTGCTTATTGTATAGTGTAATAGTTGAGATATACATTTTTCTATGCATGCATGGTTGCATGTGTATTAAGTATGCTAGTTCGATGGAGTATGCAATTAAGAAAGAGGCAATTATAATTGATGAGGTGACATGTGTGGTGAGGTGGTATATTTGCATGTTGAGATAAATTAGATAGTACGGATCAACTTCTTATGTATAATATATGTCAAAAATATTTCTAGTTCTGAAATACAGATTTCTTTTTCTAGGATATATGCAAAAAACCGACGAAGAGTTCATGCAAGAAAAAGAGAAGTTCCTTTGTTTTTATATCGAACATAGATGATCATATTTGTTGATATTTTTTTCCGGTTACGATTTTATAGCATTCTCCACACAGGTGAATCATTTCAGATATACTTTAGAACCTTAGAAAACAAAATCACCATAACCTTGACCTAGCCATTTCATGTGGATTCGCAACTTTACAGTTTAGTTTAATGTGAAAAATTGTGAAGTAAGGGGTCTTATGAATTGAAACATGCTAAAATTTGTCCAAAGATATGAAAAACAGTTTTGCATATAATAAATGACAAGAAAACAGTCTATTTATGTTATATATGTTTTCCACATGTGACAGACAACCATAATTGTTGATTTCTTTTTGAAGAGGGAATGACCTCTAGTCTCTCATTGAGTGATGCACACAACCATATATTAGTATTGATTAGCTAATGATGAAAATCAAATCCTAACATCAATGCCGAACAAAATGATCCATGAAAAAGACAAAAACAATTCATTCATAATGGATTTGCGTCGCGCCAGGATCTCCATAACCCTATGACGGGTGACCGGATTGATCAAGCGACTCCTAGCCAAAGCCTCCATGAAGGAATCGTCATATGAGCGCCAATGTTCTCGAATTCCACTGAAGACCCAACATAGGATTACCATCCCCGAATCCAAGTCTCGAGCCAACACCTTCAACAAGGGAACTACGCTTGCATGTTGATATTGGCTTATCTAGCCGCAAGGGATGACCGTTCATTTTCAGTGGGAGTATATGCAAACTTGTAACAAAATCCATCACTACCAACAACCTCATTGCTTGCAGGCGACATCTCGTTACCGGGATCCTAACGTTGGGAGAGCACAAAGCCCACCTACTTCACCTGAGAAGACATCAGATGCAGCTTAATGACCATCGTCCTACATTGCCCGCTGTCCTTCTTCCAGTCACCATAGCACCACCTTCGATCTCGGCGATGGGAGAGAGGGATACTTGGACACATGTTGGTCTAGATTTGTCCGCCATCTCATAGATCACCGCATTGCAGCGACCTTGCGAATCCATCCAACTCTTCCCCGGGGCCGCCACCTCGTGTCCAACACCATATCACCCATCCGCGGGATTTTGCCCATAGGAACAGCTGAACTATTGGATCCAAGCCTGTATTTAGCTTGCGCTACTACTAAGTAGCAGTAGCGCTGCTTGTTAAATCCTCACTGTTGTTACCTGTCTACCTATAGGGTTTTCCCTAGTAGTGAGGCATCTAACACATGCCCACCCCGGAGTAGTTCTGCCAAAAAGCAATGCCGGTTGAGCCAGAGTCGAGTCCACATCCACCTGTTTCACATATGGTAGCACCCGCACTGCCACAACTCCATCACGAGCGGTGCACTGCAGTGACGACCACTAACGCAATGGAAGTAACCTGATGGCCCTTGCAGGGAAGTTAACCAGGGGAATGGATGTGACTATGCTAGCGCGAGGAAGGACGCCAGAGACGTGACTGTCGACATCAACCCTGGCATAGACCAGCCCGACGACTCCACCCCACCGCCTCCAAGTGTCCGAGCCACACGATGGTTGGTGGGTTTTGCGCTGGGGTCGCTGCCTCCTGACTGAGCTAGAGCTGCGCCTCCACATGTTTCATCTAGCCGTCTCCACTTGTTGTGTAGTTGCGCCTCCGCAGCAATAGCCCGCATTACCGCAAGCTAGGGGTGACAGGCAACATTAGTGTTGCAAGGGGAGGGGGGTGGGGGGATGGGGGGGGGGTGAGAAGGCAGGGTGGTGAACGGCGCCGCCGCTGTTAGCGCTGAGGAAGGCGAGGGCACACTGCCCCTCTGTCTTTTACGGATTGCTCAGATATTGTGTTCTTTTTAAATTGTTGATAAAATTTTGTTGGTTACAAACTTCCAAGCATTTATGCATCTATTAAAATTTCCACATTTAAAGAAAATGTTAAACATCGAAACTACTACCCCAACATCGTAGTGTTCAAATTAACAGGAAAAAGGAGTTCAAAGAAAGTTTAGGATGGAATGTGAATAGTTTCATTGTTCATGGCTCAAACTGGAGCAGCCAACATAGGTTAAAGTTTTTAATAATTTCTTACCAAGGGCTACAACATACTTCAGATCCATAATCCAAACACACGGTGATAAAAGGCCGGCGGTGTTGATCCTCAGTATTCTTCCCGACTAATTTTTTATTGTGTACATTACTCAGTGCAGAGGGTTCTTACATCCGAAAGGGAAATTCTGAAGCAGATGACAACAAAGCCGCTTCGTTGTAATAACACACTGTAGCTAGGTTGCTTTCCCCATGAGGCGGCGCACACAATTTTATTTTAAGCTAGCTCTGCCGTCAAGCAACGCTGATTATAGTTTTTTGTTTTTCACGTACATACACACGATTATGGTTTAATTAGGCGGCTCCACATCGTTCAGCATCTCGAAACACATGACTGGACTGCCTGTCCACTTCTATTTTGCCTAGAACAAGAATCGACTGCCTGTCCATGTCAAGGGGAAATTGGACCTGGTATAAGCTAAGCCGGATCGGCCGGGATGGCGACCATTTCCAAATTGAAAATGCGTCAACGTCAGGTCCATGCCGCTCGCCATTTTCGTTTTGTCCTCCGAGCTGGCCAGTAGACGTTTACCACATATCCAAATGAGTTCAAAATTCTGGGGGCAGACTGTTGATCAGGCAAGCCCGGTTTTGGAATGAATCCTGTCCAGAGAGTGAAGATGAACAGTATATTGGCAATTTCCGCGCGGTTTACCAGTGACCCGGTCGATGCTACAGTACCATGAACAGAATGCCGTGCAGCTTGCCAGAAAAGTTTAGGCGATGACCGACTCGATGTCACTGTCAGCTAGCTAGGCGGTAGAATATGTTTGTGTGGCTACCTTTGTCCTTTTGGTCCTCTTGACCGACCTTGGTGGAACCAGCCCTGAAAGTGACCGCTAGTGTGACGAATCCAGATTGGAACGCTATAGCTTGGAGACGACAGCTTCGTCGTCGTCGTCGTCTCATTGCATGCGATGCAAGAAGCAAGATGGATCACTCACGTCGGCTTAATGATCGAACGGCGCCAGAATTAAGCTCTGGAACTTGGTCACTCAAAAGCTTCACCACTCAAAAGCTTCACCATGGATACTTCAAATTGGCACTTGGAGAAAACCGTCTAGGAGTGGTGGGCTAAAATAGGACCAGCCCAAGCACTCCCAATACGGAAACAATGTTATCCCTCACCATGTTGGTGTCTTGTACCGTGTGAAATGAAAGAAACACTAGGAGTCTTCCGCCACAAAAGCATTCTGCCACAAAAACACACTAGTAGAAAAGGGGGCATTTGTCCTGGTTCGTAATGGCCTTTAGTCCCGGTTCTTGAACCGGGACTAAAGGGTCGTTACTAATGCCTCCATCCTTTAGTCCCGGTTCTAACATGAACCGGGACAGATGGGCCTCCACGTGGCCACTGCGAGCAGCCCAGGCAAGGGGGCTTTTGGTCCCGGTTGGTGACATGAACCGGGACCAAAAGGCTTCCACGTGTCAGCAGCTGAGGTTTTCTTTTTTTTTTTAAAGGCTGGTTTAGGGCTTTTGGGGGTTAATTTTAGGTTGTTATTAGCTAGCTAATAGAGAGAAGTGTCCTCTCTTATATCTTCGTCCTTGGTTTACCAACGCTGGCTACTGCTATGTACATTTCACCCGCTGATATATAATAACTCATGCATGCTCGCATCATACATCATGCTGCTATGTTCATATATAATAACAAGTACTACTAATCATGCATCATCATACAATTTCTACTCGTTATTAATAACAAGTCATACGATCATCATCATCATAGTCATCGAACCCAACCCTACATATTTTTTCTTAGCACATGATCATCAGTATCAGGTAGGACCTAAACACCTTTAAGGTAAAATAGCATGCAACAATATAGACCCTGACTCTTCATTATGAAGAATGGAGATCATCCTGTCTCCAATTCTTGCGCTTCGCCTCCTTTTTCTTGCAAGAAACTCCTTACGACTGTCCATACATTTTTTCCATTCTTTGATTGTCATGTCTCCACTTCTTTTAGAAATCCGATATGGACAATTGAGATTCGTAGGACGACCTGGTTGTATGTTCAAAACATCAAGGCGACCGTGCGTATGCATCAGATGAGGCACACAATCATTCGGGATTATCTGTTGAAAAACATAGTAATAACATCGTAGTTAGCAATGATGTACTAGTTTTAGAAGTATTTAAAAAGATGCAGGGATGTCGTAATAGTAAAAAATCTTATCAGGGTATATTCATGGTAGTTACCGTAGTTCAACACGTGCACTAGTGGCACGTATTGACCATAATGTTGAGGAGTTCGATTGTAGACATTGTAATTCTCAAGATCAGTACAAAATGCGATCAGATGATTTTTCTCCTTATAAGTTAATTCGGAGCCATCGGTGTAGTGGGTTTTGTCTACCATTTTCCGCACATTCTTTGAAGAATGAAAATAAGCTGTCAATGGAAACAAGCTGTCAACTATTTTGAAATAAACAATATAAATAAATTAATAACTATGTTAAGCTCACATGGGAGAAGAATTGGAGGTGTATCCATAAGGACCCAAATGCCCATATTGTCTTGTTGGATTGTAGGATCACCAAGATCCATAGTGACAAGCATACCCTCATTAAAACCATACATCTTGCAAAGTGCTTCCCAATTTTTGCAATCAAAATGGGTTACACTCTCAGCATTGTACAACTTTACTTGAAAATCCACACCATGATGGGTCCTTAGGAGAATTTTTTTGGTTTTCATACTTTCATGGTCTTCAAAACCCATCCTCTCGAAGACATAGCGTCTTGCATAGCATGGGATAAGCTAGTCTAATTGGAAAAGATGAAAAATACACGTTAAAATAGTTGAAGTCGTGCTTAATTACGAAAAAACTATTATCGTCGTTGTGTACCGTATGAACATCGAAGGTCTCCTCGAGCTTAATGCTGAAGCGCCGATCTTCGTCCAGCTCAATGAACCTGTCGCACATACCTCGGTCGTCGCACTACTAGGAAAAGGCCTACTAATGACGCACCGGTTTTTCCTACTAATGGCTCACTACCGGTGCACCATTAGTAGCACGCCATTAGAATTTTTTACTAATGGCGCACCTGGCAGTGCACCATTAGTGTGTAACTCCATGCGCCATTAGTATGCCTCCCGGGGGGCCATATGTAACCATGTGCTTTGTCACACTAATGGCGCACTCTGCCTTGATGCGCCATTAGTATCCTTTGGCATACTAATGGCGCACTCTGCCTTGATGCGCCATTAGTATGAATATTTGTTTTTTTTTGCTTTTCTGATTTTTGCACAGGTTACAAAATATATTATTGGACAGAATATAGACAGCAGCATACAGCAACATCAGATTCATCAAATACAATAGAAGATTAGTCTCTGAATACAATTCATTATATTAGTCTCCGAATTCAAAAGACCGAACAAAGATAAAACATTACAAGTCTCAAGACCGCGAGTATCGAGTTTGTCTTCACATTACAAGTCGATATCGATCATCTAAACTACCATCACATAAAAGAGAGTTGTGGTCATCACGATGAGCATCATCGCGATCAAACTGGTCCTCATCCGGTTCCTCCAAAGCTCCCTCCTCTCTCCCGCTGGATAGCGGGCATATCTAGATTTGGCCTCCGCCCTAGTGGTGTACCCTTTGTAACTGTTACCGCTGAAACGGTGAACCTGTCTCCGACACTCCTCCTAGTCGTCGTAGACTCCGGGAACCTTACCCTTGTACTTGAGTGAATTCCTCCTTGACGGTGCAGAGCGCATTCGGACGCCGGTCCTTCTTTTGCTTCTTCGATTGGCTGCCATCTGTGTGTGCACCGCCATCATCAGTGGTGGCATCCTCGGCGGCACCATCAGTGGTGTCATCCCCGACGCCACTAGGGGTTGTGTAATCAGGATCGGTGTCTTCCGCGGCGTCCTCATAGCAGTGAGGTTGTTCCTCCATCTCCTAGGACAGCTCCCAGAATTGCTTGCCGCCCGAACCACCGGCCTCATTGTTGTGGGCCATGTTTCTCTCTAAATAGGAAAAAAGTTTGGTCAAAAAGTTGGTTATTGTCAAGGAACAAGATCATGGTCTCATCATTTAGGGTTTGTCGACACCGAGGCACCCTAAAAGCCTAAGCTTTCATCATTTAGGGTTTGTCGACGCCGAGGCACCCTAAAAGCCTAAGCGTACGTCATTTAGGTTCTCATCGACACCGAGGCATCCGGGGCAGCCAAGTTAAGTTTTCATCATTTAGGGTTTATCGATGCCGAGGCACCCTAGGTTGGGCCTAATCACTTGGCTCTATTGCTATCTATGTTGGGTTTATCATCTAGGGTTTATCGATGCTAAGGAGAATTCTAAGTTGGGCTAATCACTTGGCTCTATTGCCACCTATGGTTTAATGCAGCAAGAATGGCGGGGCAATTGATCCTACTTAACTAAGTACTAAGATACCCCGGCCCATGCATTAGTCGCAAGTACCTATATGTCCTATTTTTAGCAAAGTCATGCTAAAATTCACGGAAAGTTTCAGCATGACCTTTGCTGAAAATAGGACATATGGAGTACCCGAATTTGCCGGAACAGAAGTTAATCAACATTCCGACAAACTCAAGGGCCTCTCGGGGTACCTGCAAATTCATCATGACACGATGGTCGGAGACATGACCTTTGCAAGATGGTCGGAGACACGATAGTCTTTCTCAATGTGATTAATTGATGGATCAACACATAAAACATGTCCAATAAGTATGATTTATAGAGTCAACATCAGTATGAATATATATAAAGTTTTTCTTCATCAGCCAGGCCCATGCAAGTAACTGCATCCAGCAACTATTTCTGCTACTCTGTAACTAACTACACTCTGTATTTATAGATTCATTTCAGGTGAGATCAGATTGAGCTCCAACTGTAGCTGCAGCTGAGGGATCCATGAGCCATCATGCCAGCCAGCCAGGAAATAAACTTTACTTTCCAAAGGAAATAAAAATACAATGCATACATACATACTTAAGCAGGTAGATAGATAGATAGATAGATAGATGAGCATGTTCAGTTTACAAGAATGAATATAAACAAGCAAAGAATGCATGCAAGTTTAAAGTAAAACGTTTCAGTTAATGCAAGTACTCCTCTTGCTCTCTACTTTGTCTCTTCTCTTCTTCAGTTAATTAACTGAATTTTACTGATGTTGTTGTTAACTGAATTTTAATCAGCTGCTGAAGAACACCTTCAGTTTCGTCAGATATAGGTGTAGTTTTCAGAAACAGGAGGGCCCATGTCTCCCCTCCTGGACGTTTCAGAAATAGGAGGGCCCACGTCTCCCATCCAGAGTTTTCTAGGGCCCATGTCTCCCCTCCAAAGGGCAGGACGTTTGAGTTTTCGAGGCAACTCCCCACGTCTCCCCTCCACTGGCAACTCCCCACGACGCAGAGGGGTTTTTCTTCCCACGTCCAGGTAACTCCCCTCCTATTCCATTGCCGCTCCATCTTCCTCCCTCTGCCTCCCTCCTCATTTCATTGCCGCTCCATCTTCCTCCCTCTACCTCCCTCTGCCTCCAGCATCAAGCAACTCCCCTCTGCCTCCACCATCGCTGGCCAAGAGGGCAATGGCGGAGGAATCGTGGAGCAACTCCCCTCCGTCTGCCAAGAGAATGGTGGAGGCATCGTGGAGCAACTCCCCTCCGTCTGCCAAGCATCACCATGGTGAGGCGTCTGGCAAGGAGCTGCTGGTGGTCGACGACGATGTTCCGGTCCCCGGGCAGAAGCAGGACTACACCGTGCCGCTCAAGGTTGATATCCACCTGAAGGAGCTGCTAGATGTCGTATGCACCAGCAATCCAGACGAAGCCGACAAGATGATCCGCAAGATGAGGAGGAGGCTCGGTGGCATGCTTTCTTGGAATATCGGCGTTGATGTCGAGTATACCAGGGAAGACAAACCTCCGCAAATTGCTACAGTTCTGCAGTTATGCGTGGAGGATCTCGTCCTGGTATACCACATCACCGCGGCAACCAAATGGTAAAAACATCCAGTTCTGAAGTTTCTGTCTAATTAGTAGTTTCTGAAGTAGATGCAATAGTTATGAAGTTCTGAAGTAGATGCAATACTAGTTCTGAAGTTCTGAAGTTTCTGAAGTTCTAAAGTTTCGTTTTAATTAGTAGTTTCTAAAGTTTTTGAAGTTTTGGAAGTTTCTGAAGTAGATGCAATAGTTCTGAAGTTCTGAAGTAGATGCAATACTAGTTCTGAAGTTATGAAGTTTCTGAAGTTCTGAAGTTTCGTTTTAATTAGTAGTTTCTGAAGTTTTTGAAGTTTTTGAAGTTTCTGAAGTTTCTGAAGTAGATGCAATAGTTCTGAAGTTCTGAAGTAGATGCAATACTAGTTCTGAAGTTATGAATTTCTGTCTAATTAGTAGTTTTTTGGTGATCATACAGAATGTTGTCTACAAGTTTTTGTGATCATTTAGTAGCTGTTATGAATGTTGTCTTGTAATGCAAAAGATTGCAAAAAAAAATACATCATTGAGATGTTATGCTTGCTGTTTTGATCATACAGAATGTTGTCTTGTAGTTGTTGTGATCATTTAGTAGTTGTTGTGATCATACTGTTTTAACTGAATTTTGGTCAGAACTGAAGATGCTATTTTAACTGAATTTTGCTTCAACTGAACCCATTTTAATTCTGTAGTTTCTAAAGTTTTTGAAGTAGATGAATTTGATGCACCAGATTAATTTGATGCAGGCCCAAGGAACTCCGCCCACTCCTGCAGGAGATGAAGCTGTACACCTTTGTTGGCTTCTGCATTAGAGGCGACAAGGAGAAGCTGAAGTTGTCTGGTTTGGAGATCACCCCCGACAAGTACGTCGACTTGCAGCGCAAATGGAGAGTTCCAAACAATGGAAAGAAGTGGCAGTCTTTGGCTGAGTTTGCAGCCAGCCTCATCCACCCATCCTACTCAAAAATGAAGCAGAAGATCGACAGGAATTCGGACCACCTACTATGGGGGGACAGCCCACTGCCAAACAAGCTCATCGAGTACGCCGCGAAAGATGCGTACGTCACCTACGAGGCATGGAAGAAAATCGAAATCACCAAAGAAGGTTTGGAGCTCTGGCAAGAGGCGGAGGATCATTGGGATGACCCCTACTACTGGGGATATTGAGTTGTTTGTGGTATTGGGATGACCCCTACTACTGTGTCTCAGTTTGTAGTTATGTGGTTGAACAAGTTTGATTTTGTTATGTTGAACAAGTTTGCTTTTGTTATGTTGAACAAGTTTGCTTTTGTAATGATGAACAAGTTTGCTTTGGTTGTCAGTTGACATCATCTCATCGCTGAGCATGGTTTAGTTTTACCTTTATCTATTTATTATTTAGGCAGAGCTATTCAGGCATGGAAGATATAATCATCCTTATGGTGAGGATCGCAATGTTTTTAGCTTCCAAGTTTCTAATGACACATGATCTTTCCAACCACATAACTTAACTGCAAATATTTCCCCTGTAAATTGTAGTTACACATTCCAACCAATACCTGCAGGTTGTAATTTCATACTGAATGACCATCAATGACTAAGTGAAGCAAATAATTGCTATGCATTTCTTGGCACGCGAGAAGGAAGAGGGGAGAGGAGGCGGAGCTCACCGGGGAGGCGCAAGGAGGCCCTACGACAGCTTAGTAGCAACAGAGGTGGCCGAAGTTGAGGAAGACAGCGGCGACCCGAGGAAGAAGAGGTGGAGGGGGGAGTGGAGGGATCGAGCACCGTCGCGCCCTGGTTCCGCGGCTCGCCGGCCCGGTGTTGAAGCAGATTCTGCCCGCCGCCTTGCCTGTCGCCTCGCACGGTGGAGCTCGAGGGCTAGGAAGGCGAGGGAGGGGGTGGGTGGGTGCGGTGAAGGCGAGGGAGGGGGTGGATTGGGAGCGGACGGCGATGGAGGGCAGGGCAGGGGCTGACTGGGGGCGGCGATGGAGATGGAGGCGCGGCGGCGGCGGCGTGGGTCGGGGCAACGCGCGGGTGGATCTGGTGGCGAGGGAGAGAGGGTCGAAGGGGATCTGGCCAGAGAGAGGGAGGATAGCTAGGGGGAGGGTTCTAATGGCGCACCGTCCAGTCGTGCGCCATAAGTATGACTATTCTAATGGCGCACCACCCCTCGGTGCGCCATTAGAATTTTGTTTTAATCTAGCCCACTAACCATATCTACAACCTAACCCTATCTACAACAGAACCCACCCACTAGCCCGACTGGTCAGCACGCAGCACACACACCAGGAGGTCCTGGGTTTGATTCCCAGGCTCCCCAATATTTTTTTTATGCATTTTAAATGCTATTTTTTATATTTATTTGTGTTTAAATATGTTCAAACTTGTTTAAATCATAACAGTAATATTTTTTTATAAAAACAGTAATAATTTTTTTAAAAATATGTTCAAATTTCTTACTTGAAAATATCATCGGCGGCAGCAGTGGAGCGGGGGAGGGTGCGGGGATCGAGATCGAGATGGAGGGGGAATCGAGATCGAGATGGAGGGGGATCGAGATCAAGTGTCCTCATGAATTCAAAAAGTGCCCATGAAATTTAAAAATATTCATGATATCAAAAAGTGCCCATGAAATACAATCGAGAAATGAAGACTACGATTTAAATACAATCGATCTTAGCTAGCTATCTGTTCACAATCTTCTTTCCCTTCTTTTCCGCAAATGGAGTTCTTCTGTGGAACGGACGTCCTTTAGGTAGGGTGGTCCTGCTTCTTCTTGTGGTGTGTGCTGCTACTTCTTCGTCGTCGTCATGTTCGATCTTCTGGTCGCTGTACTTGTCGAAGTCTTGCTCATTGGCTACTTCATCCATTCCAATGATCTTCCTTTTGCCTCTCCTCACGACAACACGACTGGGCTTTGGCGGGTCGGTAATGAAGAAGCATTGGTCCACTTGAGAAGCCAGTACCCATGGCTCATTTTTCGCGGTGACGTTTGCGCCCGCGGTCTTGGATTTGGCTTCGGGTACAAACACGACTGGGCTTTGGCATAGTGCGCCATTAGTAGGTGTGCAAAAAAGTAAAAAAGAAATTATATACTAATGGCGCACTGTCTTGGTCGTGCTCCATTACTAGTTCTAACTAGTAATGGCGCACTTTGTCATCCCTGCGCCATTAGTTTGTATGGAAAAATGGGGGAAAAAAATCAATAGTAGTGGCGCACCGTGAGCACGGTGCGCCATTAGTGTCTTCCACACTAATGGCGCACGAGCAACCGGTGCGCCATTAGTATATAGTAGTGGCGCACTACTTACCTGGTGCGCCATTAGAATCAGTCCTATCTATAGCCCTTTTCCTAGTAGTGTCGTGGCACCAGTCGCACTCCCCCGGGTGGTTTTCGTCGTCCGAGTATGACATTTCCGGCCTAAGTTCATAATTTAAATATTAAATATATGTAAAAAAACCAAAATTAGATCATTATTATTATTCACGGGTTGACTATCGGTGATGGTACGTAGCTCCTCCTTTCATTCCCGAGTGCATTATTACAACAAATTGTCTAGCACACGGGAATGAAGGAGAAACTACCCCCATGACGGCGTGGATGATGGAGGGGGCTCCTAGATTTCTGCATAGAGTGCTCTTCAATTTTAGCATTCAAAGTAGGAGTACTTTTCCAATATGAGCATTCAATAAGCAAAACCAAATCGTAAAATAAAGTAGTATTCAAATTAGCATGCATTCAATTATAACCAAAAGTACATCATCTCTTGTGTCCGTACATCGTCGAATACTCCTCGAATACTATCATACATATAGCATCGCTAATTAATACAGTTAGAACCGTAGCGCCCGACAGGTATCGTCGCGGGCGGTGGACACCCAAAGATAAGGAACCATCACAGGATCATAGCTCCAGTGAGATCCCTGAAGAATCTGCCAGGTATAGTCGAACCTGCCCTCCAATGCAACCATGTAGCGACGGACGTGCTCGTCCTCCTCGCTGACACGGTGACGTACCACCTCCGCGGTGTCCGGAAGCCTCGGCACCGTCACTGGCCCACGTGACCGCCACCAAACAAGACCGGGTCAACAACGGGCTGCCTCCTCACCAACCTACGTCCCCCGGAAGGTAGCACCTCCCAATACCAGCCCGGCAGAGCCCAGTCCCGAACATGGCCCTGATCAAGCAGGCCTCCACCGCCGAGTCGACGACAACGAGAATGCGGGATAGGCATCGCCGACGTCGACGCGGGAACTACTTCTATATATAGTTAAATAAAGTAGTTTTATTAATTAAATCAACTAGTTCAACTACTAAGCACTTACTATAAATAAATAAAGTAGTACTTACTAAAAACAAACTACTTCTATATATAGTAAAATAAAGTAGTTTATTAAATCAACTAGCTACTTCAACTACATATGAAGCACTTACTATAAATAAAATAAAGTAGTACTTACTAACAATAAACTAGTTTAACTATAGTTCTATTATTTTTCTAACTAATTATATTAAACACTTTCTCTTCTTATTTATTTCATTTTTCCTCTATTCTAAATATGAACATATTCATAAATGACTTATATCATTCACAATTTTCCTATACATACACAATAAGTTGACAAAGAAAATACTATGAACAAAAAAATCATTAAAATTCTATGAACAAAATTACAACAGAAAAAAATCATACAAATTCTATGAACAGAAAAAAATCATAAAAATTTGACATATTCGATCTTTGCATATATATGAACATACAAACATGCATATTCAACAATAATATCACCAAAAAAATCTATTAACAGAAAAAAATCTAACACACTTATATGAACAAATTAATTACACAATATTAACAAAAAAATCTATGAACTACAAAAAAATCTAAAATAAAAATCGAACAAAATTAACTACATCTAAATTACTACACATCTATGAACTACATCTAAATTACTACACATCTAACAAAAAAATCTATGAACTATAAAAAAATATAAAAGAAAATCTAACAAAATTTACTACATCTAAATTACTACACATCTATGAACTACATCTAAATTACTACACGTCTAACAAAAAAATCTATGAACTACAAAAAAATCTAAAATAAAAATCTAACAAAATTAACTACACATCTAAATTAACTACTACTAACGTCAAATTAAATTAGTAGCTGACGGCGACAGCGAGGCGACGGCGAGG
>NC_041387.1:631017552-631023686 GCF_002162155.2 Triticum dicoccoides
GGGGATGGGCGGTTCTGAAATTTTCCTAAGTGCTAATTATATAGCAAAGGCATTGGTCCCGGTTCGTGGCAAAACCCGGGACTAATGCACCACTTTAGTCCCGGTTGGAGCCACCAACCAGGACGAAAGGCCTCTTTTCAGCAGCCCAGAGGGCGGGAAGCAGAGGGCTTTGGTCCCGGTTGGGGGCACCAACCGGGACTAAAGGGGGGGGGGGCATTGGTACCGGTTGGTGCCACGAACTAGTACCAATGCACCACTTTAGTCCCGGTTGGTGCCGCCAACTGGGACTAAAGGCCGTGTGCTGCCCGCGTCACAACACGAAAGTTTAGTCCCACCTCGCTAGCTGAGGGAGCTCGAGAGTGGTTTATAAGCCCCAGTCTCGCTGCCCTCTCGAGCTCCTCTCAAATGCAGGCTTACGGGCCTAAACGCACGATATGTGCCTGTGGGCCTATTGGGCCTATTGCGGGCCTGAATCCTGGCCCATTGTTGAGTTTCTAGTCGCATTCAGGCCGTGGTAGCCCTTTAGGTGGCACTTATTTTTATTATTTTTATTTTTTTTCTTTTAGCTCAGATTAATTATAATCTTTCTGTTACTCCATTAGTTTCCAAATTTGAATAATTAGTTTCCACCAACCGGTACCAATGCACCCATCTAATTACTTATTTATTTTCTTTTATGATAATTCTTTTTGCTATTAAAGTTTGTAACAAAATTCTAATTACTTATTTATGTTCTTTTATGATAATTCTTTTTGTTTTTAATGTTTTGAACAGAATTCTAATTATTTATTTATTTTCTTTTATGATAGTTCTTTTTGCTATTAAAGTTTGTAACAAAATTCTAATTACTTATTTATTTTCTTTTATGATAATTCTTTTTGCTTTTAATGTTTTGAACAGAATTCTAATTACTTATTTATTTTCTTTTATGATAATTCTTTTTGCTTTTAATGTTTTGAACAGAATTCTAATTACTTATTTATTTTCTTTTATGATAATTCTTTTGACTATTAAAGTTTGTAACAAAATTCTATATAATTTTAGTTTCAATAATACTAGAGGTTTATAAGAGCTTTCTAGTTGATTCCTTCAGTACCAGATCTAAGGCTGTTACAAAGGCATTTTATTTGGTACAGGTTTTAAGGCTGGTGCCCCAAGAGCACCTTTTAGTACCGGTTCGTAGCATGAACCGGTAAAATAGTTTTTTAGTTGATTCTTTCTGCAGCTGTTTTTTAGTCCCACCTCGCCAAGCGAGAGGCACTCGCAGCGGTTTATAAGCCCCGAGTGCAGAGACGATGCAGAAGAGGCTTAATGCTAACCTGCACGTTTCTTAGCTTTAAGCCTTGAGGAATAGGGTAGACTGCACGGAGCTATGTGCAGTGTAGTTTATACTATTCTGAAAGGCTTGAAGCTAATTAACGAGCATTGCGTCTCTTTTCTATCTTTAATGACTTATTACAACTCAGAAAAAATAGAAAAAAATAAATATAGCAGAAAAGAAAAAAACTATATAAAAACTACTCAGAAATAAATAGAATAAAAAATAGTTGTGATTAACTTTACTAAAAAAATGAGCATAGATGCGCTTATAGAGAAAACTCAACCTAAATTTATAATAAATTTCTACTAACTTCAGAGAAATTCAATATGAATTTAGGTCAAATTCCCTGTATAAGGGCATCTATTTTCACTTTGAGAGGAGCTCAACAAGGCAGAGAGGGAGGGGCTTATGAACGGGTGTGAGCGCCCTTCGGTTGGTGAGGTGGGACTAAACTCTGACCGCAACGAGGACCAACCCTTTAGTCCCGGTTCGTGCCACCAACCGGGACTAATGGGTTGCCTTTGGTCCCAGTTTGTCCCACCAACCGGGACTAATGGTGGTGGGCCAGGAGAGAGGCTCATTGGTCCCGGATCGTCCCACCAACCGGGACCAAAAGGTCTAGACGAACCGGGACCAATGACGCACCCGGCAGGCCCCCGGGGCTCACGAACCGGGTCCAATGTCACCATTGGTCCCGGTTCTGGACTGAACCGGGACTAATGGGCTGATCCGACCTGGACCATTGCCCCTTTTTCTACTAGTGACATCATCATGAACGACAGCAAATTGTGTATCATCACGGGAGCCAAACAACTAGGGACGATCATATCGCGAGAATAATTATTCATGTCTTATATTAAGGGTCACTTGTAAAACACTATTCTCTTGTTAATTAATAGATGAGGAAGATTTTATGCCTTCGTTTTGAAAAGAAAAAAAATGACGCCGGAAAAAAGAAACATCGACGTAGTTAGGCGAACGCCCTGGAGCTCATGGCAGCACTGCAGCAGAGTAGGAGTACATGAAGGGTGCATGACCGATAATTCTTTCTCGTGCATGCGTCGAGCTGATCGTCCATTTGGTAGCCATCTGTGTCGTTGCCTGTTTTGGGTGTTTACTATGGACCGCCGTGCAATTTCTGCGATTGGCGAAGAAAGTATGGTTCCAGCAACTACCGAACGAAATTCCCTTCCCCCTACCCCCGAGCCACTCCTGCGAGCGTCCTCGGGGGAAACCCTAGCGCGCCGCCACTAGTCTCCCCCCGTCGATCTCTCCCCCCGCCGCCGCCACAAGGCGTCACTGGGCAAAGCCCGACTGGTGTGGGTGGCGGCGGGGACCTAATCCCCTTCTCGCGGTTGCCTACTGACGTGGGACGGCACAACGCAAGTAGGCGTCGGGCTGTGCGGGGCCCGGCGGCGCGGCTTCGGGCGTGCTGGGTGGCGGCGGTGCAGCAGCGACCTGGGGTCCTGACGGTGTGCGGCGGCTGTGGTGTGGCTGCTTCTGGTGGTGAAGCACGGGATTGCCCCGGCCAGATTTGGCGGATTTGGCTCTGGCGGCTCGTCGTGCGGCGAGGGCAGCATGCTGCCTGGGCCACGGGCGTCTGGCTCTGCCATGGTCGCGGTTGGTGGAGCAGGAGGCGTGGCAGTGGCGGTGGATGGAGCGCATCGAGGCGGGCGGGTGGCGGCTTGCTCGCTTGCTCTGCCCTGAGATGGCGCGGGCCGCGGGCGGCTTCAGCCGCAGGCTGCCGGCGCTGCCGTGCTTAGGGGTGCGATGCTAGTGTCGTGGTTGCGGTGTTGGCGGTGCGTACGCGGCCTGGGGTCTAGCCGGGCCTCCATCCCGGCTTAGGCGACGGCGTGTGGTGTGGGTGGACCGTCAGTGGGTCCTCCCTGGGCTGCGTTGGCGGCGGTCCTTCTCCCTATCTTCGCCGTACGGGCGGCCGTCGGTGGCCTCTCACCGGTCTGTGCCAGCGGCAGTGGTGAGGCGAAGCCGAGTGCTTCGAGTGGGAAGGCCAGTAGGAGGGATGGGGGCTTCGATCCCCCGTCTTCGGCACAAGCATGTGCTGCTCCTCCCTTCTTGCTTCCTCATCCCGGTGCTTGCTGGTCGCTGACTCAGCGTTGCCTGAGGTGGGATGGTCGTTGCTACTTCCGCCGGTGGTTGGGGTTTGTGCTGGTTAAAGCCTGCTCCTTTGAGGTTCCTGGGACTGTCTGGATGTAGGGTGGCGGCCTTGGCGGTGGGAGACGTGCTGATCTTGGGCGGATTGCGCGGCTCGGGTGCGCGCGGGCAGGCATGGTCGCTCGGGCGGCATGGTTGTGGAGGGTTGTCGGAGCTGGGTTACGTCAGAGGGATCGGTGCACTGGGGTACATCACCTGCCTAGTCCTTGTACTGGCCGACAGTGGCGGCATCTGTGGACGTCGTTTCCTCCTTGCAGACTCCCTTCAGGTTATCCGGGTGAAAATTTGATCTGCGTGATCGGACGGTGGCGGCTATGGTCGTGCCCTTCTTGAAGGCACCATTTTGGAGTCCTTGCTCTGTCGTTGGCCTCTCACCTCTCCTAGTCGGCTCGAGGCGGTGCTCCTTTCTTCATTCTTTGTGTACCTTGTAGTCGTTGGAGAGGTGTATGGGTGCCCGGCGCCCTTGTATATAGCCTTGGGTTTGTGTTGTGTGCGGTGTTGGGTGGTGTGTGTTTGTACTGTTCTCTCGGTTGTACTGTGATGTTGCTTTATTTATAAAGCGGGGGAAACCCTTTTTCTTAAAAGTATGGTGCCTGCTTTGGTCGTGCGTCCTTGATCTCCCTCTTCTTCCCAATGAAAGGAATTTGAAGGTTAGACAGCCGACATTGCACCGGCATGTGTCGTTTGTTTTTTGGATGGATTTTTGCTTTGGTATAAGGGCATCTCCAGCACTGACCCTCAAACGTCCCGCATACATTCGGACCATGCTGTCCGGACAATGGAAACCATCCAACACGGGCCTATATCGATCTTCGGCGCGGTTAGGACGCAATTCTTCCGCAAACCAGAAACATCCGTGGAGAAGGTTTGCGGGAGTCCAGACCATTGTCACGCCAGCTTCTGACCGCCCTGACCCACAAAAAACCCCTCTCCCTCCTGCGTGTTTTTGGTCAGCGCCGCTCCAGAGCGTCGGTGCCCGCATTCACGCCCGTCCAGAGCGGACACGACCGCTCATAGGCATTGGCATTGAAGCGGCGGGCCGGCCGAGAGAGCGTCACCTGCGCCACTTCCCGGTCCATGCGACTGCCGCGTGTTCAAATGGCACAATGGCCGCCCATCTGTCCATCTGCCGCCCATATTGATGGCACGCGGTTGCTGAGGCGTCTCCTCTGGCGCCACCCGTCCGTCCCTCTCCCGCCCATCATTGCTATAAAAACTGGTGCCCCGGCCCGGCCATAGCCGCAATCATCCAATTCCGATCCCTCTCTGCGCCACTCCCACCATGGATCCCTCCCCCACCAAAGCTCTCTAGGACGGGCTGACGTCAGACCAGAAGAAGGACGTGGCTGCAATTGCTGCTGGCTGGCTGGCCAGCGGGCAGCCGAAGGACGATGCTACACACAACAAACCGACACCACCCTCCTTCTCCGCGCCACCCTCCTCCTCCGCGCCAACCTTGCTGGTGCATTGGACCTTAACCATCAGCGAGGACCATGCCTATCATATGGACCTGGTGCAGGAGGACCGAGAGGAGTAGTTCCGAGAGGTGCATCCCAACACCTCCTACAACCACCACCTCCTGCAGGACCATGTGCAGGCGGATGAGGAGCTCGCCGTTGGCAGGGCTGTCATGCCGGACGTAGACCTGGCGGAGCAGCAGGCACTGCTCGAGTCCTATTGTCCGCTTGTGAGATCCGCCTCAGTCGGTGGCGGTACCGCCAGCGGGTGGCAAGGTGGCGGCCGCCTACAAGGATAGCTACGACGCGGGCGAGGCAGTGTTCGGCGAGACCGGCGACGAAGAGGATATCATCGAGTCCACTCCCCGCAACAGCAACCACGAAGTCGGCACGTCCGTGGGCACCATCGCAGTGAGGAAGAATAGTGCACGGTAGGTCACCGCCGTTCGTGGCCCAGGAAGGCCACCGGTCCTTCCCTCCCGTCGATGCCAAGCTTGGTGGGCTCACAATCACTACTAGGGAAAACCTTATACACAGAACTTTAGTAGTAGCGCGGGTCAAAATAGCACGCTGGTGCTAAGTAGCAATAGCGCGCTTGTGTCAACGGTCCTACAGATAAAGTTCTAGCAGTAGCGCGCCTGGTTTTAAACGCGCTACTACTAAAATTCCCACGGCTTAGCCGATAGACTACACATACTAGTAGCGATCTATATCGAACCGCGCTACCGCTATTTGCTTTGTAGCATCGCGTTTACGCTGAAAGGCGCTACTGCTAAAGGATATAAAATTAAATGGAAAGCAAATAGAAAAGTAAATGAAAATGAAAGAAATAGAAGAAGGTGAAAGGAAAAAAATGTAAAGAAAAATAAATGAAAAAGGAAAAAAATAAAGGAGTAGCAGTAGCGCGTGGAACACGCTGTAGCTAACTTAGCAGTAGCGTGCTTTCGGGAACGCGCTACTGCTATTTCTGACTTAACCGCGGGGTTCGTCCTTCCCCACGGCCACATCCCCCAAATTCAACTCCTCCGCTCTCGCCACCGCCATCGCCCGTCAGCCGCCGCGCAGTCTCCGCACACCCTTGACACCGCCCCCAACCCCGGATTCGACGCCGCCCCTGCCCCCGACCTCGACGCCGCCCAGGACGCCGCCCCCGACCCCGACCTCGACGCCGCCCTCCGCCGCCG
>NC_041387.1:631023943-631026985 GCF_002162155.2 Triticum dicoccoides
CCCCGACCTCGACGCCGCCTGCCCCTCCCTCACTGCAGGCACCCGAGGTGAGCACGCCTACTCCTCCCTCTCCCCTACCTCTACCTAGGGTTCTTCAAATTTTAGTTGCATCAAATTAGTTAGGGTTCATGTAAGGGTGGAAACGAATCGGATGCGAATGTTATCAAATACGGATGCGGCTCAAATTAGTTAGGGTTAATGTAAGGGTGGAAACGAATCAAATTTCTAAGATTAATCATAAAACGAGTAAAATTTGACCACTTATTTCACTTTTAAGTTGGATAATAGGAATATCCGCTACCAGTTTCCACCCCTAGGTTCATCAAATCAGATGGTAATTAGGGCAGTAGTTCCTAGGTACTAATTAGTTAGTAAGAACTAGGTACTAATTAGGTACTAGTTTATTTTTGTTTATAGTAAGTTTATTTTTAGTAAGAACTAGTTGAATTAATAGAACTAGTTTAAGATGTCACATTTGTTGTTGTTTTTTTAGTTAAAGCAATTTTTCCCGCATCGACATCGACGATGCCTATCCCACATCCTCATCGTCGACTCGGTGGAGGATGCCTGCTTGACCAGATGGGCCATGTCCAGGACTGGGCTCCGCCGGGCTGGTACTGGGAGGCGCTACCTAACGGGGGGCGCAACTTGGTGAGGAGTCAGCCCGTCGTTCACCCGAACCTTCTTTGGCGGCGGTCGCGTGGGCCAGTGACGGTCGAGAGGCTTGAGGACCCCGCGGAGGTGGTACGTCACCGTGTTAGCGAGGAGGATGTGCACGTCCGTCGCTACTTGTTTGCGCTGGAGCACAGGTTCTCCAATACCTGGCAGGTTCTCCAGGGATCTCACTGGAGCTATGATCCTATGATGGTTCCTTCTCTTTGGGTGTGCACCGCCCGCGCCGATACCCGTCGTTCGCTAGGGTTTTAGTTGTATTAGTGATGTTATATGAATGATACTATTCGAGATGTATTAGTGATAATATTCGACGATGTACGGATGCAACAGATGATTTAATTTTGCTTATTGAATGCATGCTAATTTGAATACTTCTTTATTTTATGATTTGGTTTTCCTTATTGAATGCTCATGTAAATATGAGTCCTATAAGATATTTTGAAATGTATATCTTGTGTTGCTCAAATAGGATATGTGCTTGCCCAAGTGGCCGGTCATGTTTGTAGGTTACACCTCCAAGTGGCCTATGTTTTGCCGGAGTGTAGATTTATTTCAGTTCTGGCAAATTTTAGGCGCTCGATATGTCCTATTTTAGCAAAGGTCATGCCGGATTTTTCCGTGAATTTTTGCATGACTTGTGCCAGAATATGTAGGAAATATCGAGTGCCCCGAATTTGTGTGCTGAGTATCCTGGTAGTTGTCTTCGATCGATTTTCAATTAATGTTTCAACTATGAACATAGGAAATGTCTGACGACGAAAAGGTTTTCGGTATTTGCAAATACCGCAAAGACGAGCGCGGCTTGTGCGACAGAATCTTCCTAGCTGATGATAGGCGCTTCAGCATCAAGCTGGACGGGAACTTCGAAGTGGATACAGTAAGTCACAATGACAAGTCTTTTTTCGTAATTAAGCATGACATCTGCTTCATTTGCTTCAACTTATAATTTAATTTTTTTAGTATTCCACTAGCGTATCCCCTGCCATGCAAGAGTTTTTGTCTTGGATAAGATAGGTTTCAGTCCTATGAAAACTACTATGGTGGTGAAGAGAATTTACTTGAAGACCGAGCATGGTTGTACTTTCCACGCAAAATTATACAACGCAGACACCTACACCTATTTTGGATGCAAAACTTGGCAAGCACTATGCAAGACTTATGCATTTCAGCCTAATATGGTTATCACCTTTGATATTCGTCCGAAAGATGATATTGAAGGTAATATCGACATCTGGGTCGATGTGCAGACGCCTCCAGTTATACCATTATGTGAGTTTCTCAACCATATTTATGTATTTGATATTGTTTATTCAAAAATAGTTGACAACTAATTTCTATTGACAACTTATTTCCAATCAAGCAAACATGTCCAGCGCTTGGTAGATAGGACCTACTACTGTCCCGGGGCTGAACTAAACTGCGAGGAGGTAAGTCATTATGTTTCATGGCTTGAGGATCTTCATATTGTCAAGACAAATTATTTTTCTGGACTTGAAAATCTTAGTACTCAAAACGTGCGACCAATAGTGTTTGTACTTAACTACGGTCACATATATTTAAGAAAGATGGTAAGATTTTTACTATTTGTCCTCAGTGCATCTTTTGCATACATTAGTTTTTAAGCTAAACTTCATTGCTATGTATGTTACTATAGGATGTTCTTCAACAGGGGCTCCCGATTAATGTTGTGCCTCATTGAATGGAGACTAAAGGTCGCATGAGAATTGTTAGCTTACGGCCAAGATATCCTACAATGCACTTTAGTGCATACACAACTGGAATTAGCTTATTTGCCGTCTACCAACTCTTTGTCGTCCGCTGGCGGATGGCAAAGAAGGTCTTTGCCGTCAGCCACATGAAAACGGACGGCAAAGAAGTGGTTGATGGCAAACAAGGTCTTTGCCATCAGCGAACTCTTTGCCATCAGCCAACTCTTTGCCATCGGCTGGCTGACGGCAAAGAAGCTATGTCGTCCGCTAGCAGACAACAATGAGGTTGGTGGGTCTAGTTATTCTGTAACCAACCCAAGCCCACCGGCCCTACCTCTTTGTCGTCTGCAAGCGTACGACAAAGAATATTTTCCTACTGTTGGCGGATGGCAAAGAGGCGGGTACGTTAACGGCCATCCCGCCCCCGTCCTCTGTCTCTTCTCTCCACTCACTCTTGCTCGTTCCCTCCACACCCACAACCGCAACGCCGCCGACCCCGTCTGCCGTAGCCGGCCGCCCCACTGCCGCACACCCCTCCCCTGCGACGCCCCGACCTCCACCACACCCCCGCCACCCCTTCCATGTCCCCCTGCCCCCTCCCCTCCGTCGCCATCCCCCACCCACACCGAGCCGCGCCGCCGCTGCCGACCCCGTCCGG
>NC_041387.1:631028332-631066951 GCF_002162155.2 Triticum dicoccoides
CCACACCCCGACCCCCACACCTTGCACCCTGACACCCCGATCGACCCCGGACATGATGATGATACAAAATCATCATATATATTTGTGTTGATCGGGTGTATTTTTATTATGTTCATGATGATGATACACTTAAATTATATACATATTATTATGTTCATGTCAGGTATCCAATTTTTTATGTTGTACTAATTTCGTTTACTTTTTGTCATTGCAGGTGTTGACAGGATGGTGGGCAAGGGTCCAGAGTGCCCCGAGCCTCCTGCGAGTGCTACTGTGAAGGTGGTTCCATTATTGCACCCCATCCCCTCCGGAGAGCGCTGCTAGATAGTATGCAGACAACTGTGGCAGACGCTTCTACTTCGACTGGGAGAGGTCGGGGGAGGACAAAGAAGGCTGGTAGAGCTGGACGTGGCAGCGGGAGAGCTAGGAAGGCTGCTACCCCTTCCTCGCCGCCACCCTCAGCTGATTCACCCGACCACAGGACTGCTTCGTCTGACGTGGACCCGTCTCAGACTCTGGTCCATGATCCTTTGGTCGCTGATCCTTCGCCCCACCAGGCTCGGGTCGCCGATCCTTCGCCCATGTGAGTCCGGTCCTAGATTCTTCGTCCCAGAAGACTCCGGTCATGGGGTCTTCGTCCCAGAAGACTTCGGTCACGGGGTCTTCGTCCTAGAAGACTCCGGTCCCTCCATCTTCTTCCCACGAGACTCCGGTCCCGCCGTCTTCTTCCCACAAGACCCAGGAGGCTAGTGTCCCGGAGGATGGTAGCGAGGACACCTTTTCAGATGATAGCTACAGCAACGACGAGCTGGTTGAGAAGGGCAAGAAGGTCTACAAGCGTGGCAGTACAAAGCTCCCGCCCATGCCGACGACCCCCGACCAGAGGTGGTTGATTGCGCCTAAAGGGTTGAAGTAAGTGCATTTACTATTTTTAACCTTTTGCCTTCATATTCCTTCAAATTAATATCTAATGCGTTGGCCTTGTCATACTGCAGGGGCCGGGTATACCCCCGTGACCGTGGTGTCCGCAGGCCCAACCAGGTCCTTGGCACGCTTTGCCGGCAGCACTTCCCTAGGTGTGTCACGATGCCCGGTGAGGGTCAAGTTCCACAGCTAGCACCGAGCTGGTAGCTGTACTCTGTTGCCCCGGCCCCTCTAGGGATGGTCGCCGGTGTCGTGTGCGAGACGGTGGCCGACATTGTGTTCCGTCGGTTTTGGGTAATTTCTTCTTTACAGAATTAAAAATGAACACTACCTACCTGGTGATTGTACTAATCATTGTTGTCTTCTTTGATTGCAGACCTTCTACAGGGTTTCAGAGGGAGAACAGGAGGCCGTGGCTATGGTTGTCGAAGCCGAGTGCAAGCGCCTACTTCAGAACTTACGGCACGAGGCTCGGGTGCAGGCCGTTCGAGACTACTACGCCTCGCAGGGTATTAGGAGGGACCAGAAGAAGTGTCACATCAAGTTTCTGAGTAGGGAGAAGTACTTGTCGGTAATTATACCTATTCTTAAGGCCTTGAACTTAGTTTTCTTGATTTGATTCGTAGCGCTGAAATTTCTCTTGACTCACTTAGGTGCCCCCGAGATGGTGTCTCGATAAGATGGACTATTGGGAGGCGTTGGTGGATGCGTGGTGCTCTCCCAAATGGCGGCTCGAACACCAAAGGGCCAAGGATAAGCGCGACCAAATGGAAGGTGTGCCACACCATCAAGTGAGCTCCAACCTGTTTGAGTACGGGCATAACTGGGTATGTGGTTTGCCACATGATTCATGCAATTTCATTCTTCATGGTAGCATTTATCCTTTCCAAAATGACTTAATATGCTTAGTTAGTTAAAAAAAGGCATAACTACCTTGGATAGTTCATTTATGACATATTTAGCTCTAAAATGACATAATAACCTTTAGATAGCTCTAGAAAATGACTTAATATGCATTAGTTAGTTAAAAAAATGGCATAACTACCTTCGATAGCTCAATAACGACCTAAACTAATCTTAGCTAGTTCCTTCATGATATAATTAGCTCTAAAATGTCATAATAACCTTAGATAGCTCTATAGCATGCCTAAATATGTTATAGTTAGCTAAAAAATAGCATAACTACCTTGGATAGCTCAATAATGACATAATTAGCATACTTTGGTCAAAAATGGCATAATAATCTTTCTTAGCTCTGAAATGACCTAAACTTAGCTTATTTTCCTCAAAAAATGACATAATAACCTTTCTTTGCTCCAAAATGACCTATTTACATAGCAATATCATTCTTAATGCTAGCTTGAGCCCTTAACTAATATTTTGTTCCTCTCTCTCAGGCGCAGTACAACAAGAAGCTTGTGCCAAGTCTGTTCGACCTCTATGGCATGGCCCATATGGCCTCGTACAAGAAGGCCAAGGCATTCACGGAGTCTGACCTAGATAATCCAAAGAGCTTCACCAACATCTCCTCCCACCACAAGCTTGTGAAGTACAAAGACGAGGGGAAGACGAGGAAAGGGGAGGACTTTAACCCGAACCAGGATCCTTTAGATACAGAGGTAGTGATGATATCTGGTGGCGGGAGGTCCCATGGCTCTCAAGCCATTGCTGATGGACTGATACGTTGTCCTAAGACTCTCCCGCGGATCAAGAAGTGCCTGAGTAGCTCTAATCCTGAGATAATGCCTCGTGCACGGCCCGCGGAGCTCGCCGTGGCGGTTATTTATACGGACTCTCTGACCTTTCCTCCATACATTGTGTGTGCGTCCGTCAGTGATTACAATGCTAACGAGGAGTGTTATGTTGCAGGCAGCGGTTGAGAAAGAGAGATTGAAGACCCAGGCGCTTTTGGAGGAGGCAAAAAGGGAGGCGGCGGAGAGGGAGAGGGAGAGGGAGAGGGGGGAGAGGACGGCAAAGTTGTTGTACGAGGAGAGGAACCATAACGATGCGTCTCACCGGGGCCTATACGAGCTC
This sequence comes from Triticum dicoccoides, assembly GCF_002162155.2. Taxonomy (NCBI): domain Eukaryota; kingdom Viridiplantae; phylum Streptophyta; class Magnoliopsida; order Poales; family Poaceae; genus Triticum; species Triticum dicoccoides. The sequence continues at coordinate 631,031,291 of NC_041387.1, forward strand.
GTCGTGGTACGTTTCTCGTGCATATTAGCCCAAACATGCACATAATTTCGCATTACTAACTAATATGACTGACTAAGAACCAAATGTACAGACCATGTGCGAGAAAAATGGTCAGGCCCCTCCGCTGATGCCCCAGATTGCTCCGGCGACCACGATGAGTTTGTTTTGAGCGGTCCTTAGTTACTACTATTCACATTTAAATTTGCATCATGCTAGCGAGACATTATTGGAAATGATCTTTGGTTAAGCTTCGCTCCCAACAAGCATCGACCAATCCTTCCGCGTCTGCCAATGCTGGAACCCCGACCAGTCCGTCACCTCCGTCTGCCACTTGTGCAGCCCCGACCATTCCTACACCTCCGTGATAACATTATTTTTCTTCTTATTTAGCATGTTTAGTCCATTTATGACATAATTTAGCCTATTAAGTCCACAAATGACATAATAAGATGAAGAAAATCAAGAAAGAGGAAGAAAAGAAGGAATAGGAATAAAAGAAGAAGAAGAAGAAGAAGAAGAAGAAGTAGGTTTCTTCTTCTTCTTCTTCTTCTTCTTATTTTCCTCCTCTTACTTGTTTTTATTCGTAAATGGCATCATAACCTTGCTAACCTCATAAATGTCATATACTTAGCTTGTTGTCCTCTAAAATGACACAATAAGCTTAGTTAGGTCAAAAATGGCATAATTTGCTACGTTAGCTCAAAATGGCATTTTTCTTCTTATTTAGCCTATTTAGTCCATTTATGACATAATTTAGCCTATTTAGTCCACAAATGACATAATAAGATGAAGAAAATCAAGGAAGAGGAAGAAAAGAAGAAGAAGAAGAAGTTCTACTTCTTCTTCTTCTTCTTCTTCTTCTAGTCTTCTTCTCCTTCTTCTAGTCTTCTTCTCTTTCTTCTTCTTCTTCTAGTTTTCTTCCTCTTCTTCTTCTAACTTTCTTATTTCCCATTTTGCAGATTTAATTCACTATGGAAGCTTGCATGGATGGAGTGCTTGTTTCTCTATTCTTCTTTTTGTTTTTATCAAAGAATAATGTGGAACTTCTTATATGGATGCATGGAACAATGTGTTGGATGAATATTGTGATAGTAGTGTAAGATGTATGGATGATAATGTGTTTCTTATGTATGTATATATGTTGTCATGGATGGAGCTATGTGTTTCATAGATCATATGTCTGTTGTGCCTGTGAAAAAAATATGTATATATGTGTGTGAATTCCAGTGAAATTAAATGGATATAAATGTAAACAGGGGATATATATAGCCTCTTTGCCGTCTGCTAGCGGACGGCAAAGCTCTTTGCCATCCGCTAGCAGACGGCAAAGAGTATATGTGGCAGCTTCCTGTAGACACTGGGAACACTGGCTGCCTATTTGGTAAGCAATGCCGTCTGCTGGCGGACGGCAAAGACCTTTGAATCTTTGCCGTCTACTGGCGGACGACATAGTTGGACACGTGGCAGTTTCCCAGTGTTGTCCTAACTGATCTCTTTGCCGTCCGCTGGCGGACGGCAAAGACCTTTGAATCTTTGTCGTCCGCTGGCGGATGGCAAAGAGCACCGTTAACGCCCTAACGGATCTGACGCCACCCCACTGCCGTCCGTTGTCTTTGTCGTCTGCTGGCCTCAGACGGCGGACGTCACAATCTTTAGCCGTCCGTTTCGTGGAAGCGGATGACAAAGAAGGCCTTTGCTGGCACCAGCTCAGACGAACAGTTTGCCGTCTGCTGGCGGACGACAAAGATGTTTGCCATCCGGGATCTATGTCTTTGCCGTCTGCCATGGTGGACGGCAAAGAAACTGTTTCCAGTAGTGATACAAGATTTCTAATAGCGAGGAATGCTTAATAGTGAAAGATTGGAGTAAAATTGTGAACGATCACATAGAAATACTAGGGGGCAGCAATCAGAAGCGCAACCCATGATTAGGAGACAGGTTCATCTGCATGCTCCAAGTTGATGAAGAAGGAGTGTTACACATGTTTTATGTTATTTTACCTGAGAGAGAGCAAGCTATAAATGAGTTTGAAGATGATGATGTGCTACACAATGAATATTATGATTACATAGCTAGTGTTGGTGGTAATGACTATGATGATTATTATTAGCTAGTGTTGGTGGTGATTAGCTAGCTAGAATGAGTTTGAAGATGTTGATGTGCTACACTATGACTATGATGATTAAATCACTATTGTTGGTGGTAATGACTATGATAATGAATACATAGCTTGTGCTGGCGGATTAGATTCAAGTGGAGGCAACATGTGGTGCACATCAAAAGTACTACCAGTCCAAACTAGATCAAGTTTGGATTAGTAGTATACTTTTGACATGCACCACATATTGCCTCCACTTGAACCTAATCCACATTTATTTGACACACTGTTATGGACATAATGATATAAACCTCATAATTGGTATTGTACCGAAATTTGTATAACGGCGTATAAATACACTCAAAATAAAAAGAATAAAAAAATAATACTAGTAGCGATGGACAGGAAACACGCTGCTACTAGCTAGATTAGCAGTAATGCATTATAGAACAAACGCTGCGGCTATGAGTCTTAGAAGTAGCGCACGTGGTAAGCGCTACTGCTAAGTAATAGCTGTAGCGCCTTATTAATAGCACGGTTACCCGCACTACTACTAGGGTTTTCCCTAGTAGTGAATCTTTGGTCGGTTAGTCACTTGGCAGTGATGTGGAGGCGGAAAGCTTCACTTCCCGGGCCTCCAGAGGCGGAGGTTACGGAGGCGGAGCTTGAGAGTGCCGAGGTGAAAGTGGAGAAGGTGAAGCTTCAGTTCTCAAGGCTGATGGCCGGACACGGGGAACGGGCACCGACGACCATTTAGATTAGGTATTAATTATATCTTTAGAGCCGAACTAGCACAACTTTGATGTAAATGTAATGAAATTCATCATGTTTATATGACATTCGGGCGTGTTTATATGAAATTTGGTCTTGTTTGCACGAATTTTATGCGGTTTGTTGAAAAAGAGTTTGAAATATATGCGGCTACGGTTGGATGGCTACCCCCACAGCCATGTTCATGAAAGGATGTGAAAGGAAATTTGTGGGTTACTATTGGAGATGCCCTAACCCCCTTAGAAAAGTTTATATATTTTGATGTAGATTATAGATGAAAATTAGAAGTTACCTCTTTAATGAAAAAATAATAGATTGTTTTGATCTCTTGTTAGATCAATTGAAAAAAATGAAATTAGAATTAATCCTTTTGGATATACGAGAATACTGTTTTAAATAACTTTCAGATTTGTGTAACTTTTAAGAGGATGTTGAAAGTGCAACTATCCCTGGGTGGTTTTGGTAATTCCTAACAACATATAGCTCATTGAGCTAATGCTATTTCAAGATAAATATTTCAGGAAAGCTCAATGATTGGCATGGCATGGATGAGAAAAGTGTATCCCTCAAAATGCTAAGGACAAAAGTATTGGCTCAAGCTCAAAGCACAAGACTCTATATTTTCTATTTCAGTGATCCAAGATCACAATGAGTCTATAGGAAAAGCCAATACTATCAAGGAGGGATGAGGTGTTTCTTAATGAGGTTCATACTCAACATGCTTAGTGATATGCTCCAAAGCCCTCAACTACTTTCTCATATCCACATATGACCCAAACCAAAAGTCAAACTCGGCCCCATGGATTCTTTCTATCCGGCGTCACCGAGTTCAGATGTCATAGCCACTGCCACAAACCCTAGTCTTTTCGGTCTCACCGATAGGGATATCGATCTCACCGAGATGGGATTGTAATCTTTCTGTTTCCCTTCGTAACGTTTCGGTCCAACCGAGATGAGCGATCGGTCCCACCGAGATTGCAATGCAAACTCTCTGTTTCCCTTTTGTAACGTTTCGGTCTAACCGAGATGAGAGAATCGGTCCCACCGAGTTTGCCGGACCAACTCTCTGGTTAGATTATTACCAAAATCGGTCCCACCGAGTTTGTGTAATCGGTCTCACCGAGATTACGTTATGCCCTAACCCTAACCTCATCGGTCCCACCGAGTTGACATATCGGTCCCATCGAAAATCGTAACGGTCACATTATTTGCTAAATCGGTCCGACCGAGTTTCATGATTTGGTCCCACCGAGATTGGTAAGTTGTTTGTAACGGTTAGATTTTGTGTGGAGGCTATATATACCCCTCCACCCACTCTTCATTCATGGAGAGATCTATTAGAACATGCCTACACTTCCAACATACATTTTCTGAGGGAGAACCACCTACACTTGTGTTGAGGTCAAGATATTTCATTCCTATCATATGAATCTTGATCTCTAGCCTTCCCCAAGTTGTTTTCCACTTAAATCTTCTTTCCACCAAATCCAAATCCTGTGAGAGAGAGTTGAGTGTTGGGGAGATTATCATTTTAAGCACAAGAGCAAGGAGTTCATCAACAACACACCATTTGTTACTTCTTGAAGAGTGGTGTCTCCTAGATTGGCTAGATTTCACTTGGGAGCCTTCGACAAGATTGTGGAGTTGAACCAAGGAGTTTGTAAGGGCAAGGAGGTAGCCTACTTCGTGAAGATCTACCCTAGTGAGGCAAGTCCTTCGTGGGCGACGGCCATGGTGGGATAGAAAAGGTTGCTTCTTCATCGACCCTTCATGGGTGGAGCCCTCCGTGGACTCGCGCAGCTTTTACCCTTTTTGGGTTGAAGTCTCCATCAACGTGGATGTACGATAGCACCACCTATCAGAACCACGACAAAAACATCCGTGTCTCAAATTGCGTTTGCCTCCTCAAACTCCTCCCCTTTACCTTCATATGCAATTTTTTACATTCCGCTGTTATACTCTTAGAATTGCATGTGTAGGTTGATAGCTTGAATAGTGCTAAGTTGCTAAAATCTGGCAAGAACTAAAATTGGAAAAAGGCAAGTTTTTTATTTGGTTAAGTAGTCTAATCACCCCCCCTCCTCTAGACATACTTTCGATCCTACAAATGTACCTAAACAAAACTCGGACAGACGACCGATTTAAACGCACCATGGTGCCTCTTGTGCGGGCAAACGAACAAACTGGAGTATAAATCATCAAGCTCTTGCAGATTCATTTTTTTAGTTTCCCGCAAAAAAAGATTCATTTTTTCAGTACATGCAAAACAAAGATTCATTCTTTTTTATATATTAAATCCATTCTTCCATGTAGACTCGCACTGGTATATTAATAACGGATTCGTGTGGTCTCTTGTCCATGGGCCTGGTTCAGTTGGGCTAGCAGACAGTACAAGATCAATCGTGTGTGTACACGTATGTGGAGAAAATGAGCTAAGCAGAAAGTACCATTCTTCTTCCAGCTCAAATGAGCTCGGTGAACAGTGAAATAAAAAAAATAAAAAAATCCAAATTTTTTGAGCGAAACATTGACAAAATTCTATGTGCTTGCAAAATTTTGTCATGGAATCACATTCCTGTAAGGTGTGGCAAAAAAACTAATTCAGTGCTTCAAAATGCTTTTAGAAGTAGCATTTTCAGAGTACCGATTTTGTTATTTTTGCCCCGCCTTCTAAAAATGTGTTTTCAATACGAATTTTTGCAAGCACTTAAAACTTTTGCCAATATTTCATAAAAAGATTAGAATTTTTTGAATTTTGTTTCGATCTTACTGTTTGAGCTCGGATGCAGAAACTCTGCGTCAAGCTAAGGACACTTTAGATCTATCTTTAGGACGTCTTCTTAATCCTCCAGATATAAACTGTATTTTCATGTATTTGAACATTGATCAAGGTGTTTAGACTAAAAAAAGAAAACCGTACGTGGACAAAATCATGGCTATGTTGCAGCTATGCCAGCGGCCGCTGAACCGGAGACCTCGGGGTGGTGGACTAGGCCCCGTGAGAGAAAGTGAGACCAATAATTGATTGATTTCCCCCCACGAGGCCATCAGTACATCACTCACTACTCGGGGTGGTGGTGTGATTTTCCGCTGCATATTCGGCCTCCAAAAAACAGATGGGCTGCGAGCATGCATATGGACTCGCCGTCAACGGAGCGACGATAGGTCAAGTCCCGAGGACCAGCTGGATTTTTGGGCGTGGCATGAGGAAGACCGAGGTATCTTCACCGTCTGGTCGGCATATCGGATGATCTTGAGGACAAAGTTGAGAAGGGAACGTTGGCTATACGAAGAGGAAGGTCCATCAGCAAGGGAGAGTGAGAAGTGGTTTGCGATTTGGCACATACAGGTCCCTTCAAAGCTTCGGATGTTTGTTTGGAGGCTAGCTAGACAGTGGATGCCGACCGGCGACATGCTAAATCATAGGAACATGGCTGGTCATGATACATGCAGAATCTGTGGAGCTCGAGATACATGGAGACATGCGCTTTAGACATGCTCTATGCCGAGAAGCATATGGGCCGTTGCCCCTGAGGACTTTGTGGAGAAATTCATTGCTAGCCAAGAGGAGGATCCGAAGGCATGGATGTTTGCTTTACATGAAATATTGGATGTGGAGGATTTCACTCGTTTGGTGGTTACGGCCTGGGCCATATGGGGTGCACGGAGGAAAGCCGTGTATGAGGATATTTTCCAATCACCTTTCGCCAACAACAGCTTCATAACAAAATACTTATCAGAATTAAAGCAAGTGAGCTGTCGAACTCAACGGCCTATGACGGTGCCTATTTCAAGACCGTCAACCTGGCTTCCTCCTCCTTAGGGTTGTGCAAAGTTAAATGCAGATGCTGCTATCTCAGTGCGAAGCAGGTATGGCGCTATTGCGTCAGTATGTAGAGATCAGCAGGGGGATTTCTTGGTGCGTCGGCCATTGTGGTGAAGCATATCATCGATCTAGCAACACTTGAAGCGATGGCAGTAAGGGAAGCTTTGTCCCTCGCGGCAGATCTTTATGTCCAAGATATCCATGTCGCATCGGATTGCAAGATGGTGGTAGATGACGTGAGCAAGGGCACGTCCGCGGCGTATGGGTCGGTGATCAAAGAAATTATAGACATATCTTCAGAGTTTCATTTTTGTAACGTAGTTCATGAATTTAGGAGCTCCAATTTTGAAGCTCACAACATCGCAAAGCATGCACTTACTCTCCAGGTTGGCTGCCATGTTTCGTTAGGTCAACCGGGAAATCTTTCTTTCATCCATGTAAATATTGTGACGGGATAATAAAGGCTTTGCAAGTTTGTCTCAAAAAAAAGCTGGACCAGACTAAGGGCCCCCTAAAAGTTGCTTAAACAAGACAGGTCAACTGTGAAACAGGGTAATCTCATAGCATCTACTATCTCTAAAATGCCCCCGTGTCCGAGCGTACCACCTTAGCCGAAGTTATTCGTTGGGACTGATCGACACCTCTCATATTATTTTTATATCTCGAGCGAATATAGAAACGGCGTGCCCGACATATTGGACCAGATAGAGTGAACCCATCCAAATTCTACCAAATTAATCAGGTCAGCTAAATCGACCGTCGTCCTCTCCCATCCGCCCTCCATTTCCCACATCCGAGCCGTCACCGTCCTCCTCCGTCTGTCCATTATTTCCTGTGTCCTAGCCACTGCCGTCCCCTACCCTTTCCACAGGCCATCCGCGTCACCGACATCATAGACGTCATCGCCGAGTACCCCTTCCACCACCTCTAGCATGGATGATGTTTCTACAGAGTCAATAGGGTCCCGCCCATGGCGCGCAACTGCAATGCGGAGAATATCACCCAAAGGGAGCGGACCCAACCTACATTGCGCTAGACAAGTGATTCATCATTTTGGCCACACGCGGCCCAGAAGTTAAATTTCATTTTGGCATTGTTTGAATTGTTGATTTGTGTTTTTTTTGCTTTGTTGCACTATTTATTCGTGTTTAAATCGTGTTATATGATTGACGGTCTATGAATTTGAGGGTTTCGATATGAAGAGTGTGGTTGTCAGGTAGGTGATACGTCCCAACGTATCTATAATTTTTTATTGTTCCAGGCTATTATATTATCTGTTTTGAATGTTTTATATGCATTAATATGCTATTTTATATTATTTTTGGGACTAACCTATTAACCTAGAGCCCAGTGCAAGTTCATGTTTTTTCCTTGTTTTTTGAGTTTCGCAGAAAAGGGATACCAAACGGAGTCCAAACGGAATAAAACCTTCGTGACGATTTTTCTTGGACCAGAAGACAACCAGGAGACTTGGAGATGAAGTCGGAGGAGACACGAGGCGGCCACAAGGATGGAGGGTGTGCCTAGGGGGTAGGATGTGCCCCCACCCTTGTGGGCCCCCCGTGACCCTCCTGACCTAATTCTTTCGCATATATATTCCCATATATCCCCAAACCACCAGAGGCATCCACGAAAACACTTTTCCGCCACCGCAACCTTTTGTACCTGTGAGATCCCATCTAGGGACCTTTTCCGGTACCCTGCCGGAGGGGGATTCGATCACGAAGGGCTTCCACATCAACTCTATTGCCCTTCCGATGATGCGTCAGTAGTTTACCAGAGACCTATGGCTCCATATCTAGTAGCTAGATGGCTTCTTCTCTCTCTCTTCGATTCTCAATACCATGTACTCCCCGATGTTCTTAGAGATCTATTCGATGTAATACTTTTTCCCGGTGTGTTTGCCGAGATCCGATGAATTGTGGATTTATGATCACCATATCTATGAATATTATTTGAATCTTCTCTGAATTGTTATATGCATGATTCGATATCTTTGTAATTATCTTCGAACTATCGGTTTGGTTTGGCCAACTAGATCGGTTTTTCTTGCAATGGAGAAGTGCTTAGCTTTGGGTTGAATCTTGCGGTGTCCTTTCCCAGTGACAGTAGGGGCAGCAAGGCACGTATTGTATTGTTGCCATCGAGGATAAAAAGATGGGGTTTTCATCATATTGCTTGAGTTACTTCCTCTACATCATGTCATCTTACTTAATGTGTTGCTCAGTTCTTCATGAATTTAACACTCCTGATGCAGGAAGGAGTCGGTCGATGTGTGGAGTAATAGTAGTAGATGCAGAATCATTTCGGTCTACTTGACACGGAAGTGATGCCTATATTCATGATCATTGCCTTAGATATTGTCATAACTTTGCGCTTTTTTATCAATTGCTCGGCAGTAATTTGTTCACCCACTATATTATTTGCTATCTTGTGAGAAGCCTCTAGTGAAACATATAGCCCCCGGGTCTATTTTCCATCATATTAGTTTCCGATCTACTATTTTGCAATTTTTTACTTTCCGATCTATAAACCAAAAATATCAAAAATATTTACTTTATAGTTTATCTATCTCTATCACATCTCACTTTTCCAAGTAACCGCGAAGGGATTGAAAACCCCTTTATCGCCTTGGGTGCAGGTTGTTTGATTGTTTGTGTAGGTATTTGGTGATTTGTGTGTTGTCTCCTACTGGAATGATACCTTCGCTCTCAAACTAAGGGAAAGACTTATCTCTACTTTGCTGCATCACCCTTTCCTCTTCAAGGAAAAACCCAACACAAGCTCAAGAAGTAGTAGGAAGAATTTCTGGCACCGTTGCCGGGGAGATCTATGCCAAGTCCAGACATACCAAGTACCCATCATAAACTCTCATCTCGTGCATTATGTTATTCGCCATTCGCCTCTCATTTTTCCCTCCCCCACTTCTAAAACTATTTTCGAAAAGATTTTCCTTTTTATTCGCCTTCTTTCTGTATGTCTTTTTGTTTTTTGTTTCCATGTGCCTTCTATTTGCTTGCATCTTTGCTTGCTAAAAATCTATTGATATGGATCCACTTAAAGTTTTCTACTTGGATCATCTACGATCTATATATGCTTGTGCTGAAACCCCAACTAGTTTAGTTGATGGAAAATCTTGAGATGAGCATGCTCATTTTGTGTGTCACCGTTTGTCTGAAAAAGGGAGACTCTTATGGAATCAAATAAACTGTTTGCTCGGTTATGCTTGGAATCTTTGTGAAATTTATGATTTTACTTGTTGCTCTAAGAACCCTAAAAAAACCTTCCCTACCTATGTGAATTTAATGATAATGAAATCTTATCTTCTTATGAAAAGGTTGTTTATAGTTACTATGATATCGAACAAATTGAAGAATTTGTTGCTTTTAAGGGTGCTCATGAAGTTGCTTTTTTGACTGAAAAGTATGATATTACTCTCTACAAATCTAAAAATTCCGACAAAATATTGCTATGAAAACTATGCTCATAATGCTTATGTTGAGGAGTTTATTGAGAGAGTGACCGTTGCTTTGGAAGAAAATAATGATATGCATGAATCTATAGATAATTATGATTCCGGTGATTTGATTGAAATATCCCTTGATGAACATGATGCTTGCTATTCTTTTCGCCATGAAGCCAATATTTATGGAGATCAATTTGCTATAGTTCCTTATGTTAAACATGAGATGGTTGCTATTGCACCCATACTTGATAGTTCCTTGAATCAAAAGCATGACTGCAATGATGTTATTATAAATTCTATTAATGTGAATTATGCTAAAAATATGCAAAACCCTAAGCTTGGGGATGCTAGTTTTGCTATGTCCACTACTCGTTGCAGTGATCATGATTGGGGTGATTCTTCTTATGATCTTGAAAATTTATTTAAGCCCCATGGTGAATATGAGATTGATAATAATGCTTGCAATAATATTGAAAGTGTGTTTGAAAGAGTGTCAACTTTAGATCTCACATATTTTGAGAATGTTCAATCTTATAGAATTTTTGATAAAAGTGGGTTTGGAGAGGTCATGACTTTAGTGAATGTTAATCCCACTATTTTGAAAGAGTGTCAACTTCGCATGCATGTGGATCTTTTTGAGAATATGTCTTGTGATAGCTATATTGTTGAATTTTCTTACGATCCTACATGTGATTATTACGAGAGAGGAAAATATGGTTGTAGAAATTTTCATGTTACTAAATTACCTCTCATCATGTTGAGATCACTATTGTCTCTTTCTTCTTCCTTGCATATCCTAGTTTTTGCTTGCCTTGATAATTTGTTTGTTTATAAAATGACTATGCATAGGAAGTATGTTATACTTAGATGTGTTTGTCACGTGTTTTATGATGCTCTCTTTGTACTTCAATTCTTCTCTTTTATGTGAGCATCATTGAAATTATCAATGCCTAGCTAAAAGGCTTTAAAGAAAAGTGTTGGTTGGGAGACAACCCAATTTTTTTCTTGTCGTTTTCCAATAAATAATTCATCTAGCCTCTGTTTAGATGTGGTTTTGTGTTTTAATTAGTGTTTGTGCCAAGTAAGACCTTTGAGATAGCTTACGGTGATAGTTGTTTTGATCTTGCTGAGAAACAGAAACTTGTGTGCCCAGGAAAATAATTTTTCATAATTTACAGAAGTGTGATTTTGATCTGATTCTTCTTGCACTGGATTTGTACACAAATTGCCCAGGTTGCTCTAATTTTTCAGAATTTTTGGAGTTACAGAAGTATACGAAGTTCTCTGATTACTACTGACTATTCTGTTTTTTGACAGATTCTGTTTTCTATGTGATGTTTGCTTATTTTGATGAATCTGTGGGTAGTGTAGGGGGGTATGAACCATGGAAAAGTTGGAATAAAGTAGACATTACACCAATATAAATAAAGAATGAGTTCACAACATTACCAAAAGTGGTGATTTATTTTCTTATACTATAGGAGCTTATGAGATTTTTTGTTGAGTTTCGTGTTGTGAAGTTTTCAAGTTTTGGGTAAGGATTTGATGGACTATGGAATAAGGAGTGGCAACAGCCTAATCTTGGGAATGCCCAAGACACCCCAAGGTAATATTCAAGGACAACCAAGAGCCTAAGCTTGGGGATGCCCCGGAAGGCATCCCCTCTTTCGTCTTCGTGTATTGGTAACTTTACTTGAGGTTATATCTTTATTCACCACATGATGTGTGTTTTGCTTGGAGCGTCTTGTGTGATTTGAGTATTTGCTTTTTAGTTTGCCACAATCATTCTTGTTGTACACACCTTTTGAGAGAGATACACATGAATCGTTATTTATTAGAATACTCTTTGTGCTTCACTTATATCTTTTGAGCTGTCAATTTTGCTCTAGTACTTCACTTATATCTTTTTAGAGCACGGCGGTGGTTTTATATTATAGAAATTTATGAACTCTCATACTTCACTTATATTATTTTGAGAGTCTTTAAGCAGCATGGTAATTTGCTTTGGTTATAAATTTAGTCCTAATATGATAGGCATCCAAGAGGGATATAATAAAAACTTTCCTATAAAGTGCACTCAATACTATGAGAACTTTGATTCCTTATGACTGTTTTGAGATATGAAGATGGTGATATTAGATTCATGCTAGTGAGTAACTGCGAATTTGAGAAATACTTGTGTTAAGGTTTGTGAGTCCCGTAGCATGCACATATGGTGAACCATTATGTAACGAAGTTGGTGCATGAGATATTTTTTGATTGTCTTATGAGTGGCGGTCAGGGATGAGCGATGATCTTTTCCTACCAATCTATCCCCCTAGGAGCATGCGCGTAGTACTTCGTTCTGATAGCTAATAGATTTTTGCAATAAGTATGTGAGTTCTTTATGACTAATGTTGAGTCCATGGATTATACGCACTCTCACCCTTCCACCATAGCTAGCCGCTCTAGTACCGTGCAACTTCCGCCGGTACCATACACCCACCATAAACCTTCCTCAAAACAGCCACTATAGCTACCTATTATGGCATTTCCATAGCCATTCCGAGATATATTGCCATGCAACTGTCCACCGTTCCGTTTATTATAACACGCATCATCATTGTCATATTGCTTTGCATGATCATGTACTTGACATCGTATTTGTGGCAAAGCCACCATTAATAATTCTTTCATACTTGTCACTCTGGATTCATTGCACATCCCGGTACACCGCCGGAGGCATTCATATAGAGTCATATTTTGTTCTACTATTGAGTTGTAAGTAAATAAAAGTGTGATGATCTTCGTTATTAGAGCAATGTTCCATGTGAGGAAATTAAAACAAGAGAAGGCCCAAAAAATGAGAGAAAAAGAGAGAAGGGGCAATGTTACTATCATTTTTCCACACTTGTGCTGCAAAGTAGCACCATGATCTTCATGATAGAGAGTCTCCTATATTTTCATTTTCATATGCTAGTGGGAATTTTTCATTATAGAACTTCGCTTGTATATTCCAACGACGGGCTTCCTCAAATTGTCCTAGGTCTTCATGATCAAGCAAGTTGGATGCACATCCACTTAGTTTTATTTTTGAGCTTTCATAAACTTATAGCTCTAGTGCACCCGTTGCATGGCAATCCCTACTCACTCACATTGATATCTATTAATGGGCATCTCCATAGCCCGTTGAATGCCTAGTTGATGTGAGACTATCTCCTTTTTTTGTCTTCTCCACAACCGCCATATTCTATTCCACCTATAGTGCTATGTCCATGGCTCAATCTCGTGTATTGCGTGAAAGTTGAAAAGGTTTGAGAACATCAAAAGTATGAAACAATTGCTTGGCTTGTCATCGGGGTTGTGCATGATTTGAATATTTTTTGTGATGAATATGGAGCATAGCCAGACTATATGATTTTGTAGGGATAAGCTTTCTTTGGTTAAGTTATTTTGAGAAGGCATAATTGCCTTGTTAGTATGCTTGAAGTATTATTGTTTTTATGTCAATATTAAACTTTTGTTTTGAATCTTATGGATCTGAAGATTCATGCCACCATAAAGAAAATTACATGGATAAATATGTTAGGTAGCATTCCACATCAAAAATTCTGTTTTATCATTTACCTACTCGAGGACGAGTAGGAATTAAGCTTGGGATGCTTGATACATCTCCAACGCCACTACTACAAAAAGGGCTATAGATGGAATGGCCACTAATGGCGCACCTATCATGTGGTGCGCCATTACTATATTCTAATGGCGCACCATGTCTCGGTGCGCCATTAGTATTACTAATGGCGCACCTGGTGCCTCGTGCGCCATTAGTAGTTTTGAAAAAAACATAAAAAAAATTGTTACTAATGGCGCACCGTTGTATAGTGCCCTATTACTAGTTGACACCGTAATGGCGCACCACATCCGCCGTGCGCCAATAGTAGTTTTGAAAAAAAGTAAAAAAATAAATAAAAAAATATTTGTTACTAATGGCGCACCATGTCTCGGTGCGCCATTACTAGTTTAAACTAGTAATGGCGCACTGTCCACTGGTGCACCAGTACTAAGTTTTTTTCAAAAAAAATATCAATTTTTGTTCATTTTTCATTTAAAAACTAGTAATGGCGCACCGTGAGTGTGGTGCGCCATTACTAGTTTAACTAGTAATGGCGCACCACCCCACGGTGCGCCATTACTAACTTGCCCCAACACCGAATGCACCCCCCAGTGGATCGCCTTTTCAGTTTTAAAAAAAATAAAAGAAAATGATGGAAATGTCAAAAAAATAAGTTTCCCATGTGATATGTGGTCTAGTTGTTGGGAAAATTTACAAATATGAATTTCGACTTTATTTGCAAAATCTCTCTGGAAATTTGTAAAATGGGCATAACTTTTGCATACGAACTCGGATGAAAAAGTTTTTTATATGAAAAATCATCTACTCGAAAAGTTACATACAAATTTAATCGGGGGAACCCCGTTAAACATTTTCAAAATTCCCAAAAACCTAACAGAAAAAAAGTTACGGGGCTTTCAAGATCTAGAGGCAAAAAAATTCAAAAAAATCAAACTTACTAGTGGCGCACCGTGGATGTGGTGCGCCACTAGTAACAAAAAAATTGGTTTCGAATTTTTTTTGTATTTTTTTCAAAAAATGATACATAATATGACCGGGAAGTTTGAAATATTTTTCAAAATTTCATCATAGTCATGAACATGAACAAAGTCCTAGACGTCAACAAGGTATAATAGGATTGAAATGCTAGATATATCAACAAGTGCCTGTGAAGTGAGCTGTTGCTAGGGTTGGATAGAACTCTAAAGTTAAGCGTGCTTTGGCTGAGTAGTGTGAGGATGGGTGACCTTTCCGGAAGTTTTACCACGGAGTGCGATTTGACCTGAGATTAAGCATATTGACCCGAGATTAAGCCATAGTGAACTGAGATTAAGAAAAAAATGAAAAAAAATTAAAAAGAAAACTTTTGAAAAAAACAATTTAAAAAAATTGAAAAAAAATTGTTACTAATGGCGCACTCCTATGTGGTGCGCCATTACCCTGGGAGGAATTCTAATGGCACACCGTGGGCAATTCTAATGGCGCACTACGTGGTGCACCATTAGAACACCAGATACTAATGGTGCACCAGTGGTGCGCCATTAGAATTTAATTCTAGTGGCGTGATGCTAGTGGCGCACCAGTAGTGCGCCATTAGAAGGCAACACTGGTGCGCCACTAGCATGCCTTTTCCTAGTAGTGTCAAACGACAACCACCCTGCTAGCCCAGGATGCCGACCCGGAACCTATCCCCTGGTCAAAGAAGCAGAAGAAGAACTCAACGCAAGCAAGCATCGCTCTCGCGTCATGATCACCGCATAACCTGTACCTGCAACTGTTGTTGTAGTAATCTGTGAGCCACGAGGACTCAGCAATCCCATTACCATGGGTATCAAGACTAGCAAAGCTTAAAGGGAAAGGAAGGGGTAAAGTGGTGAGGCTGCAGCAGCGACTAAGCATAATAAGAGCGAGAAGAGAGCAAAGGAACGGTCGTGAAGCTAGCAATGATCAAGAAGTGATCCTGAACTCCTACTTACGTCAAACATAACCCAGAAACCGTGTTCACTTCCCGGACTCCGCCGAGAAGAGACCATCACGGTTACACACGCGGTTGATGCATTTTAATTTGGATCTGGTGTCAAGTTGTCTACAACCGGACATTAACAAATTCCCATCTGCCTATAACCGCAGGCACGGCTTTCGAAAGATTATACCCTGCAGGGGTGTCCCAACTTAGCCCATGATAAGCTCTCGCGATCAACGAAGGATATACCTTCTCCCAGGAAGACCCGATCAGACTCGGAATCCCGGTTTACAGGACATTTTGACAATGGTAAAACAAGACCAGCAAGACCGCCCGCTGTGCCGACAAATCCCGATAGGAGCTGCACATATCTTGTTCTCAGGGCACACCGGATGAGCCAAGCGTACAGTAACCGACGTAACCCAAGTTGCCAAGGGATGGCCCCGCACGGTGCTCTAGTTTGGACCAACACTTAGACAAGCATTGGCCCGGGGGGGCTAAAATAAAGATGACCCTTGGGTTAATTACTCCCAAGGGAAATGTAGGTGGTGGTGAGGCAAATGGTAAAACCAATGTTGGGCCTTGCTGGAGGAGTTTTATTCAAAGCGAACTGTCAAGGGGGTCCCATAAATCACCCGACCGCGTAAGGAACGCAAAATCCGGGAACATAACACCGGTATGATGGAAACTAGGGCGGCAAGAGTGGAACAAAACACCAGGCATAAGGCCGAGCCTTCCACCCTTTACCAAATATATAGATGCATTAATAATATAAGAGATATTGTGATATCCCAACATAATCCTGTCCACCATGGAGCAATCTTCAACTTCACCTGCAACTAACAACGCTATAAGAGGGGCTGAGCGGAAGCGGTAACATAGCCAAGCAATGGTTTGCTAGGAAGGGTGTCAAAGGTTAGAGGTTCATGGCAATTTGGGAGGCTTGATGAGCAAAAGATAGGTAACGCAGCAAAGCGATAGAACGAAGCAACTAGCATAGCAATGATAGTAGTGAGATCCAGGGTAGCGGTCATCTTGACTGAAATCCTGCAAGGAAGAAGAACGAGTCCATGAAGAAGACGAACGGATTAAGCCACGAAGACGAACCAAGCGTAGACAAACGAATCCTCATGATCGCAACGAAACGGGAACTATCGAGAAGAAGCACACAACATGGTGAACACACCACACAAGAACAAGACATGATGCTCACCCAAGCATGATGCATGACAAGGCTACATGAAGCTACTCATGGCAAGAGATGATGCAAACAAGAGCAACACATCAAGGCAAGTTTAAATGAGGCCGGGAACAACATATAACAATTCCGATAAGTCCTCATATGCAAGTTTCGAAATTGGTCCAGATCTGAATAAACCTTATGTTCAAGTTGTTAAACAGCAAGTTAAGATGCACCAAGATGATCTACATAGGATTCTAGTCAAGTTACATATAAAGTTCATTTAGTCCGGAGCTACGGCCTAGAAGATATGAGCAAAACAAGTTAAACATGGCATTGATGCAAAATGCATTCAAACCTCAAGAATACACACCAAAACAAGGATGCAACATGATAATATGAAGCTACATGCAATTCTAAGCAAGTTTCATATAGAGCACACTCAAAACGGAGCAACGGTTCAACACACACACACTATACAAGTTATAGCAACAATCTGCCCAAAACAGCAACTAGGCATATTGCAAGCACAAAAACAACATGCTACAGCATATCAACATGAAAACAAAAGACATGGACATGATGTACAGGTAATTCATAACAAAACATGAACACTGAGCTATCTCCAGAAATCACTAGAACATGCTCAAACACACATGGTAAGATTGTAAATAATAACAGTTTCAGACTTTGCAGAAAATAACATCAGGTTGCAATGTTTAGAGCTATCAAACAACATGTTACAGGAACTTATAATGGCAAACAAAGGCATGGCATGAATCTACTAAATGCATAGATCAAATGTCCTTTAGTGACCATGAGCAAAAAGGATCAGAAAATATGATGGCACCCACGTAAACATGGCAAGTTATAATACAGATTCAAACATGGCAGGAACAATGATAAGTAGGCATGTTAGTGAGCTTGTGCAACTCACTATAGAGCAAAATATGGCATGGAAAGGCAACCAACAGTAAGAAGGCATGTTTATGAAGCTAAGCATGGCAATAGCAAGTTCATAGGGTGCACGGAACACTAACAACAATCATGGCAACAACTGAACTTAATGTTAACAGGCTGACAGCAACATTATTAAGCAACTTTGGAGCAAGGAAACAACAAGCTACAGCAGGCTATAAATGCAACCAGGGGAATGAATGGATAGAGCATAACATGTAGAACAAAACACCATTAGTGAACATCTCCAGATTATGCATAGAATGATTTGTAGCAGCAGGTTTACATAGCATCACCAAATAACAGATTCAGGCTAACAAAACAGCAACAGCAAGTGCCCTACTTACCAAGCTCGATTCACTCATCACAAAGCATTGCATGACAAGATAATCATAGCATCAGCAAGAAGACATGTTTATGAAACAAACCAAGTCAAGAACAAGTTCATTGCATGCGAGGATCAACTACAACAACCTTAGCAAAATTGAATAACATGTAAACAATCTGCCAGGAAACATTTTGAAGCAAAAGTAAAGTACGAAAATGACATGCTAGACTACTCCAAAATTACAAGCAGGGGCATGAATGGATAGATAATAATCATATGCTCAAAACATCCTTACTGAAGTATCTCAAAATATGCATGGGTCTCTCTGTAGCATCATGTTTACATGGCATCAAAATAACAGCAGAACTGGTACTGAAATCAGCCTAGTTTGCATGCTTGTGCTAGTCACCACATTGATCACAAAAATACATGGTAAGCACCTCTGTAAAGAAGACATGGAATAGTTCAAAACACATGTAGACATCAACCTCATAGGATGCACACATCAAACATGGCAAAAATGACAAAAGAGCAAGTTCTGTTAACAGACAGCAGACAACATCATGAAGCACTCTTGCAACGATGATTCAGGCATCAAGATGACCTCAAATGAAAATAATGCAATGGAATGAAATGAAGTACTTGTTGAGACGAACAATTTGACATATTACACACGCAAAATGGAGCTACGGATGCAGAGTTATGATGCGTTGAACATGGCATGATAATGTCAAAATATTTCGGGACTTAGTCCTTTACTGAAAAAAATAGGCGAGCGCAGTATGACTAAATGTCGCCCGGGCAAGGGATAGGGCTAGCGGGGCGCTCACCTAGTGGGCTGCAGGCCCAGGTCGGTGGAGGTGAGGCAGGCCGGATGGGGAAGCCGGGCTGGGCCGAGGAGGGGTCGCGGGCCCATGTGGTTGGCGGCATGTCGTCGTTCTCCTCGTGCCTAAGGCGCACGAGCAAGATGCAGGGGGCGGCGTCGCCCGAAGTCAATGGAGGGGCAGCAGCATCTCCGGCAGGTGAGGGCAGCGAGAAGGACCGGAGAGGATGGATCCGGGCGGATCTGGCCCCGACAAATCCATTCCCGGCGGCGGATCCGAGCGCGGTGGAGCTCCATGGGGGCCATGGCGCGCTGCAGCAGTGGGAGGGAGAGGTTAGAGGAGGAAGGAGATGAGAGGAAGGGAGAGCGGGGCGGCGCTGGCCTGGGGGTCGGCGGCGGAGGAACCTACCGGCGGCGAGGCACGACAAGTGGCGGCGGGGTGCTGGCTGGGCATGAATTTCGAGAGGAGGTGGGAGGCGGCTGGCTGATGATTGGGGGGCACGGATTTCAAGGAGGAGGGGGGAGAAGGCCAAAATGGCATGTGGGGGTGTTTAAATAGGCAGGGGTCTAGGGTTAGGGGGATTTGCTCCGTTTTCGGACCGTTCGATCGCCATCGGATGGCTCCGGAGCGGAGAGGGTCTAGGTGAGTGGAGTGGGCTGTGAAGAGTAGTTGGGATGAGAGGAGAGAAGATAAATGCAGCCCGACAACTGTTTCTGGATACCGAAAACGTCCGACGGTTACACCGGCTATATTGCAGCTGTAGGTTTAACGGTTGGGCTATCAAATGGACTCCGAATGCGACAAAACTTGGCAGGCGGTCTGTCTACACTATAATAAGACCGCACAACAAGTTGCAACCCATTCCGAGAACATTTTTATGCCACTTATAAAATAATATTTCGGAGGTGTCGCAGGCGCGTGCGAGTGTGTCTGGCTCAGAACGGACAACGGAGAGAACCGGCAGAACCCGAACGGATGCAAGTTTTGAAAAAACATGCATATGAAATGCAGATGATGACATGGCAAAATGCAACACGAAAGCAAATGATATGGCAACGGCGGCGAATAACTGGCAGACACCTGGCGCATCGAATCCGGGGCGTTACAAGTACGTATCTATACTTTTTTATCGTTCATGCTATTATTATCTGTTTTGTATGTTTTATATACATTAATATGCTATTTTATATTATTTTTGGGACTAACCTATTAACCTAGAGCCTAGTGCAAGTTCCTGTTTTTTTACTTGTTTTTGAGTTTCACGAGAAAGGAATACTAAACGGAATAAAACTTTCATGATGATTTTTCTTGGATCAGAAGACAACCAAGAGACTTGGAGATGAAGTCGGAGGAGCCACGAGGCGGCCATGACGGGTGAGGGGTGCGCCCGGGGGGTAGGGTGCGTTCCCCACCCTTGTGGTCCTCCCGTGACCCCCCCTGACCTAATTCTTTCGCCTATATATTTCCATATATCCCCAAACCACCAGAGGCATCCACGAAAACACTTTTCCGCCGCCGCAACCTTCTGTACCCGTGAGATCCCATCTAGGGACCTTTTTTGGCACCTTGCCGGAGGGGGATTTGATCACGGAGGGCTTCTACATCAACTCTATTGCCCTCCCAATGAAGCTTGAGCAGTTTACCATAGACCTACGGGGCCATAGCTAGTAGCTAGATGGCTTCTTGTCTCTCTTTGATTCTCAATACCATGTTCTCCTCGATGTTCTTGGAGACCTATTCGATGTAATACTTTTTTCGGTGTGTTTGCCGAGATCCGATGAATTATGGATTTATGATCAGCTTTTCTATGAATATTATTTGAATCTCCTCTGAATTCTTATATGCATGATTTGATATCTTTGTAATTCTATTCGAACTATCGGTTTGGTTTGGCAGACTAGATTGGTTTTTCTTGCAATGGGAGAAGTGCTCAGCTTTGGGTTCAATCTTGTGGTGTCCTTTCCCAGTAACAGTAGGGACATCAATGCACGTATTGTATTGTTGCCATCGAGGATAAAAAGATGGGGTTTTCATCATATTGCTTTAGTTAATTCCTCTACATCGTGTCATCTTACTTGATGCGTTACTCTGTTCTTCATGAACTTAATACTCTAGATGCATGCAGGAGTCGGTCGATGTGTTGAGTAATAGTAGTAGATGCAGAATCGTTTCGGTCTACTTGACACGGACGTGATGCCTATATTCATGATCATTGCCTTAGATATCGTCATAACTTTGTGATACATCTCCAACTTATCTATAATGTTTTATTGTTCCATGGTATTATATTATCTGTTTTGGATGTTTAATAGGCATTTATATGCTATTATATATATATACATATATATTTTGGAATAATCTATTAACCGAGAGCCCAGTGCTAGTTTCTGTTTTTTTGCCCATTTTAGAGTTTCGCAGAAAAGGAATACCAAACGGAGTCCAAACGGAATGAAACTTTCATGATCATCTTTCTTGGACCAGAAGGAAACAAGAAGACTTGGATATGAAGTCGGAGACGCAGCAAGGCGTCCACGAGCAGGAGGGCGCGCCCCATGGGGTAGGGCGCGCCCCCTACCTCGTGGGCCCCTTGTGGGTCTCCTGACCTAGCTCCTTCGCATATATATACACTCTTATACCCTGAAAACATCTAGGGGTGCCACGAAACCACTTTTCCACCACCGCAACCTTCTGTACCCATGAGATCCTATCTAGGGACCTTTTTTGGCGACCCGTCGGAGGGGGATTTGATCACTGAGGGCTTCTTCATCAACACCATTGCCTCTCCAATGATGCGTGATTAGTTTACCATAGACCTACGGGTCAATAGCTAGTAGCTAGATGGCTTCTTCTCTCTCCTTGATTCCCAATACCATGTTCTCCTTGATGTTCTTGGAGATCTATTCGATCTAATATTCTTTTGCGGTGTGTTTGCGGAGATCTGATGAATTGTGGATCTATGATCAGATTATCTATGAATATTTGGTTCTTCTCTGAATTATTATAGGCATGATTTGATATCTTTGCAAGTCTCTTCGAATTATTGGTTTAGTTTGGCCTACTAGATTGATCTTTCTTGCAATGGAAGAAGTGCTTAGCTTTGGGTTCAATCTTGCGGTGTCCTTTCCCAGTGACAGTAGGGGCAGCAAGGCACGTATTGTATTGTTGCCATCGGGGATTAAAAGATGGGGTTTTCATCATATTGCTTGAGTTACTTCCTCTACATCATGTCATCTTACTTAATGTGTTACTCTGTTTTTTATGGACTTAATACTCTAGATGCAGGCAGGAGTCGGTCGATGTGTGGAGTAATAGTAGTAAATGCAGAATCATTTTGGTCTACTTGACACAGACGTGATGCCTATGTTCATGATCAGTGCCTAAGATATCGTCATAACTTTGTAATTTTGTACCAATTGCTCGGCAGTAATTTGTTCACCCACCGTAATATTTGCTATCTTGAGAGAAGCCACTAGTGAAACCTATGGCCCCCGGGTCTCTTTTCCATTATATTGAATCTCTTTTACATGATACTAGTTTCTGATCTACTATTTTGCAATCTTTTACTTTCCGATCAATAAACCAAAAATACCAAAAAATATTTACTTTATCATTTATCTATCTCTATCATATCTCACTTTTGCAAGTAACCGTGAAGGGATTGACAACCCCTTTATCGCTTTGGGTGCAAGTTGTTTGATTGTTTGTGCAGGTATTTGGTGATTTGTGCGTTGTCTCCTATTGGATTGATACCTTGGTTCTCAAACTAAGGGAAATACATATCTCTACTTTACTGCATCATCCTTTCCTAGTCAAGGGAAAACCAACGCAAGCTCAAGAAGTAGCAGTAGGACTTTTGAGGCACCGTCCGAGGTTGTCATAGGTCTCGCCCGTAGACAATTAGGCGGCCTGATTTGCCAAGTTAGGTTGTAGATGCTCTAATAGGATACTCATATTTTTCCCAAAACTCAAAAATTGTTGGTAGGGATATTTAGCACGTAACAAACTCCCACTAATCATACAAATCTAAATGGGTGCCCATAAAATTTGGCGGACACCCAAATGTTGCTATCCAATACCCTGATATGGGTTTTGTATAGTGATGTCTACTACACAACCTTCTTCTTATAGACGTTGTTGGGCCTGCAAGTGCACAGGTTTGTAGGACAGTAGCAAATTTCCCTCAAGTGGATTACCTAAGGTTTATCAATAACAAAGAGTCTCTTGTGTCCCCAACACACCCAATACAATGGTAAATTGTATAGGTGCACTAGTTCGGCGAAGAGATGGTGATATAAGTGCAAAATAGATGGTAGATAAAGATATTTGTAATCTGAAATTATAAAAATAGCAAGGTAGCTAATGATAAAAGTGAGCATAAACGGTATTGCAGTTATAGGAAACAAGGCCTAGGGTTCATACTTTCACTAGTGCAAGTACTCTCAACAATAATAACATAGATAGATCATATAACAAGCCCTCAACATGCAACAAAGAGTCACTCCAAAGCCACTAATAGCGGAGAACAAACGTAGAGATTATGGTAGGGTACGAAACCACCTCAAAGTTATCCTTTCTGTTCTATCTATTCAAGAGTTCGTAGTAAAATAACATAAAGCTATTCTTTCCGCTCAATCCATCATAGAGTTCATACTAGAATAACACCTTAAGACACAAATCAACCAAAACCCTAATGTCACCTAGATACTCCATTGTCACCTCAAGTATCCATGGGCATGATTATACGATATGCGTCACACAATCTCAGATTCATCCAACCAACATAAAAGTACTTCAAAGAGTGCCCCAAAGCTACTACCAGAGGGTCAAGAACGTGTGCCAACCCTTATGCATAGGTTCCCAATGTCACAAAACCCGCAAGTTGATCACCAAAACATACATCAAGTGGATCGCAAGACATACATCAAGTGTTCTCAAAAAGACTCAATCCGATAAGATAACTTCAAAGGGGAAACTCAATTCATCACAAGAGAGTAGAGGGGGAGAAACATCATAAGATCCAACTACAATAGCAAAGCTCGGGATACATCAAGATCGTGCCATAGAGGGAACACGAGAGAGAACACGAGAGAAAGAGAGAGAGATCAAACACATAGCTACTGGTACATACCCTCAGCCCCGAGGGTGAACTACTCCCTCCTCGTCATGGATAGCGCCGGGATGATGAAGATGGCCTCCGGTGATGGGATCCCCCTCCGGCAGGGTGCCGGAACAGGGTCCCAATTGGTTTTTGGTGGCTACAGAGGCTTGTGGTGGCAGAACTCCTGATCTATCTTCTCCGTGGAAGTTTTTAGGGTACGTAGGTATATATGGGTGAAAGAAGTACGTCGGTGGAGCTTCGGGGGCCCCACGAGGCAGGGGGGCGCGCCCAGGGGGTGGGCGCGCCCCCCACCCTCGTGAGCACCTCCCTTGGCTCCTGACGTGGGGTCCAAGTCCATCCGGTAGCTTTCCTTCCAAAAATAACTTCTCCAGTTGATTTCGTTCCGTTTTGACTCCGTCTGATATTCCTTTTCCTCGAAACACTGAAATAGGCATAAAAGAGCAAATCTGGGCTGGGCCTCCGGTTAATAGGTTAGTCCCAAAAATAATATAAAAGTGGATAATAAAGCCCAATATTGCCTAAAACAGTAGATAAATTAGCATGGAGCAATCAAAAATTATAGATACGTTGGAGACGTATCAAGCATCCCCAAGCTTAATTCTTGCTCGTCCTCGAGTAGGTAAATGATAAAAAAGAATTTTTGATGTGGAGTGATACTTTAGCATAATTTCAATGTAAATCTTCTTAATTGTGGTATGAATATTCAGATCCGAAAATTCAAGACAAAAGTTCATATTGACATAAAAGTAATAATACTTCAAGCATATTAGTTAACGCAATCATGTCTTCTCAAAATAGCATGTCCAAAGAAAGTTATCCCTACAAAATCATATAGTCTGGCTAAGCTCTATCTTCATCACACAAAGTATTTAATCATGCACAACCCCGATGACGAGCCAAGCAATTGTTTCATAGTTTAATAATCTCAAACTTTTTCAACTTTCACGCAATACATGAGCGTGAGCCATGGACATAACACTATAGGTGGAATAGAATGGTGGTTGTGGAGAAGACAAAAAGGAGAAGATAGTCTCACATCAACTAGGCGTATCAGCGGGCTATGGAGATGCCCATCAATAGATATCAATGTGAGCGAGTAGGGATTTCCATGCAACGGATGCACTAGAGCTATAAGTATATGAAAACTCTACAAAAGAAACTAAGTGGGTGTGCATCCAACTTGCTTGCTCTCGAAGACCTAGGGCACTTTTGAGGAAGCCCATTATTGGAATATACAAGCCAAGTTCTATAATGAAAAATTCCCACTAGTATATGAAAGTGACAACATATGAGACTCTCTATCATGAAGATCATGGTGCTACTTTGAAGCACAAGTGTGGTAAAAGGATAGTAGCATTGTCCCTTCTCTCTTTTTCTCTCATATTTTTTTATTTGGCCTTTCATCTCTTTTTTTATGGCCACTATTTTTTTCGTCCGGAGTCTCATCCCAACTTATGGGGGAATCATAGTCTCCTTCATCCTTTCCTCACTGGGACAATGCTCTAATAATGATGATCATCACACTTTTATTTTTCTTACAACTCAACAATTACAACTTGATACTTAGAACAAGATATGGCTCTATATGAATGCCTCCGGCGGTGTACCGGGATATGCAATGAATCAAGAGCGACATGTATGAAAATTATGAAGGTGGCCTTTCCACAAATACAATGTCAACTACATGTTAATGCAAAAAGCAATATGACAAAAGTAATGTGTGTCATATGAACGGAACGGTGGAAAGTTGCATGGCAATATATCTCGAAATGGCTATGGAAATGCCATGATAGGTAGGTATGGTGGCTGTTTTGAGGAAGGTATATGGTGGGTGTATGGTACCGGCGAATGTTGCGCGGCACAAGAGAGAGAGAGAGAGAGACATAATATTGATGAAGTCACAGCTAGACGTTTGGATGGCAGAGAGAGGGAGAGGGAGAATAGGTATATACTCCCCCTCCTCCTCCCGCGTCGCTCTTGTGAGCGACCAGGAGGCCAAATCCTAGGCGCCGCCGAGTTCCCTCACCACCTTCCCTTCCCCTCTCTGCCGCTGGTGGGCGCGGCCAAGCGAAGCTTGGTTGGCACAGGGGGTGACGGGGTTCCCTTCGTCCTCTCGCGTGGGAGATCGGGCACAAGACGTATCTGTTAGCCTGGGCGCCTCGCTGGGGGGCGGGAGCGGCTGCGCATGGGGGCAATCAGCGACAACTCCCTGGCGATTGGTGGTGGTCATGTGTTCAATGTTGGATCTACATCGAGGGGACCTTTGGCGGTGCGAGCTGTAGGCTATCGGCCCCTACAGTGGTCACAGGCTGGTGGGGGTATGACACAATAGGGGTGGTCGACTTCCCCCATCTATTGTTCGGCTGGAGGCGGCGGCTGGTGGTGACCTTTGGCTGGTGTTCAAGCTCGGTGCGAGCGTGGCGTCATTGTGGCTTGGTGGTGACAGGGGTGACCCGGGGAGGGTGGCGGGGGTGCCTCCTAGCTCATTCGATGCCGAGATTTGGAGGAGCCAGATGGGTCATATTGGCGGCCCGGGGCCCAGGTGGCGGTGGGGCAGCTGCGGCCTGGCCAGTGGTTGCGGGCCTTCAGGGAGTCCTGGACTAAGGGGTCCTCGGACAGCCCAACTATATACTTGGGCCGGATTGTTGGGCTATGAAGATACAAGATAGAAGACTTCTTCCCATCTCCGGATGGGACTCTCCTTTGCGTGGATGGCAAGCTTGGTAATTCGGATATGTAGATTCCTTTTTCTATAACCGACTTTGTGTAACCCTAGCCCCCTCCGGTGTCTATATAAACTGGAGGGTTTAGTCCGTAGGATAACAATCATAATCTCATCGGCTAGACTTCTAGGGTTTAGCCATTACGATCTCATGGTAGATCAACTCTTGTGATACTCTTATTCATCAAGATCAATCAAGCAGGAAATAGGGTATTACCTCCATAGAGAGGGCCCGAACCTGGGTAAACATTGTGTCCCCCGCCTCTTGTTACCATTAGCCTTAGACGCACAGTTCGGGAGCCCCTACCCGAGATCCGCCGGTTTTGACACCGACGGTCCTTCCCCTTCCTTGATCAGGCCACTGGATCTATGCCCGGCCATGGGCCATGGCCTAGTTTTGGTGTAGGAAGGTGAGACCTTCTACCCTTCACCATTCGTGATTGTCTCCTGTGTTGGTGGCGTTGGTGGGGTGGAAGCGGATGCCGGGTGGCATCCTTGGTGGTGGAAGCCATGTTGCTCTTGGACGGGGCACATGGCCATGCGGGCGGCATGGTCGTCACTGCTTGGCGGATGAGGGTGGTTTAGGAGGTGGAGAACATGCTGGGGAGTAACTCCTACCTAGTTTGTACAGGCCAACGGCAGCGGCGTTCGTGGACATGTTCATCTTCATGAAGGCGCTGTTGCGGCTCTCTCCTTTTTCCGATTGCTCCAGGTGAAAACCTCGATCCTTTTGGAACCGGTGGTGTGGGTGCTTCGTGTTGGGAAACGTTGCATGGAAATTTATACGCACATGCAAGATCTATCCATGGACATGCATAGCAACATGAGGGGAGAGTGTGTCTACGTACCCTCGTAGACCATAAGTGGAAGATTTTGTTAACGCGGTCCTTGGGGGCTACATAGTTGTAGTATTTCTTATCAATGTGTCGGTTCATCTTGAAGAGACAAAACGGCCCTTGGGGGCTACACTGGAGTTGATATGAAGAAAAAGGAAGAAAAAATTAAGAAATGTTTGAACATGAATTACCTCATAGCGCTCCTTCATCAAGTTGACTAAACTGGCCTCATAATCACGACTTGTATACAAGCGGTTTAGATATCCAGAGTGGAGTTCCTGAGCATTGAGATGAGCACAGCTGGATAAATCTGTTTTCCATTTGCCTTTGTCCACAACAGAGAATTCTTCCTTGGCACTGTGCTTTGACTAAGCGACATGATTGCCAGGAGCAGTGTGACCAAAACCGGTGATCACAACATCATTTGTGGTGTCATCAACAGTCTTTGGTGGGCTTGATGGTTTATCAGATGGTCTGGCCGGGCTTGGTGGAACAATAGTTGGGCTTGGCGGATCAGCATGATGACTTGTTGGATTAACTTCTGGCGGATCAATGATACGTCTCCAACGAATCTATAATTTTTTATTGTTCCATGCTATTATATTACCTGTTTTGAATGATTATGGGCTTTATTATACACTTTTATATTACATTTGGGACTAAGGTACTAACTAGAGGCCCAACTCATATTGTTGTTTTATTGCCTGTTTCAGTATTTCGAAGAAAAGGAATATCAAATGGAGTCCAAACAGAATGAAACCTTCGGCAGCGTGATTTTTGGGAAGAATATCACCCAGGAGACTTGGAGTTCACGTCAGAAGAGCCTCGAGGAGGCCACGAGATAGGAGGGTGCGCGCCCCACCCCCTACTGGGCACGCCCCCTGTCTCGTGGACCCCTCAAGCACCCCCCGACCGACTTCTTTCTCCTATATAAGCCTACATACCCTAAAACCATTGAATATAAAGATAGATCGGGAGTTCCGCCGCCGCAAGCCTCTGTAGCCACCAAAAACCTCTCGGGAGCCCGTTCCGGCACCCTGCCGGATTCACCGGTGGCCATCTTCATCATCCCGGCGCTCTCCATGATGAGGAGGGAGTAGTTCACCCTCGGGGCTGAGGGTATGTACCAGTAGCTATGTGTTTGATCTCTCTCTCTCTCTCGTGTTCTCTCTCGTGTTCCCTCTATGGCACGATCTTGATGTATCTCGAGCTTTGCTATTGTAGTTGGATCTTATGATGTTTCTCCCCCTCTACTCTCTTGTGGTGAACTGAGTTTCCCTTTGAAGTTATCTTATCAGATTGAGTCTTTTATGAGAACACTTGATATATGTCTTGCTATGCTTATCTGTGGTGACAATGGGATATCATGTGCCACTTGATGTATGTTTTGGTGACCAACTTGCAGGTTCTGTCCATGAACCTATGCATATGGGTTGGCACACGTTCTTGACTCTCCGGTAGAAATTTTGGGGCACTCTTTGAAGTACTTTGTGTTGGTTGGATGAATCTGAGATTGTGTGATGCATATCATATAATCATGCCCACGGATACTTGAGGTGACAATGGAGTATCTAGGTGACATTAGGGTTTTGGTTGATTTGTGTCTTAAGGTGTTATTCTAGTACGAACTCTTGAATAGATCAATTCAAAAGAATAACTTTGAGGTGGTTTTGTACCCTACCATAATCTCTTCGTTTGTTCTCCGCTATTAGTGGCTTTGGAGTGACTCTTTGTTGCATGTTGAGGGATTTTTATATGATCTATCTATGTTATTATTGTTGAGAGAACTTGCACTAGTGAAAGTATGAACCCTAGGCCTTGTTTCCTATCATTGCAATACCGTTTACGCTCACTTTTATCGCTCGCTACCTTGCTGTTTTTATAATTTCAGATTACAAATACCTTTATCTACCATCTATTTTCCACTTCTATCACCATCTCTTCGCCGAACTAGTGCACCTATACAATTTACCATTGTATTGGGTGTGTTGGGGACAGAAGAGACTCTTTGTTATCTGGTTGCAGGGTTGTTTGAGAGAGACCATCTTCATCCTACGCCTCCCACGGATTGATAAACCTTAGGTCATCCACTTGAGGGAAATTTGCTACTGTCCTACAAACATGTGCACTTGCAGGCCCAACAACATCTACAAGAAGAAGGTTGTGTAGTAGACATCAAGCTCTTTTCTAGCGCCGTTGCCGGGGAGGCTAGGTAAAGGGCACTCACTCACACCCCATCAACTAAGATCTTTTCTGGCACCGTTGCCGGGGAGGTGAGTGCTTGAAGGTATATCTTTAGATCTTGCAATCGAATCTTTTTGTTCCTTGTTTTATCACTAGTTTAGTTTATAAAAGAAAACTACAAAAAAATGGATTTGAGTTTGTCTCTTACGCTTCGTCTTTTTAATATCTTTCGTGAGTATGATGAAAAGGAAAATTGTGCTCAAGTGCTAGAAGAAGAAATCTATAAAATGCTTGGTACTAAATCTTTGAATAATGAGCATGATTGCAATGTTGTTAGTATGAACTCCTTGAATATCGATAGTACTAATGATGATTGCTCTAGTCATGATGAAAATGTCTCTTATAAGCATGTTGAATTTTGTGGAGTGCATGTTTGCATGAACACACCAACTAGAGAAGATATATATTTCAAGAAGCATAAGTATTTAGAAACTAAGAGGTTGCAAGAAAGGCTAGATAAGAGTGCGGAGAATTTAAGATATCTTTCCCGTTGTGAATTTTGCAATGAATAAGATCATTTACATCTCCAATGCAAATTGTTTCATGATCGGATCTTGTCCAAAAATTGTGATGATTTGATCTCCCTTTCTCATTACAATGAACTTAGATTGCTTTTGGGTTATGAAGAATTGAAACGTGCAACTAAGCTTATTCCAAAATTTTATCTTGAGCATTTCCTTGATATTGATCTAGAAAAGATTTATATGTTTTGTGCAGAGAATTGCATTGAAAATCCTTATATTGCCAATTACCTAAAGAAAAGAAAGCAAATGGAAGATGATGAGAATACTAATGAAAGGGAAGAGACTTCCAAATATCCTCCTATTATTTCTTATGATGAATCAGGTAACGAGGAGGAGCTTTCTATTCAACCAATCTCATCAATAAACAGCTCAAAGAGGAAGGTTGAACCTACACATAATGTGAAGAAGAAAAAGAAAAGAAGGAGCAACAAAGGTAGAAAGGTATCCCTCCCCAATGATGTTGCTCCTACTACTCATTGTGATGATGATAATTGCTTTACTATTGGTGCTATCCATATTTTTAATGATGAGAGTGATTATGCTTATGATATGAAAGGGCCCAAGCTTGTGGAAGCTATGTTTGATGAGTATGAAATATTTGAGAATATATTTGCTGAAATTAATGTTTGTCCCAATCTTGGGGATGCTATGTTTAATGAAGATGATATTTTTTGTCCCCCAAGTTTTGATGAGCAAAGTTGTTATGATGATATCATGCCTTGTACCTATGATGATTATATTGATGAAAGTGGGTTTGGAAGAGTGTCAACTTTATATAGTGATGATTCCACTATCTTGGGAGAGGTTTCAATCGATTATGATGAGAACAAAGTTGCTACTTATGATGATTATTGTGATTAAACTTATGCTATAAAAAGTAGTGATGATTATATTTACAAAACTTGTCATGATTATGATTACCTTTTTTCTTAACATTACTCTTTTAATGTCGAAACAATTTTTAGTGTTCAAGTCTTTTATGATACTCTCACTATTCCGAATGAGAAGAATTTTGCTTATGTGGAGAGTAATGAAATTTCTATGCAAGTAGATCATGAAAAGAATGCTTTAGGTGCTGGTTATATTGTTGAATTCATTCATGATGCTACTGAAAATTATTATGAGGGAGGAACATATGCTTGTAGGAATTGCAATAATATCAAGTTTCCTCTCTATGTGCTTAAAGTGTTGAAGTTATGCTTGTGTTACCTTCCTATGCTAGTTGATTATTGTTCCCATAAGTTGTTTTGTCACAAAGTACCTATGCATAGGAAGTGGTTTAGACTTAAATGTGCTAGTCATATGCTTCATGATGCTCCCGTTATGTTTCAATTCTTATCTTTTATGTGAGCATCATTGCCATCATCATGCCTAGCTAAAAAGGCATTAAAGAAAAGCGCTTGTTGGGAGACAACCCAATATTTACCCTTACTGTTTTTGTGTGTTCACATGATTATGCTACTGTAGTAATCATGTTTTATAGCTTTTGTTTCAATAAAGTGCCAAGTAGGACCTTTGGGAAGACCTGGGTGAAGTTTATGTGATCTTGCTGTGAAAAACAGAAACTTTAGTGCTCACGAGAATAGCTGCCATGTTTTACTGGAGAGTGACTTTAGGTTGATTCTTTTTGAATCTGATTAATAGACAAATCCCTAAGGTCCAGCAATTTATTTCAGAATTTTTGGTGTTCCAGAGTTATACGTTTGATACAGATTACTACAGAACTGTTCTGTTTTTGACAGATTCTGTTTTCATTGTGTTGTTTGCTTATTTTGATGAATCTATGGGTTGTATCAGAGGGTATGAACCATAGATAAGTTGGAATACAGTAGATATTACACCAATATGAATTTAGAATGAGTTCATTACAGTACCTAAATGGTGGTTTTATTTTCTTATACTAACGGAGCTTATGAGTTTTGTTTTGAGTTTTGTGTGGTTGAAGTTTTCAAGTTTTGGGTAAAGATTCGATGGACTATGGAATAAGGAGTGGAAAGAGCCTAAGCTTGGGGATGCACAAGGCTCCCCAAGGTAATCTTCAAGGACAACAAAGAGCCTAAGCTTGGGGATGCCCCGGAAGGCATCCCCTCTTTCATCTTCGTTCATCGGTAACTTTACTTGGAGCTATATTTTTATTCACCATACGATATGTGTTTTGCTTGGAGCGTCATTTTATTTTGTTAGTATTTGCTTGATGTTAGTTAGAATAATGTTTTGCATCTTTAGTTTCAATAAAAATGTCAAGGATAGCCTTTGCCATGCTTATTTTGCTAGTATACATGTTGCTGTTTGAAAATAGAAAGTTTACCGCTGTTGCAAAAATCCCCTAGAAAAGTCAGAGAATGGTATAATGTTGAATCTTTTTTCATATTGAGCTCTGATAAATTTACAGTGGGAATTTTCTCTCATAATTTTTGGAGTTAGGTAAGTATTGATACTCTTACATTCTTTACAGACTATACTGTTTTGGCAGATTGTTGTTATGTTTGCATTATCTGCATATGTTTGCTTGTTTAAATATTCTATTTGAGGATAGGATTATTAAATATGCAGAGGCATTTAGTATGCAATGTTGA
The DNA here is from genome assembly GCF_002162155.2 of Triticum dicoccoides. NCBI lineage: Eukaryota > Viridiplantae > Streptophyta > Magnoliopsida > Poales > Poaceae > Triticum > Triticum dicoccoides. Next base: position 631,064,317 of record NC_041387.1, read on the forward strand.
ATAATAATTTAAGTGATTTGTTACAGTAGAAAATTATAAGGTTTTGCATTGGTTTATACTAACCTATCTCACGAGTTCTTGTTCAGTTTGTTGTGAATGAAGCTTTTGATAAAAAGAAACCATGATATGAGAGGAATTAAGGAGACACAAAAGCTCAAGCTTGGGGATGCCCAAGGCACCCCAAGATAATATTTCAAGAAGTCTCAAGCATCTAAACTTGGGGATGCCCCGGTAGGCATCCCACCTTTCTTCTTCAACAACTATCGGTTAGTATTGGTTGAGCCTAAGTTTTTTGCTTCTTCACATGAGTTGTGCTATCCTTGCAATGTCATTTTATTTTGTTTTGCCTGCTGTTTGATTACAATACCAAGATCTGAAATTCTTTATTGAGAGAGAGTCTTCGCATAGTTGCATAATTATTTAGCTACTCATTGATCTTCACTTATATCTTGTTGGAGTAGTTTGTCGTTTGCTCTCATGCTTCACTTATATTATTTTGAGAGTCTTAAACGGCATGGTTATTTGAATGAAAACTATCATAGGAAGTGAATTGGATGCTATTATCAATTTCATACTTGATAATTGTTTTGAGATATGGAGGTAGTGATATTAAAGTCATGCTAGTTGGGTGATTATGAATTTAAAGAATGCTTGTGTTGAAGTTAGAAAGTCCCGTAGCATGCACGTATGGTTAAAGTTGTGTAACAAATTTGAAACATGCCGTGTACCTGGCTTCTGCATCCTTATGAGTGGCGGTCGGGGACGAGCGATGGTCTTTTCCTACCAATCTATCCCCCTAGGAGCATGCGCGTAGTGCTTGATTTTTGATGAATTCTAAATTTTTGCAATAAGTATATGAGTTCTTTTGACTAATGTTGAGTCCATGGATTATACGCACTTTTACCTTTCCACCATTCCTAGCCTCTTCGGTACCGTGCATTGCCCTTTCTCACCTTGAGAGTTGGTGAAAACTTCGCCGGTGCATCCAAACCCCGTGATATGATACTCTATCACACATAAACCTCCTTATATCTTCCTCAAAACAGCTACCATACCTACCTATTATGGCATTTCCATAGCCATTCCGAGAAATATTGCCATGCAACTTTCCACCGTTCCGCTTATTATCATTATGACACGCATTACTTTTGTCATATTGCCATTGCATGATCATGTAGTTGACATCGTATTTGTGGCAAAGCCACCATGCATTATTTTTCATACATGTCACTCTTGATTCATTGCACCATCCCGGTACACCGCCGGAGGCACTCATATAGAGTCATATCTTGTTCTAGTTTCGAGTTGTAATTCATATGTTGTAATCAATAGAAGTGTGATTTTCATTATTAGAGCATTGCCCAAAGAAAAAAAGAAAAAAAAGAAAGGCCAAAAGAAAAAAAAGAAAGGCCCAAAAAAAGAAGAAAAAGAAAAAAAAGAAAAAAAAGAAAAATAATAATAAAAGGGGCAATGCTACTATATCCTTTTCCACACTTGTGCTTCAAAGTAGCACCTTGTTCTTCATGTAGTGAGTCTCATATATTGTGCTTCAAAGTAGCACCATGTTTTCCATATAGTGAGTCTCATAGGTTGTATTTTTCATACTAGTGGGAATTTTTCATTATAGAACTTGGCTTGTGTATTCCTACAATGGGCTTCCTCAAATGCCCTAGGTCTTCGTGAGCAAGCAAGTTGGATGCACACCCACTAGTTTTCTTTTGTTGAGCATTCATTTGTAGCTCTAGTGCATCCGTTGCATGGCAATCCCTACTCCTCATGTTGACATCAATTGATGGGCATCTCCATAGCCCGTTGATTATCCTCGTCAATGTGGGACTTTCTCCCTTTTTGTCTTCTCCACACAATCCCCATCATCATATTCTATTCCACCCATAGTGCTATATCCATGGCTCATGCTCATGTATTGCGTGAAGGTTGAAAAAGTTTGAGATTATTTAAGTATGAAACAATTGCTTGGCTTGTCATCGGGGGTATAGAAGTTGGGAACATCTTTGTGCGACAAAAATAAAGCATAGCCTAACTATATGATTTTGTAGGGATGAACTTTCTTTTGACATGTTATTTTGAGAAGACATGATTGCTTTGATTAGTATGCTTGAAGTGTTACTATTTCTTTTGTCAATATGAACTTTTATTTTGAATCATTTGGATCTGAACATTCATGCTACAATAAAGAGAAATTACATTGAGAATCATGCTAGGTAGCATTCCACATCAAAAATTCTGTTTTTATCATTTACCAACTCGAGGACGAGTGGGAATTAAGCTTGGGGATGCTAGATACGTCTCCAACGTATCTATAATTTTTGATTGTTCCATGCTATTATATTACCTGTTTGGAATGATTATGGGCTTTATTATACACTTTTATATTACTTTTGGGACTAACCTACTAACCGGAGGCCCAGCCCATATTGATGTTTTATTGCATGTTTCAGTATTTCGAAGAAAAGGAATATCAAACGGAGTCCAAACGGAATGAAACCTTCGGCAGCGTGATTTTTGGGAAGAATATCACCCAGGAGACTTGGAGTTCACGTCAGAAGAGCCTCGAGGAGGCCACAAGATAGGAGGGCACCCCCCCTACTGGGCGCACCCCCTGTCTCGTGGACCC